>NC_086325.1:62787108-63102733 GCF_036172605.1 Pelobates fuscus | reverse complement strand
TTTTTTTTAAAACTACTTACCTTTCATTTGAAACTTTTTTTTTTTTTTTTTTTTAAATTCTATACAAAAACATGTTTACATTTATTACAACAAATACCATATATGTATATATACACACCCTTTTGAAATGGATAGAATTGAAAATATAATCTGTTTCAGAAAATTGTGCTAATTACAAAGATTGTAGACTTTTTAAATTTGGTTATTTGTTGCATGCAATCCATACAGTTATAAAGCAAATGTATTCTGTTTGCTTGTTCTAAATATGCACCTAAAACAAAGTCAGACAAACTTACAGTAATAATATGGACCTTGTAATTTAAAAGGCCTTTAGATAGTACACCATAATTTGTTAAGTCCTTTTCTACTGTGTGATAAAAAATAAAAAAAAAATAGCCCTGACATTTCCTGCAGTTGAATATCACAAGGTGGACAAGGTGGACAAGGTGGACATGAAATATTGGGAAGGTCTGATATCAAAAAAGGGAAGAGAACAGAAAAACAGGCACAGTGGAAGGGCAGGTCTGTGATGCTAACTGCCATGCTCACCAGATGAATTGGTGCGTTATGCCTAATGCTTATACGTTACTTGGCAGGGCAGCTAATTAGGGCAGACCATATGCTAAATGGTATTGCAGCATTAGTATATGGATTGAAATTCCTTACATGTGCAATTCAAGAGTAGATATTCTTGGAGTTACAATGCACGTTATCAAGACTCTGGATACTGTGTGACAGACACTGTCTGTCAGTTGATTGTCAAGGCTGACTGTATGTTTTGTGTCACACAAGAGAATCGTGTGACTTGATAAGTCTTCAAGCTATTGTACAAGAAAAAAAAGCTATCTTTTAAGCATTAGAAAAACGTAAAAACAGAGAGGGTATTTTTTTTTTTTTTATCAAGATCATATCTAAGTCAAGGTTCTGTGAAAAAAATCCCATGAAACCCACTGAAATGTTCCTGACGACTGTGCTGCATATAGAACTTTCCCATTATAAGGCTCTAAAAACACAACCCTTACTGTACCAGGCACAGGCAAAATAAATTCAAATTATTCTTCCTTTTTGGAAGTATAATCCCTCCTTACAAAATACGTAAATTTATTTTGTTTATTTGGAAAAACAAAACAATCATAAACCGCTCCTCCACTCTTGCCTCTCCCTCCCCCCCCAAAAAAATAACAAAGAAAAATGATTCTTCAGAATTATGAAGAAAATCAAAACACCTTTGCACCATAATTATGCTCTAAAAAATACTGTATATATACTGAGCATGAGGACATAAAATGTTGGTCCTACAAATATTACAGGACTGTAACAGAAAGTACCTCTAACAGCAGCCTGTGACTGGCACTAGAGATGTTCTTAAGGAAAGGCAGTGTTTATACACGAGAGACTGCAGAGACAGACACTTTGCCCTAAAACCACTATATTAGTGGTTCTGGTACTTAGTTTAATAAAAATTTTAAAGAAAAAGGAGCTCCTGATCAAAAAAAGGTCAAAACAAGTTATATGTGAATTTCATTGTTTATTCCAAGGTGTAAATTCCACCTTTAACCTCATCTAAGGAAGTGGATTAGACATGGAAAACAATATTACAATGTTGATTGTACATTGTCGATACCCGATGCAAAAATTTTATATTTTGCTGTATATTAACAAGACTTACATTGTTACTTGTATAGTACAGGCTTTTCCATTCTTAGTGTGTAACAGCTGTTGGGCTAACACCTTTTTATAAAAGAGTGGCTGATAAACCCAGTGGAAATCCAATGTGTAAGTTTGTGATTCCCTAGAGCTACAGTAATGTTTTCGACTCTTGATGCTAGGTATATTTCCATATGAATAAGGCTCAGCTTTGACCAAAAAAAGTATGTGAGCTAATTGCTAACCTTTATTGACTGTTCTGCTCCTCCATTTAATCACATTTGATCATAATATGTCTCGGAAATGAGGCCTGTAGACAATGTTCAGCTGCAGACAGAAATGCTGATTTTGTAGACACAACTGAGGTGAGAAAAATGAAGCTGGAATTTCTTTTTCCTGCTCATGATAATTGAACCTATCTTGGTTCCTTGCCTTGCTTTTGTTCTAAAGCTATTAAGAGAGCTGTTAATGACTGCTGCAAGACTTTCCATTATTTTTTTTTTCTTTTAGCGTTTAATACAATTTACATGTTGAGATTTAATCCATTTTCCAACAACGTATACATGTAAAACATGCAGTGATTGTCCTCTGCTATCTGCACATTGTAAAGAAATGAAAACTGCCCCTCTATACATGATACGTCAGTGTGTTCTGTCAAATGGAGTTTGAAATAACAAAATGGTGGTGTCACATATAGAGTCTACAGTTCTCAGATGGTATATCCAGCCCTCATGCCAAATTTCCCCTTCATCATGGTAATCTGAGATCTGTGGCCTGCTGTTAACATTGTATGTCCAAATACCATTGAACTCACTCCTTGCCCATGTCCCTTCCTGGGCATGTCATTATCTCTATCAACTTTCAACTAACCTTTCTGCATTACTGTACCTAGCACTCCCTCTCCTTAGCACTAACCTCATTTATTGCTTCCATGGCTTTCTCTATATCCACGCAACCCATTCCTGCCTGATGTCTTCTACTGCTGGTGGGAACAGTAGGAATGTGTTTACTTTATAAGTGTTACCTGACAAATAGGCTTCTATTTAATATTGTTGGCTAAGTTTTCCAAATTATTTAATATTTCTGGATAAATATTTAAAAAAAAAAATTTCAATATATCAAAATATATATCGTATATAAAAAGATCAATATGTAATGAAAATATCAAAATAGTAAAATAATAACATAATAACATATTTACCATGATATAAAATATTTTTAACAATTTACCCAAAAATATTAAATAATTTGGACAGCTTATCCAACAATATTAAATTGAAATTACAATTTTTACCCGTCATACTTAGAGAATTCTGATGATAATTCAAAAATAATAAACCAATAATTAAATTAGGTATACATTGTTAAATAATAAAAAAAAATGAAATAATATCCTAGGAGTGTTTGTATGCAATATATAATTAGTATAAGTGTGAACTGTGTATTAAAGGACCTCATAATACACCATGACACCAAACATCAAGTGGATTATAAATGTCTACAAAACCCCAAGATGGCATTAAGTTGCCATAATACATATTTCACCATGTATATTGAAATGGAACACTCAAAGCATGGACCTCAAACTCCACACAAGCAATGAGAAGACACACATTCAGTGGAACACGTACGTGCCACCAGCCAAAGGCATACTTCCCTCTCAGGTTCATCAACAGAGATGACTGGATCATAAAATGGAAGAAAGGTCCAAGGTAGGCTTACTGTTCTTCTCAATTTATTATAAAATAAAAAACAAAAAAGAACAACAACAATAAAACACGTGAGCTTACTAAATATCAATATTAGGAGATATTTATCAAGGCAAAGCTAGTACTATGCTTGGTGCAAAGTGCTAAATGTTAAGAAATATTATTTTGATTCCCATGGTGATTAGTCCTTATTTAGCAATATGCCTCATAAAGACAGCTTCTTTGCCTTGGTAATTTTTCTTCAAAGTAAATTGCAGTGTGCAACCCACTATAATACCATGTGTTTTATTTGCTTGATTTTTATGCACTAAATAGTTATTTTACTGAATTGTAATAAACTGAAAACCAAATGACAAAATACAGTCTAAAATTGGCAAGCCGCGGCTATAGCCAATTTGAAAACGTTTACAACTCAACTATTTTGGCATGAATTTTGCAAATTCATTTTCATCTCACTATATATGAGGGTTTTTAAAGATAACGTAACACTGGGTTTTATTCTGTAGACAAAATGTTTTTGTATATCGTTGTGCTCATGTATATATCTGTTGTGTGACTCGAGTGCACATTACTTAATTCTGGTGACATTTTTTACTATTGTTTTTTTTTTTAATATCTTTTTTTTTCCCTCAAAGGTCAAAAAGTTAGTTAAAGAACAATTATGTACAGGGCTGCCACTTTCGCACACTGCTTGAATGAACATTCTGGCCTGCGGGTTAGAAAGGAAATTAAAGGAACATTTCAGCCAAAATAGCAGCATTGGACAAGATATCAACTGCAAAATATATCTATAGAAACCTACTAGTAGACACCTGTTCTTTTTCTAAACATTTGTTTAGATGTGTCATATTTCATTAGCTGCCAAATAAAACTATAACTAAATCTGTAGATGGAACATAATAAAACAAGGAACATATTAACCATTTCTGCATTAACAGGGTACCACACTGGTTCATTTGTTGCACTTTCATCTATTGTGAGTAACTAAAGTAATTTTGTGCAGCATTACCTATCAACACTCGAATGAATCCTTTCAAAGATAAAATTGAGTTCTGTAAAATGTTATTGAAGTGTCAAATGTGTTAAATCCTTTCAGTAACTTAGCAATTCTTTCTACCAAAAACCATTCCACAGTTCAGAACGAGGTAAAGGAATATAATTGAAAGAATCCTAGAACCCCCACCTAGATCATAATGATGCTCCATTTTTTGTTGCTTGGTGTTTTTTTTTTGGCAGCAACTAAAGGAAAATCTTGCAGATTTTAGTAAAAGGCACACGTGAAACCAAAGCTTAATCTATTAAATTCCATCACTTTTTTTTTATTTTGGAGAACTGAACAAGTCATTCTACATTAGAAGAAAATAACAAACACTTTTCAATATAATACTATTTTATTTAAACACATGCAAATATTTAATAATATAGTTTGTATTACATTATTGAAGAACTCTGTTTCGCATTTTTTCTCTAACACTACATATTTAAAAAGGGCATTCTGAGCAACATAACCAGTACAGTGGGGTAATGGTGCCCAAAAAATGATTGGCATCATAAGTTGTACAGTTACATATCATACATCACGTGATAGCAAAAATAACTTTCGGATTAAACATCCAGATTAGGCAAACATTGGCTAAGTTATGTATGTGCACAAAAGTCTAAAATGTTATTTTTCAGGTTTATTGTATAGTGGCCATTTTTTTTTTAAATCTTATAATATATGTTTATTGCAAAATTATTTTACTAAACATTTTGAGTAAGTGTATTAGTCCACATCTATAATACATGATGGGCACCCATATGTCATAGTTGCTGATATAGAAAATGGAAATCCATATGTTCACCCCTTCCTATCTCCCATTTTACCTCGAGGTATGTGGACAGGAGTGGTATCTTCCATAATTTTTACTTGAAGATAATCCTGCCAAGCAGAGGATTTTATTAACTCATAACTTTCAACCAGTACCAATGGCATCTGCATTTCAGTCCATGTAAATAAGAATGAAAAAAAAAAAAAAAAAAAGCAAGATGAAGTGAAAAGTATTTACAAAAATAACCGGATAATACAATAAAAGTCAATTGTGCAGGATGGCTGTTAAAAGGATTGCACTCTAATTCTGCATGGGGATTTTATATACTGTACATTACCACTGATGCACTACCCATCGAGGTACATTGATTCATTGTACTTATTGTTGTAAATCAGATTTTAATGCAATTTTGGGATAGATAAAGTGTTAGCTTTTATAATTGAATTTGTTTGTCCATTTCGTATACACTTTGAACTTTTCTGAATAAGCTATTTTAAGGGACACTCTAAATACCAAAATCACATCATCTTCATGCAGTGGTTTTGGTGCATAGATGTTGCCCTTTTTGTGTGACAATATAAAACATTATTTCTGTAATGCATCTCTATGAGAAGATGGGGATTGGCAAGCACGGTGATTGCTGCGCATGTACCATTCGTACACAGTGCTTCGATTTGACTGTCACAGCTTTTCGATTGTTGAAAGTCTCCATGTTCAGTGTCATTAGTCAGTTTATAATAATACTGACCACTGTCAATCCTTCATGGAGTAATATTGGATAGGAGGACCGTGATGACTGTTCAACATGCGCTTTAGGTTTGTAAATTTTCCTTATGACAAGCAGTGGATTTGGACCAGATATTACTAGTTTTGAGGACTTCTCAGTGAGCACATCAGACAGCACTCAGTAATGTATTTTGGTGCTGGATTACATGTAACTTCAATGGCTTTTGTAGCTTTTTTCATAGCAAGGGGGGCCCAGTAATCTAAAAAAAAGGAACACATAAATATATTTATTGTTAACACTAGAATGTTTCTTTACAAACTGACACATTCATGTTACTGTTTACAGGGAAAACATTCAAGGCGAAATAGTTTTGTCACTGAAATATTGAACCAACTTTAATATTTTTTCTCATCTTTATTTATTTATTTTTTACTTTAATTGACAATTTATCTAATTTCACTGCTTCAGGAATGATTAATACATTCCTGATATCTACGAGTTGCACCCACGCCATGAATACTTTACGGTTCTAATTTATCAAGCGTTGTACACACCGCTAAAACCTTACTTCCCACCCCCCATCAAAACAAAAAATCTTACTTTACTTTGCAGTCTTATCATAATGTTACTCTAGAAACGATAAAATAGCCTTGGCTCTCTCTATGCAATTAAAGTGCATTGAAAACTGTCTTCATGCTGTGATTCCCTTTCAGGATACGGAATAGGACCTGAACTAATCCATGGAAGTTGTCATGCTATGAACTAGTAGTCATCAAGCTTTTTGCTTTCAGTTCATTCTAAGACTATACTGTACTTCACACATGATTAGTCCTTCAGATAGCAGAACTCAATATCCCTGCAGGTTGTGAAAAATAAGCTGATATTCACACTGCAAGTCTAAATTATTGCAGATCTTACTTTAAAGGGACACTCCAAGCACCATAACCACTACACTTTCTTTTATGGGTTATGGTATAAAGAGGTTATTGGCCTTATTGGTTATTGTTTTTTTTTTTTAATGTTTTAGAAAAAAAAAAAAAAAAAGGTTTAAGATAAACCAGAGGATTCATTGACTACCTAAACTCACCAAATCTAATTTGTATGTGCTAATTAGTAATTTCCCTTTCTGAGCTTGCGTGGTGCGCTCTTGATGTGGCATAATAGGCTGTGAGTTCTGGGCGATAGCAGGATTTGACACCAAATTTCTGCTGTACTTTTTGCACTATGTAATCGCTGATGACTATAAGCTGCAGTGGTTATGGTATGTGGAGTATTCTGTAAGGGTCTATAGCAGGCATAGGCAACCTTTGGCACTGCAGATGTTTTGGACTACACCTCCCATGATGCATTATGGGGGATTTAGTCCGCAACATCTGGAGTGCCGAAGGTTGCCTAGAGTATGGCCATTTAGAAAAATTGAGATGACATTTTTGTTTTTTGCCAAAAAATGCACCGGACTATAAGAAGCACCCATATATTTTAACTAGCAATTTAGTACGGTAAGCTTCATCTTAGGTGTATAGGGGATGTAGGAATTGTGGGAAAAGAGCATGTAGCGAGTTTGTGTACAGGTAATGTATAGTGTGTGTTTTCATAGGGCCTGTTGTGTATAATTGTAAGTGTGTTTAGAGAATGTAGTGTAAGTGTGTGTGTAGTGGATGTAGTGTATGTGTATAGAGAATCAAATGTGTGCAGGGCATGCAATGTGCGTATAGTGGATGCAGTGTATGTGTACGTGTGTGTTAATTTGTGTGGTGGATAGTGGCTATATTGTGTATGGATCAGAGGGGGACAATTTAATTTTTATTATCATTATTATTATGAATATTTCAATGTATTTATTTAAGTGTATTCTCCCTCTGTGCATTTTTACTTGGACCAGGGAGGGGAGGACATGATGATTCATGTTGGTCTGGTGGTGAGGGGCTCTAACCTGCACCATGCCTGGTGCACACTGAGAATATTCTTATCGTGAGTTCTGGCACTGGATGTTATTGGAATGTTGCTGTGGTAACCCATGGCAACACTCTGAATGTCTGGGCCTCACAGGTGGAGGTACAGACTTTAGTCTCCCAGGCTCATTACATGCCAGAAAATGCTGCATTGGGCAGTTGAGTGACATCTTTGATCTCCCACCCAAGCCATCCGGTGCTATATAAATATATGAAGATTCTTACTGTGTCTATCTGTCTGTCTGTCTCTATCTTTTCTCGGAATATAGAAATTTTAGGCAAATAGAAACTGTGCCACATATTCTAAAAAATACAGTAAGTAAAAATGGCGAGCAGGAGTCATTCAAGTTGAAAACAGGAGATTTATCAAAAAAAAAAAAAAGGCTTTGGACAATTGAGCATCCACTAACCCGTCCACCCTGATAAGAACATAGCTTTCCCATACATCCAGTCTGTCGAGGAAAAAAAATGCAAACTTCAGGCAGGGAAAAAACACTAGAATTAAATGCCTTCTCTACAAAGAGTTAAAAAAACACATGCAATAGTCTGTGTAGGCAGGACTCATTTATGCAGTGAACTTGCAATTTCCAAAGCACGAGCAGTGGAACAGGTGCACACAGCAAAGCAAATAATCCCTTTCTTACTAGAAATACAAAAATAAATAAATCAGTAAAAATTCTAAATCAGTGAATCAAAGTGGGTGTTAAGAGCTTGACAATAGGATTGTTTCCCCCCTATTTTCTTTTTTAATTCACCGGGTGATGAAGGGTCCAACCAGCCTCTGTTGCCTACTGGCACTATCCTCACCATCCCCCTTGCTCTGTCTAATGCTGGTGGTAGTAGCAGTAGAGGAGGTAGCACTGCTGGCATGCTGTGACAATTGCACAGAATCAGAGCACCAATGGACCTGTTGCAAGGCCGACTTCTTTCTTGTTCTGCATTTTCCCTCAGTAATATAGACATGTGACATAATGCATTAGTTGCTTCACGCCAGCATTCGTGAGATGATCCTGTAATCACCCCCTACTCACTTCTTGCCGCACAATTTGCAGTTTGCAAGTCAACTTTCTTGGAGGCACTCAAAGTGATCCCAAATTGAAGTGTGTGTGCAGTGAATGCACTGTGTTTCTGTAGTGGATGCAGTGGATGTGTTTGAGTAGAGGATACAGTGTGCATAAAGTGGATGTGTTGTGTGTGTGTGTGTGTAGTGCGTTTATAGTGGATGCAGTGTGCGTAGTGGATGCAGAGTGTGTGTAGTGGATGCAGTCTGTGCAGTTGATGATGTGTGTAGTGTGTGTAGTGGATGTAGTGTGTGTAGTGGATGCAGAGTGTGTATAGTGGGTGCAGTCTGTGCAGTTGATGATGTGTGTAGTGGATGCAGAGTGTGAGTATATATGTGGGGTAGAATAGGGGCTGCCTTCTGTGGGGAAAAAAGGTTTTTTTTAAATTTAAAAAAAAATTCTTATTCATTTATTACTTTTATTCCTACCTCCATCTAAGAGTTAGGAATACCTCTTACATTCCCTCCTTGGTGTTTTGGTGACACATGCTAATATACATGCAAATACACAGATACACACACATACACAAACTGATACACAGATACACACACTGGCACATACACACACTGATACATACCCCTTCAGCCCTGCGGAAGGGGGGCCCCCGAGGGAGGGTGGCACTCCAGGAGCCTATAGTGCCAGGAAAATGGGTTTGCTTTCCTGGCACTATAGGATCCCTTAAATATAAGAATTAAAAAAAAATAAACTTTTCTGACTTTAAACCTGTTTCTAGTGTGCACAGAATGTAAAGTGAAGGTACATACGCGGATCAGCCACAACATTAAAACCACTGACAGGTGAAGTGAGTAATATTGATGATATTGTTACAATGGCACATATCAATGTGTGGGATATTTTAGGGAGCAAATTAAGTCAGTTCTTGAATTTCATGTGTTGGAAGCAGTGGGCTAGCGAAGAATGGGCTAGCAAAAAAGATCTGAGTGATTTTGACAAGGGCCAAATAGTGATGGCTAGATTACTGTGTTAGAGGATCTCCAAAATGATAGGTCTTGTGGGGTAGTACCTACCAAATGTCTTGCAGAAAGGACTACTGGTGAACTGTTGTGAGGGTCATGAGCGCCCAAGGCTCATTGATGCATGTGGGGAGTGAAGACTAGCCCGTCTTTTCCAATCACACAGAAGAGTTTCTGTAGCTTAAATTGCTGAAAAGCTTAATGCTGGCCATGATTGAAAGATATCAGCGCATTGCAGTTTGTTGTGCATGTGACTGCGTAGCCACAGACCTGTCAGAGTGCCCATGATGCCCCTGTTCACCGCAGAAAGTGCCTTCAATGGGGACCTGAACATCATATTACATACATTTCTATGTTTTGAATTTTGGCAAAACATAAATTTTCCAAGTCAGTTTAGTGAATGGGGAGTCACTGATTGGCTGAGAGTGCCAGCTGACCGCTCTCAGCCATTTAGCTGCATCCCTGCCCGGTGGCACTCAACGCTTCGTGAATCTGAAAATTCAGAAGCCGGATGCTGTCTGCGTGGTGGACATTGATGGTGGAGGCAACTTTGGGGTTGCCTGTTTGAGAACAATTGATTCCCTTGAGGTAAGAGTGCCTCCAGGAGTTTCCTGGCACCATAACAACTTAATTTAGATGAAGTAGTTTTGGTGCCTGGAGTGTCCCTTTAAAGCATATTTTTTCTTTAGATTCTAAGCTCATGTACAGGTCTTATGCAGGACTTTGTGAATATAAATAACACATTTTAGACTACGTCTTCTGATAGGGCTCTGTAATATATCACTCTATCTAGAAGAATAGCTATAATAACTTGCTAAAAGTGCTTTGGACAGGACCTCTATATGAGAACTGTTAAATATGTATTCACTTTTCTACACCTCTAGCCAACCTAATCCCCATTTTTAACACTCTGCTTATACAACATTGTACTATTGTATGCATTTATTTATTCAACAGATACCAAGGAATTTGGTATTCACGTTAAAAAACAGGGATATTTACTAAACTGTAAACTAATGGGTATTCTAAACACACTAATGAATGTATGGCTAGAATAGCACGGAAAAAAAGGTTGGAAAAAGACGAGCTGGTAAAAATTTTCCAACTTACATATTTAGATCTAGAATTTGCAATTCCCTATTCAATTCCCAACAATTCACGGAATAGTGAATATTCTTGAAAACATAATTTATGTTTGCCTAGTTAGTAGCACAAGACTACAAACTGTAAGTCATATCTATGTGTGTATATATATATATATATATGTGCACATGTTAATTAATATATTTTTAATAAAAAGAAAGAATCTATAGGATTCAGTTTAGCAAAAATATATTGTTATTCTATAGCACATTTGAATCACATTAATGATCAGTCTTGTCTATAATGAAAACCAGATTTATGTATTACAGATCAATATCAGTATTATGGAATTTAATAACACATGCAGTGACCTACAGAGACCAATAGAAGTCACCATTGAGTTTATAGTTACGCAAAACATTCTTGCAAACTGATATACTCTCTGAAAGTAATATCCATATTATAGCTATCATCTGATTTAGAGCGCACAATATGATGAATGTATCATGTAGATATCAAACATATGTGCATCATGTTTAAAATAAAAAAGGACACTATAGGCACCAGAGGTGCACTAATGCATTTTAGCATAATGCTAACAAAAAAATCCTGATTTTTTTTCTTTTGCAAGACGCACGTTTTTGCATTAAAACACGCGACACATATAATTAAAAGTTATGCTATAAACCCTATGAATAGCATTTTCCCACTTCAATGATATATCCAATCTTTCACAATTGTGAGATCATCTTTGTAAGCATGCCTCGATTTAATATTTATAGATAAACTTGATTCAATAGTTTGAAAACTATTTAAAATTTCAATATTTTATGTATTTTTTATATATTGATCTTTTTTATATTTGATATATTTTTTTATATTTTAATATTTTGAAAAAAACTTTTTTTTTAAGTTTATCCAAAAATTCTAAATCATTCGAAAAATATTAGATCGAGGCCTTATCACAACCCTAATTAACGAATCCTTGGTGTCTGGATACATACCCAAACTTTGGAAGACTGTGAGATTAGTGCCTATCAATAAAAGTGGTGACACTTCTTTGGTTTCTAACTATACCCCAATATCATTGCTCCCAGTATTGTCAAAAATCTTAGAAAAATGTGTCCATACGCAACTATTTGAGTATTACCAACAATCTAACTATCTGACCACCGATCAATCGGGTTTTCACCCGAATCACTCCAGTACAACTGCCCTCTTAAAAGTTTGCAAAGACATCCAAACTGGCATGGAACAAGGAGACCTAACTGCAGCTATTTTCCTTGATTTTGCAAAGGTCACAGCAGACCACAACATTCTACTGCACAAACTAAAAAAACTCAGGTATTGGTGATTGACTGCTAACCTGGTTTTGATCATATGTATCAGATCGCTCACAATATGTGTCCATTTCTGACAACGACTCCCTCCCTCTCCCAGTCACGTGTGCTGTTCCCCAAGGTTCCATTCTCAGCCCCTTACTATTCACATTATTTATAAATGATCTGCCTAATGTCTGCAAATCCTAAAATGTACACATGTACGCAGACGACACAGTAATTTATACAAGCACAACCAATCTACCGTTGCTTGAGGCTGTGCTCCAAGACCAGTTTACAGAGGTAGAAAAGTGGATCACAAAAAAACAAACTCTTCCTAAACAATGTTTGGAACAGTGCCTAAATGACCTAAATTACACAATTCCCATCTATCCATCAAAACATAAATCAAATGGCATAGTGACCGCAGTCCACTCTTTCAAATACTTGGGTACCCCAATCTATCTTTTGGCCTCCACATAGAAAAACTTGCATCTAAACTTTATCTAAAACTAAGTGCCCTGTACAGAAACAAATCCTGTCTAAGCCTTACAGTAAAGTAAAAGACTGTACAGCAAATGCTGATGCCAATCATTGATTATGGGGATGTAGTATATGCACCTGCACCGCAAACCTACCTTAATAAACTTAATACATTGTATAACTTGTTCTGCTGCTTTGTGCTACAATGTAATTACATGGCCCACCATTGTGACATGCTAAAAGAACTAAACTGTCTGTCCCTGCAATCCAGACGCACTCTTCATCTTTCCAGCCTCGTGTTTAAGAAGTATTTTAGGAAGCTCCCACCCTACCTGAGCAGAATGCTCTCCCCGGCTGTCCCAACCTCCTATGACCTCCGTTCCAGTACCTGTACTTTATTTAGTCTATCTCAATCCAAAAAGAAAGTGGTGCGAACATCCTTTTCCTACAGAGCACCGCAATTATGGAACGACCTCCCGCACACTTTCAAATCTTCCCCAGGCCTAAAATCCTTTAAGAGATCCCACTCTACATATCTCAAAACTGAATGTACCTGTCATGGTTGATGATATATTTTCTACCTGTTCTATGTTAAATTTTGTATATATTGTGTATTAATATTGTTTTGGTATTTTATTGTTCCCTATTGTATCAATGCAATGTTTTGTGGACCCAAGACATACTTGAAAACGAGAGAAATGTCAATGTATCTTTCCTGGTAAAATATTTTATAAATAAATAAAGACACCAGGGAACTGTCCCCAGGCAGAACAACGCAAGAACATCATTAGATGTGCTCACATTGTGTAGAGAGCACTAAGCTTTAGCAGCGCTTCAGTGGGTGGGCACACCTACTTTCTACCCATTTAGTGGCATTACCAATGATGTAATTTGTGTCACTGGTGACAACTCCTCGGAAGACCCACCCCAATTCCAGCTTTGACAAAGCTGGGAGGTATAAAAACCCAACTGGTTAGGCTGTCCAGTAATAGCCTGAAATGGCTGCCGCAAACTATAGGACTGCAGTGACACCGTATCACACTAATACTGTACTGTTGCATCATCCATTTTTAGGTGATGGTGCAGTCAAATACTTCTCATACAGAAATATTGTTGGACCTAGAGCACATGTGCAGCAAGCACAGTGACCCAGAATTGAAGCAGGTAGGGAGAGCTGGACAGAGTGAGTGGTGAAGGGCCGGACAGAGGTAATGCCAAAAAGGTTAGAGCGCATTCAAAAAAGAGAGTGTGCATTCAATGTAGTGAGCAGTGGCGTACACACACTCCATGGGGCCCCAGTGCGAAACTGATCCGTGGCCCCCCCTACCGTGAACCTCTCCCTCCTGACTGTGGGCCCCTCCCCCCCGACACATACATACAGACACAAACACATACACACACACCCGACAGACACATGCATACATACACACATGCAGACACATACATACAGAGACACACACAGACACATACAGAGACACAGACACCCATACATACACAGACATACAGATACACACATACAGAAACAGACACACACACACACACACAGAGACACAGACACACAATCATACACACATACAGAGACACAGACACAAACATGCATACACAGACATACATACAGATACACACACACACACACATACAGAGACAAAGACACAGACATACATACACACAGAGACACAGACACACACATACACAGAGAGACACAGACATACATATGGATACACACACATAGAGACACCGACATACATACAGATACACACACACATACACAGACATACACACCGATACAGACACAGACATACACACATACCGAGACACAGACATACATACACACATACAGAGACACAGACATACATACACACATACAGAGACACAGACACAGACATACATACACACATACACAGACACAGACATACATACACACAGACACAGACACACATACATACACACATACAGAGACACAGACACAGACATGCATACACACATACACAGACACACATACACGTGCGGTCACTTCCTCCCAGCGTGTGATGATCTCATCACAGGGGGCCCGGTTGAGCACTTAAAGTGCTCAGCGCAGACCGGGCCCCCTTAAAATCCATGTCCATCGGGTGGCCCTGACCGCATGGGCCACCCGATGGACCCCTTGACATGCGGCCCCGACGGTCGGGCCCCCTGGAGTGCCGGGCCCGGTCGCAGCTGCGACCCCTGCGACTGCGGTACGTACGCCACTGGTAGTGAGGCAGAGAGATTTGTACAGAGAGAGTTGTGCAGTAAGGATAAAAATAAAGGAGGAATTCAACAAGTAGTGTACTAGATTGTGTGTGAGCGAGATGTTGTTTGCACAGAATTGACATTAGGCAGTCTGAAACAGTGTCACATATGCCGTAGATGTGGTTACTCTAAGGCATTACATTAGTAATTTATCTGTATATGCCATGTTTCAAACTGAAATGCTTCATATACAGAATGCTTGTAGTATGACCACTTCTAAAAGTAGAAACTGTCATGGTGGCTATAGTAATTTTTTTAATGCTTGAAGAATAAGTTATCAAGCAAATGACAAAAAGCAAGACGATTCTGTCCCTACTCCTGGTGCTTTGGATGACATCATCAATGAATGGATTATTTCACACATGACATGGTTGATGACATCATCAGTGGTTGTGATGTCAACCATAATGTCTGCACTTACATCACTAACGACACCCATTTCTTCATCCATTAGTTCATAGAAAATATAATTATAGAAAAAATAACTTATTGTTATGGTATCTCAGAATAGATCACACATGACATTGTTGATGAAACCCAATAGTCACCAAAACTGCTTAATTAAGTTAAAGTTGTTTTGGTGTCTATAGTGTCAATTTAAACTGTTAAAAAAAACATTAAACAGAGGGACAGCATCAGGGCACCCCAGACACTATAACCCATTAAATGAGACTTGGTTATAGTTCGTAAAGTGTTTCTTTAAGAAAGGAAAGGAACAGTTGAGAAGGAGAAGGTACAGTAGATGTGATAGAACTTACTGGTTCCAGAGGTTGTAGGGGAATTTTTGGAGACAGGTCAGGAAGCCCTTCTACAGCTTGATGTCCATGTATCTTGTGATCATCTTCTTTCTGGTAAACAATAATCATGATACTTTCTGAACTCTCTGGGTTTTCCAGACAATTACTACTACTTTTGAGAAAACAGCCCTTTTCAACTGGAAAAGGGAAATTTCGTTTTGCACATTAACTGCGGGATACTCCC
This sequence comes from Pelobates fuscus, assembly GCF_036172605.1. NCBI lineage: Eukaryota > Metazoa > Chordata > Amphibia > Anura > Pelobatidae > Pelobates > Pelobates fuscus. Next base: position 63,086,712 of record NC_086325.1, on the reverse strand, counting down.
ATTTTCATGTGGAAATGCCCTTTTAGTTAGTAAATACGCCCCTTCTTTTTCTTTAGCATATGTTAAAGCCATGATATTATGGGAAGGTGTCATTCTGGATATTTCGATTGGAACAAATATTATGACAAAACACATCCCTGTGCAACTTTTAGTGACTATTTCAATTGTAAAAATAATTTAAAGTTGGCTAATTGTATCGTTTTCACCACAATTACACTTTAATTTTTAGAAGAACTGAAATCCATGGGATCCAGTGGTCAGATTAGAGTTGAGTCCAGACTCCAAGCTCTCTGTCCTCTCTGGTCCTTCCCTCTGTCGCTCTCTTGCACAGATTGTTGGTAAGCTTGGAGGAAGTTACTTGTACACACTTCCTCCCATCACCATGGCTTTATTCAAAGCAGGAGCCCAGTTACACTGTTAAAAGGCTGTGGCGCCTGATCAAAGATGGGCTCCTTGAGCTTGTAGGAGGTTGTTCCGCCAAAACTCACAACCCCGCCATAGATAATTAAATAAGCATATAGCTAAGCACCAAAAATAACATTTTTGTAAAATGTGTTATTGTTAGAGTTTTAAGAAATTTACCAATATAAGTTAATAAATACAAAAATATAAAAAAAGTTACATAAACCTAACCATAAACAATGGACAATGGGCAAAAGTGTTGTGTTTGTTTCATGATTGGTTCAGAACTCCATCCATGGAACCACAAAAAATTATTGATGGGAAAACGATCATAGGCTTTAGAAAAAACTAAACTTTTTAACGGGCGTATTTATTGATTTTTTTAAGAAGTGCCAACTCACATATAACCAGCTATAACCAGCTCCAGGTAAAACAGTGTGCAATGGTATTTAAACTCCCCACTTGTAGGATATCCCTCTAATGGTAGTTGCAGTGTAGGACATGTAAAATAAAAGAAAAGGAGAAGGCCCATAGTGCTCTCTATATAAGTAAGTACAGGAGATAAAAAGAGATATACTTACAGTATAAAGAGCAGACAAACCGCTCTATGTGCCAGGCGTGGGTGGAACAATTCCCACCTAGGATTCTTTTGATGATGGATCAAGCATTTTTTTGTTTTGGTGATACGTTCTAATTTGATTATTTGAATAATAATGTTTATCTCGAATGTATTTTTTCACCTTTTATGTGTTTAGTGTCCATTTCAAATTTTTCGATATTTTTTTTAATAAGAATCAAATTTTGTTTGAACACTGGTGTGTCTATGAATGGTGTGAGTTTTTCTTTTAGATCATAAATTTACTTTTTTGATTAAAATAATTAGTGTTTCCATGAGACCGAATGTACAGGTTTCAAGTTTGCTGTACCATTCGTTCATGAATTCCTCATCTCTTGATCTGAGGTTGGATGTTTGAACAGTCTTAGGCCTCTGGGAGCAATTTTTTCATCAATATATTTTTTTCTCCCATTTCAATTTTATTTCACTTGTCAGAGGTTTTAACAACTTTATAAAAAGCTCTTGTTGACTAAAAGTTGGTGGTCTGAAACAGATAGGACGGTGGTTACCTTTTTCAAAAACATAATTTATGTATATAGTATAATTACTTCTACATTTGAAAATAAACATCCTGAATGTGATCAGGATGGAAGCAGCTAGGACCAGAGGGAAATATATGATAGAAGTCAAAAAAGAGAGAGGGGGTGGAACAGCGCTACAAAATTGATCACAAGGAGAAAGGAGGCTGCACTCCTGAAGAAAAATATAACCCCTTATTATTGTTATTATTTATATAGCACCATCACATTCCGTAGCGCTGTACAATGGGTGGACTAATAGACATGTAATTGTAACCAGATGATTGGACGTACAGGAACAGAGAGCCGGAGGGCCCTGCTCAATGAGCTTACATTCTAGAGGGAGTGGGGTATAGTGACACCAAGGGTAAAAGTAGGGGTATGATGTAGTTTGTTAGAAAAGCATTCATTGAGGGCTTAGTAGTTAATTTGTGACAGTTGCAGGAGAGGAGTCATGGGGATAAAAATCTGCTAACAGTTTAATTGATATGCTTTCTTGAAGGGGCTTTGACAGGACATACTTGTGTATTAGGGAGGATAGGTATGTTGGAGCAGCATTATATAGGGACTTGTAAGCAAGCACCAGAATTTTAAATTGAGCCCTATATCTAACTGGAAGCCACTGCAGAGACTGACAGAGCGAGGAGGCGTGGGAGGTGCGAGCGGACAGGAAAATGAGCCTTGCCGCCGCATTCATTATACACCCTGTTCCAAATTGTTATGCAAATTATATTTTTCTCATTTACCTAAATAATTGATGTAAATAACAGTCAGCATAATTCTCATGTTATAAACTATTAAGAGTACAATTCAAATTTTATTGAACAAACCCCCTAATGATAACAGTATTTTTTTTAAACATAAAAAAACTTACAATGCACTGTTCCAAATTTTATCACATGACAGGAGGCTTCATATTTTGCATAACTTTCTTTACTTTATGCCTCCAGCAGCACAAGTCAATCAGAAAAAACTTTAAACCAATCAGTAACAGGCATCACATCCATATATAAAGCCCTGACAGACACATGACTTCCTCTTTCTTTGCTGCTTCCAGCCAAGGCACAGGTCAGAGTATTATGCTCTCAACTGGTTTTTATTCAACAGTGCAATTTAATTTGTATTTGTCCCTTTAAGTGATTCTGTCATTGTTTTTTCTTTCAATCTCCTTATCTGGGGCTTTACATTGCCCCTTCTATCCATCTCTGCTTCCCTCATTCCCTCCTCTCCCTGGACGGTATGTTTCTTGTTACCCTGGTTTTTCCCCTTCAGGGTAGATTTCCCTGTCAGCCGGTCTTGACTGGTGACCCTCGCGATTCGCAGCATTTTACCGCGGTCGCGCGGGACCAGCAGACTTTATTCAAGGTTCCAGGGTTCTGTTATATACAAATGTCATGTTGAATAAAAGTTTTCTTGTACATCTAGAGGATTATGAATGGACCGTTCCCTGCTGTGGGCATATAGTGGATGCATTACTCTATCTGGGGGCAGGGAGATTAAATAGAGACGCTAATTTACCCAGCTCCCTACTCCCACTGGACCTCACAACCACTGGATACACTCCTTCCCCACAGGGATACACCTCCCAGGACATAGTAGTGGAGGCGCATAACGGAGTGATTAACAGGGGTGACCCCCCTTACGCTGGGTGAACCCCAAGCGTGGCAGACACCTGTCCAAGGACATTGTGGTACAGGGGTGACCCCCCTTACAATGGAAGTACCCATAGCGAATCTGGTCCTTGTCCTAGTGACATACATATACTGGGGTTAACCCCCTACGCTGGGTGACCCCCAAGCGAATCTGGTTCCTGTCCTACTGACATACATATACTGGGGTGAACCCCCTGCGCTGGGCGAACCCCAAGCGAATCCTATTCCGGTACTAGTGACATATATATAGTGAGGTTAACCCCACGCCCTAGGACGGGCTCATAACCACGGAGTACGATCTGTTACTGTATACACAGACCAGAACACACTGGATACATGTATGTCGACAGAACCAGGAAGGAGAGCTCACGGTGCTGCCAAATCTCCACAGTACTATATCAAATAAGGGTGACCCCTTGGATAATTTGGAGGCTACCATACCTCCCCATATACGGGCTACGTTCCGACATTACTGACTCATCCCGGTCTTATTGAGGGTGACCCTCTCCTCAGACCACTCCCAGGAAATCTCTAAGTGGTGCTGATTGAAACAATTCTGGGTGACCCCCAGTCGTACGTGGAGGCCCACTAGTGGCAATAAATGTACTTCTGTACCTGACACCTGTTCGGTATCCCACAGACCTGAAAGAGTGTCCTAACATGCCATAAGAGACACACATACGGGGGTGACACCCCTACGCTGGGTGACCCCCAGACGAGTCTTACTCCAGTGCTAGTGGCACAGGTACGAAAAGGTGACCCCCCGGCCGGACGGGGTGACCCCCCGCGCCCTTTCTAGGGCTTCTACCTTCAGAGTACGCTCTGTCATAGTATGCACAGACCAGGGCGCACTAGATGCATGTATTCCGACACCTCTATGCTTCAACTGGAGGATCTGTACGCCCTTCCCTTAACCGGGAAGGAGAACTCACAGTGCTGCCAAACTTCACAACTCTAGACCATAAAGGATGAACCCTTGGATTATACATATTGAGGCTTTTACGTCTCCCATACTCGGGCTACGTCCCGACATTGCAGACCGCTCATCCCAGTCTTACTGAGGGTGTCCTCATTCCCAGACCACTCTCTGGATCCTGCGAAAGTGGTACTGATTGATCGAAATTCTGGGTGACCCCAGTCATACACGGAGGCCCACTGAGTGGCAATAAGTGTACTGTTGTACGATCCTGTCCCCCACAGACCGAAGGGTGTGAACCAACAGGTCGGACTTCCCTCAATATCCCCAACCAGTTTTCAGGTGAGGATTAAGGCCGCCAGGGCAGCTCTGGGGGAAGAAGTCCTCTCCAATATGCTGGCTAACAACCCATATGACAGAGCGGGTGCAACGGCACCAACACCAATGGAAGCGAGAGATACTGACAACGTTAGGTCGGACACCTTATCATCTAAACACCATTGGAAGGGCTCCAACGTGGCTTCCCCAAAGGGGAAAGAGAACACCCCGACTTAGCGGAACCGTCTCTCAGAACGTCCTGCCCATTAATCATCTCAGGCTCCATCATCAGGGGACGAAGACTTCATCCCTCCCCCTTCTACTTGATTGTATTTTTGATTTTATTGTACTTTTTACAATACTGGTCCCTGAGGAAGGTCCCTATAGGGAACGAAACGCGTAGGACTGTTTCCTTGACTATATTCTTTTAAAGGATTTATTCTATGCCAATAAATACATATTTTTTTACTTCAATATGATCTGGAGTTAGTGATTTTCCTGGTATCTAGATTGGAAATACCGTTGGCATTAGGATATACCCCTTATAACCATAGGGAAGGCACCCTAAAACAACTAATCTGTGAATGAAACCATTAAGTGTTTGCGATTGAGAGGCTATAACAGTATCACACTATGTTGTATTTCATTTATTTTTTACAGTGATACCAGCTGATTCCCTATTTTGTTTGTATTTTATACTATCTTGTATGTGGTTACCATTTTGGGAGGTAACTTGAGGGAAGCTGAGTATCCAAAAGCGAAGTTGATTTAATCATTTCCACAGGTGAATAGGTGGAAGTTGTATATTGCATTATTTTATCCCAAGGCTATGAATTTAAACTTTATTATTAAGTATAAAACTTATTGAAATAGCGAAATCCATATATCTGTATATAAGCGTTCTTGTCCTCTAACTTTAAACTTCTGTACTGAGTAGACTCATTTTATTCCCTTTTGTAATGTGGTTTCAAATTTTCTATGAGAGCTGAAATTAACACTGCCTCTTTGATGTAAAGTAAAGTTAGATTTTGCTTTTGTAGAACTAGCCTCCAAGTTGCAAGGAATGCTATTATTTATGCATTTTAGTTTTAATGCAAATCAGATTTTGCACTCTCTGAAGTTGCAAAGTGAACATCTTCATTTTCTTAAAAGAAGCAACACTTCAAAGGCACTGACAGTGTGAAGCTTGAGAGGATGGAATGTACCAGTTGCCTATAACAAGTCTTGAGGTTCATCTTTTTTGACTAGTGTGTTCGTCCCAATTGACTTGCCATTGTTCTGACTGTCACAGGTTCCATTTTTTTGTCAGTTGCCATGGCGTCATGGCTATCTAGTATCCTGAATGACATGCAGAGATGAAAAAAAATAAAACAACATTCATTAGAAAATGTAGAAATAACACAAATCACAGCACCGAGACATGGAACAAAATCTGAATTTTATGTAACCTATGTTTAGAAATGGGTTAAAAGGGAACATTTAAAATGAAATGAGCAGAGTAAGGTAATACGGTTAATGAGGAGGTTCCCTTCACTTGGTAATCTCTGTGGACATCTGGTATAATGTGCACTGTTTCTTAATACAAAATGGACAAAATGGAGACCCTTAACAAAATGGAGCGCTTGTTCTCGAAAAATGAAAGCAAAATAAAGTGAAAAACACTTAAAGGGATACAATCAATTGAAGACAGAAAAAGAGAGAGAGAAATATAGAGAGAATGAGCCAATAAGAAGAAATCCTCCTAAATGGGGGGTAACCCCTAATATAAATATCAAAAAAAGAAAAGAACAGGAGGATTCCTTAATATGTCGAGGTAAAGCAGTGCAAATCGATAAATGCCCAATGTATATAACAAGGAACAAGTGGAAAGATACACAAAAACTTATTAGATATATTAAAACATAACTTTTAAAAGTGAATAAAAAGGTGAGACTTCTCACCTACTAACGAACCGAATACAATCTAAACTCATATGAGCAGAAGGTCTACTAAATAGTGCCAAAAAGTCTTGAATTAATACCTACAAATAATATAAAATGTATATATTGTAATAAAACATATATATCAGATAAACAACTTAACTCCCCATAAGAGTAAAAAAATATAAAAAAATAATAGAGAATAGCCTCTAAGAATCTGATTGATCACTCATGTTTGATCAAAATAACTCAAAGTTTACATGAGCAATGTTCTGGCTGTAGCTGAAATCCATAGATGTATGCTGGGGTGATACAGTTGCTTTGCTGGGTATAACAAAGTATCATGTAGTGCACTAATAGGATAACACACAGGTGGAAAGAACAGGGTACAATTGGTACAATAGCCCTGATACTATGGTATCCCTTTGTGCCTTTGAGGGCACTCCTTAATAAGTATAATCTAGCCCTGTGCTGCTAGTAGTAAGCAAACAACCGCCCCAAGAATACTCGTGTTTATAGTAACACCATAATTAAATTAGCGGTGTCTTTTAATAGGTGCAAAACACGGGTAGTCATGGATTCAGCATGCTGAGCATAAATCTTGTGTCTCAGTCGACATGTGGGTAAATGGAGCTGTTTGAACCCTTGACACGCGTTTCACCTTTCGGCTCATCAGAGGGGACAAATGGACAAAATGGAGACGCTTAACAAAACGGAGCTCTTGTTCTCGAAAAATGAAAGCAAAATAAATGGAAAATACTTAAAGGGATACTCTAAGCACCAAAAGAACTTTAGTTTAATGAAGCACTTTTAGTATATAGAATATGTCCTTGCAGTAACACAGCTACATTTTCTTCTGTTCAGCAGTTAAATTATGTTATTTATGGAGCCCGAGCCACACCTCACGCAACCTCCATGAAAAAGAGTTTACAACACAGTGTATTTACCTTAGAAGTAACTATCTCCTGCCATTTTAATTCCACTTGAATCACAAACAGGAGTCTGCTGTAGGCTAATGCAGGCAATTACCAGAGCAGGCGGTAGAAACATTGTAAACACTGTGCAGTTTTAATAGCAGAACTCTTTCATATATACTATGCGGGGAGGCTTTAACTGAGTGTGGCTAGGGCTGCATAAGCAAAAGTATTTAACTACACATGGCAGAAAAATGACAGTTAGACTGGCGTGGAACAACCTCCATATCAAAATTACTTCATTAAGTTAAAGTTGTTTTGGTGCTTAGGATGTTGTTTTATTGGAGACAAGACTCAATACTTTTTCATGGGTGTACAAAAGCCACTCTTCTGGATTACCCCTTCTCTAGTGTTGGACTGAGTCAGGAGGCAGGATGAGGGTGTGGTTGGCAACCCGTTTTACACACTACTCTTCACATGCTCTTGCGTAAGTATGGAAACTTTAAAGGGGTGTGCGGGAACAAAACTTGTGTGGACTGGCTGAAAATTAAATTTGTTTAGGTAATGCTGACATGTGCACTGTGCATATACTCTTGCTGCTTCTGTCTCTTTAACACTGTGACATGTTCCCTTTCCTTTACACTCATTACACACACCTTTTCTTTGTCCCAGACTGTATACCAGGAGCTTCTACCTGCTAGTAAGAAGGTAAGGAGAGGAGTGGACAGGTGAGTGCTGTGGGACAGTCCTTAGAAAGCGTGGAGCAAGCGCAACATTAGGCACATTTATGCCAACCTCAGGGTGCTGTCGGCATGGTATGCCCTTAATTGGGCAGTCTGCATGGTGGCAGGCAGTCTGAAATACATTCATGTCAGTCTGATCTTCCAAGTATTCATGCAGACATGCCCCCTTTTTAGACATGTTTGCACCTTTGGGTGGTTCTGGTTACATGATTCACATCAGTTGTCCAGTGTCTATCTGGTGATCTATTGACATCTGAGGGCTTGACAAGGTTTGACTAAAGTTATCTCCGCCTTTGGTCAAGCTTGTAAAGCATAGGAAAACAAGACAAGATAGTTCCTAGGTATGCTATTGCTGGATCTCTCTTACCTGGAAAAACTCAGAACATATTGTGATCATATCATAAAAAAGACACTTTTATGTGCCACAAATGATAGCCTGCAGGAAAAGTCATCCATTTGTCATGGCATGGTGTTATGGGTGGCCTTGGTGGAGCTATGGCTGGGCAGCCTCACCAGTGATTTTGGAGCCTTTAAATGACCACTGTATTCTGTACATCATTTATCATTAACTGTATTAGTGACAGTGATGTACATAGTTACATAGTTACATAGCTGAAAAGAGACTTGCGTCCATCAAGTTCAGCCTTCCTCACATATGTTTTTGCTGTTGATCCAAAAGAAGGCAAAAAAAAAACTAGTCTGAAGCGCTTCCAATTTTGCAACAAACTTGGACAAAAATCCCTTCTTGACCCCAAAATAGCAGTCAGATTTCTCCTTGGATCAAGCAGCTATTATCCCACTAATTAGAAATTTCATCCCTGTATGTTATGTTTTTGCAAGTATTTATCCAATTGCAGTTTAAACATCTGTATGGACTCTGATAAAACCACCTTTTCAGGCAGTGAATTCTGTATCCTTATTGCTCTTACTGTAAAAAAACATTACTTTGCCTTAGATGAAATCTCCTTTCTTCCAGCCTAAATGTGTGACCTTGTGTCCTATGTATAGCCCTGTTTATGAATATATTTCCAGATAATGGTTTGTACTGGCCCCGAATATATTTGTATAATGTTATCATATCACCTCTGAGGCACTCTTTTTCCAAACTCAATAGATTTAGTTTTTTACCTTTCTTCGTAACTAAAATGCTCCATTCCTTTTATCAATTTTGTAGCTCGTCTCTGTACTTTTTCTTGTAGTGCGGCACTTGTTACTACACAGTTAAAACCTAAACTGAAAACTTAATAAAAAGCTGCTGTGGCGAAAATGACCTCGCCACTGGTTTTTGGAGGGGCCTGTTTGTCAGCCTCCTGCACAAAGACTATGGGCCCTGCAAAAAGACATGTTAAAAAGTGACTTCCTTGGGAAAATGTGCCTGTCTGACTCCCCCTTTTTCCTGTCCTATTGTTTCCCCAGCAGGGCGTTGTCCCAGGGACACTGCCAGACCAGTTTAAACTGACTGCTTTGTCCCTCCTCAATCTCCTATCAGCCCTTGCTATTGTCTGACCCCACCCTCCCTTGTACTATAGTGCTCTATATAACCTATTGTATGTAAATGAGGTGGTGGGGGGTTAAATGTGTGTATAAATTGTAAGTGCTTGCTTTGCATTAAAGAGTTCCTGTTTTACCCTCAACATAGAGTCTTGTCTCATGTGTGGGGGAAAAGGCTGCCTCTTCCTTGGGGATTACTATATCACTATACTCCCCAGGGATTATAATCACTAAGCTCTTTTAAGAACTGTTCCTGCTTGACTCTCTGGAGGAAGAGAGGTTCACCCACTGGAACCTCGAGCCTTGTTGTAGGTCCAGGGTGGGTAGGAGATGGTGAGTTCCCAGCTAAGCTGTAACGCTGGACGTGAGGACTGCAGTGCTGATGGTGTCTGGTGGAGTGCTTGGAGTCCTTGGTGAGCACTAGGAGCATCCGTTGGTGGAGGTACCCAAACGGGGTACGGGAAGCTCTGTTACAGCTGCAAAAAAAAAAAATGCTAACCATTTTTGAAAAATGAATTTGGAGTTTTAATGTTGGGTATTTTAAACCCCTGTAGCGTACCTATTAGGCCACTTGCAGCACCTTAAAAACTCAACAGACAGCTTTCAGAGTGGCTTTAAATTGAAAATGTATGCCAGCCTACAAGAGCTGTCAATCAGGCAGCTCAATTTCTGGCTGAACTCTCTCACTCTGACAGTGAACTAAGCCACAGCTGTGATCAAATGTGTTTCACAGGTACTTTGATTGGTGCACAATGCCTGGTTTACCAAACAGAGGTCCACATGATAGGAACTTCAATCTGGCTTTTTAAAGATTAGTGTAGCATATTTTATATAGTAAACCATCTTAGATCATGGATGCCTTATTGTGTTAAGATAAAGTTTATGCTGCATGCTTTTTCTTTTTTTTTAAGGATAAATCAGATAATGCTTCATCAATGATAGAATGATAATGTAGATGATTCACAATTCTTTATTAATTTTTATTTGGGCGTAATTTATTTTTGTTTGGGGGCAATTTGGTTTCAGACAATCCCTTATAAAATAAATAGTTTTTCTCATTCAAAACAAACTGCACATATCATCTTTAAAAACTATCTTGTTTTTTAAGGAAGCATGCTGTGTGCTAGAGCTTTATGGTTTAATAACATAATTTAATTTGAACCCAAATAACGATAAGTGGACAAAATGTAAGAAAATTATAGCATGATAAGACAGTTTTTAGATTTGTCTTTAGAAATGCATTTTATGTGGTCTTTTGGCCAAGAGCTTGAAAAACACTTTTTGTGTTCCAGATGAATGACCAGGTTAATTAAGGGAACAATTATGCTAATCGATGGCTGGATTTAATGTCAAATGTAGAGCTTAAGTCACCCCATGGACATTCATTTGCTTGCAATTTGAGACAGTAAGATCACTCATTTGATGTGAAATATCACTCTCTAAACATCTTAATAATTAAAAACCTATGACATTTATGAAAGATTTATTTTCCAGAAATGAAACATTCTGAAAAGAGACAGTAAATTAGCAAAGGATGTGGGGGTGAGGGGCTAACATGGAGAGAGTCTAATTATATTTTGTTAAGATTATGGCTTACCTATGACAACAATAATTGATATAAAATAAGCAGTTGCCATAGTTTTGACTCCAAAAATATATTGTAGACAAAAGAAAGCTATTGTAAGAAAAAAGTGATATAAAATGACCTCGAGAATTTAAGATCACGTTTTTATATACAGGATATAGTTTCAATTCTAATTGAACATGATTATGAGAAATACATTGTTATTCATGAAAACAATCTAGTTATTAGTTCAAATAAATTATATTAATCAACTTATTGTACCAGGGTTGGGATCCATTGTTTAGTGGTTTTACTTTTCGTCATTGACTGGTATTTTGCTTAGTGTGGTATGTGTTAGGATGCCATGACTCAACACGAATGTGCATTATCTAGTGATCAGAAATACATTGATGGTTGCAATGTTCAGCTAGCAATGGTCAATTTCCTCCCCTTAAAAAAACAACAAGAATTTAGCTAATTAAATTAAAAATGATAAATTAATAGTAGTGTAATCTAGTGAAAGGACCAACTTCTACTGCACCCCAAATATTTATAGAAAAATAAAGAAAAAAAAAACTTAACTAAAGCAAAGTAAATATTCAGAACAAAGTTCACTAGATATTTTGTACATAGCTTTAAATAGTGTACCATAAAGTGCAATAAAACACCAGCTATGTGGTCTCAATTGCAAACAGTCACTCAAAAAGAGAAGGAAAACAAATAGTGGTTAATGTTGCATGTTTATCTATTATATGATTATTATCCATAAATATTTTAATAAAAAGTGCATGGACAAACATACAGCACATAACAATGAGCAAGAAAAGTGTCTCTGGATTCAGTACACAAACACGTGTTGCAGTCACTCAACACGACTTAGACAAAGTAATTACTGGTCCACTGATTCAGTTTGTTTCTGATTTAACTTTGGCTCAATTTTTGGCTCAATATATTTCATCTGAAGACTTACCCAGCATACATCCCCTCACATAAAGTATGCAAATGATCATCATTTATTACCAGAGAGGGCTTAAAACTGGTTCCTTTTTTTTTTTTTTTAAATAAATGGAGTTCCCCAGTGGGCTCTAATTTCTGAGCAAGGCTCAATGATAAATATATTTTTTTGGACTTACTTTGGACTGATAAATGAATTCCTGGAAGAATATAAGGCATCATGATATTTGAAGACAAGGGAAACCAAGAAGAACACACAAGATCTCTGGAGCCACACAAAGTCTCAGATTATTTCTTTTTTTTTTTTTATCTAAATCTCAGCAGCTATTTATTCTGGTAATCTAACCTGTTTACAAAACATCCTTTTTATTTTTGTTGGCACTCCTGTTTACATCACTTGCACAAGGTTTGCACTGCCACGCACATATGCTATTACCCAAAGACTCAAAACTTGAGGTACACCATCCAGTACAATATGTATCTGTGTGATAAAAGCAACTGTGCAAGACTGCTAGACGGGAGTCAACACTTTGTTATCTATAAAAAGGTGACGGTGAAGCGCTAATATATACAATTTGTGATGTACAGTGCGGAATATATAGCAATACCTCTACCTTGGAATATTTTATACAGGTGTCCTAATTGAGGTATGCTGTACCTTAAAAACAAAAGGCAAAATAACCACACATAGTGTATACCATAAATATAAGTACGTGGTGTATAAAAGAAGGGGAAATATGCCCACTCACACTTTCAGGAGCTAACGATTATAGCTCACTGTGATCGCCTGTAGGGTCTGTAAAGGCGACCCTATCCCTTCTTGGCAGTCGTTCCTTTGTTGCTGGTTTCTCTAAATTAAAACACAGACATCTATGGTGCAGTATTGTAGGTTCCAGTGGTGATGTAAAACAAATAAAATTTGTACTTACAAACCCAGAGCCTTCCACATCGGCTCTGGTCTTAGGGCGTATGTAGTTAAGGACTACAAACCTTCTTTGTAAAAATAGCAGGAGATGCCACAAGTGGTATGAAAAATATTAAGAAATTTATTGTATCACATGAATAAAAAAGAATAATAATATAAAATATATCTATACATAAAATACCACTCGTGGGTTAAAAAGTCCAATGTATGAGTCTCTTTTCTCACAAGGTTCCCAGGACGCGTTTCGCCGATCTGGCTTCTTCAACTGGTGTTTTGGAGAAAGAAAATCTCCAAAACACCAGTTGAAGAAGCCAGATCGGCGAAACGCGTCCTGGGAACCTTGTGAGAAAAGAGACTCATACATTGGACTTTTTAACCCACGAGTGGTATTTTATGTATAGATATATTTTATATTATTATTCTTTTTTATTCATGTGATACAATAAATTTCTTAATATTTTTCATACCACTTGTGGCATCTCCTGCTATTTTTACAAAGAAGGTTTGTAGTCCTTAACTACATACGCCCTAAGACCAGAGCCGATGTGGAAGGCTCTGGGTTTGTAAGTACAAATTTTATTTGTTTTACATCACCACTGGAACCTACAATACTGCACCATAGATGTCTGTGTTTTAATTTAGAGAAACCAGCAACAAAGGAACGACTGCCAAGAAGGGATAGGGTCGCCTTTACAGACCCTACAGGCGATCACAGTGAGCTATAATCGTTAGCTCCTGAAAGTGTGAGTGGGCATATTTCCCCTTCTTTTATACACCACGTACTTATATTTATGGTATACACTATGTGTGGTTATTTTGCCTTTTGTTTTTAAGGTACAGCATACCTCAATTAGGACACCTGTATAAAATATTCCAAGGTAGAGGTATTGCTATATATTCCGCACTGTACATCACAAATTGTATATATTAGCGCTTCACCGTCACCTTTTTATACTTTGCCTTAAGATAAGTTTTTGGTGTTATAGCAGCTATATTTTGCGGTGTTATACAACAATTATCCACCCTTTCTAAAAATAGCGCCAGTACACTCCTACTTCTTCACTTTGTTATCTATTACTAGTCTGGGTTTTACATGTATTTTGAAACCTGATGAGGATATCCTGATTGCAAAACAAAAAAACAAAAACAAAAAACAAACAGTTTTAGATATGCTTGCATCTCTAATTTAGATAATTAGATAGTTGATTAATTTTAGGTTCTAGGTTCTTTTTTTCTGGTCAATCCGCCATATATAATTTTTTAACAGGTATCTATTATCTTTTTGTATTCAAGTCTGACTATTGTATCAAACGAACCAGTCATTTATCAGAAAGCGCTCCACCCATTTTTTATTGAGATTATATCTTGATAATTGTTTGTCTAGTTTTAATAAAGGTGAGGGGGGAAAGGTATTCCCTCACGGGTATATTAGAGCACCTGTATAGATATTTTTTATACACTTTGAAGCGCTTTTCTACACACTCACTCCTTGTGAGTTTTCTCTTTATCCATTTATCAGAAAGTATCTGCTCTAAATTTCTTTATAAGTTCTCAACTGGCAGGTATCCCCCATTGTGCTGAGTAGTCTGTTCAAAATTATGCTAATGCAAATGGTACATCATGCAATGTCATGTCACTTCATGAAGCAAACTGACTTACTAAATGATAGCTCTTGTCTGGGATGCGATATTGGTGGCACTATTGTATAATGGCTACATGTATCATCAGGCTGTTAAAGATTTTTATTAGTGATGTAAGGATTGTATTTTTTAGGTAGTAGATGTATTATGGAATTATGTAAGGACTGGTAAAGATTACTCTGAAAGTACATCTTCTATTTTATTGTATATTTTATTAATCGCTACAGTATTTCTGATCGGAGGACAATTTTTCATTGTCTTTGTATGTAGACTGCACAATGATAACAAAGTTGAATCTAATTTAATCTAATTTGATCTAGCAGTAGTGTTGCACCTACATTTTCTAACAATATTTTCAGAAACACTTGTTAGTTATTGTCATTTGCCATTTTGTTATTGTCATTCAAATCGTATACTAAGAATTACTAAATTCTGTTCTCGGAATTCTGCAAATTTCTGGTTGTGTTTCGTTGCGTACTATCCTATTGCCTTTTTCCTAAATGGAGAGGTTTGTACAAAGTTCAATGGAAGCCAGTTCACATACGGACCAATAATCAGACAAAAAATAAAAGAAATTAAAAAAAATAAAATAAAATTGTCACATATTGGACATGTTTTTTCATAGCCCATCATATAGTAGAAACGCGGTAACAGTGCTGTTAAAACAGCAATATAATACACACCCTGCCATGCCTAATTACTTAAATAGCTGCCAATTCCATGAGATAATTGATAGAGGAGAATAGTCTACAATCATACAAAATTATGTCTGCCTCAAGCTCAGCTGTTAGATCCTCGTAATAATGTTTTATAATCACATTTAATTATGTTATTAGAAAATGAAATCATTAAAAAAAAAAAAAAAAAAACATATGTAGAGCAATTTAACCTAAATTAGTATCTGAATTGCATTTACTATTCTTAATATTTGGTCATAGGCAAATTTGCCTTTGCATTCATGGTAGACCATAATTTTTACGTTCTGTCTCTACCTACTGACAAAGTAGACTCAGCATGTATTGCATGGATAAAATATTAACTCAGCATAAGCAAGAAACACAAACTTCAAAATGTAAAATATTCAGTATGTATTTATATTTATATTTGTATTGGACAATTAAGGCACCAAAAAAATAAAAAGGGTAAAATGTGTACAAGGAATAAAAAAATATTTCTTAATGATTCCATAGAACTCAAATATTGGCAACCTTAATGTATGATATGTTGTGTTTTATTTTTGTCAAATGGTAATGATTATTGTTTTATTAAATTTGTTTGAAACCTGGTTTACCTAGCCTCCTCAAAATAAGAGACAATAGGAATTAGAAATGAAAAAATCTTATGAATTAGTTTTTTTTATTTTTAATGTATATATAATTTTCTTGTAAAAATGTCTATTTTTAATTTTGCAGCGCAAATTTACAAGTACACAGATTTGTGATGAATAAAAAATACTTTTGAGGTTTTGTAGTGCAATATTTATGCAAGCAAGAAGTATCATGTTGCAGTGATAAATTATTGGTACCTCGCAGGTGGGAGTCTTCTAAAACAAATAACCTAGTTAATCAAAGCTTAGGATTTACTATCGTTGTTTTCTGTTACAGGAAGAATTTTGCTAAACCGGGGAGAAGATATTTTACGTTGCCATGGCAATCCATACTTCCTGCAGGGCTGTAACCTCTATTCAGTACTGTGGAAAGCTAGAAAAAAAAAAGATTATTTGTAGATTAGGAAAAACATGAATACTTATGAACAATATCCAAAAAATCCTATGAAAGAACTACACATTTTTTTTGTGTATAAAAAAAACATGATTTTCTCTTTCTTTGTAGGAACTCCTCTCATTGTCTCAAATGACATGTAAACAATATTTGTACATAAATCTTCCCTCTAATTTAAAGCAAAGATTTTATATTTTTCTTAAAAACGAGGTTCCAGTTGTCAAGCATTTTTTATGAAAGACATTATATACAATGTTATTTTCACTTTTAAAATACCTATGCAATTTGTATAAACCTATGTTTTAATATAACAATTAATATACTAACATTTTTAAAATGTATGATTCATTTTAACATTCATTATAACTTTAGGCTTCCAGTTAGAAAACTACATTGATGAACTACAAGCAATTATTAATAATATTAAAATCTTCTTTGTGTCCATTGAGAGATGTTTATTAACCATCTAAATGGCAGAAGGATTAATTTACTCACATAAAAGATTGGGAACTAGATTCCCTAACAGAGAACCTTCGTGAATATTGTTAGCATGACATAGTAACTCCTTAATTAAAGGACTATTTTTATTCGACTAACTGAGGAGAGATATGCGGTGTGGGAGAGCTGAACACGTGAGAGCCACCTGAGGGGAGGAAAGACCTAATACATAATAGCATGTTTTTCATTAAACTGGTAATAAATAAAAATTGATAAGAAAATTGCAAATTTTAGGTAAAATACCCAATCTGGAAAAATTCCCGCATTCAAGATTTATTTTCTAATTTAGCATTTTTGGCCTAAAATTCGGAATTCTCTTGTCACTATTTCAAAATTCCAGGTTTAGTAGACAAACTCCAATGATTAATGATCGAATGCTTAATGATTAGGAAAATTACAGCAAATGTGTTAACCTGCAGAAAAATTTATAGTCCTGTGTAGAGCTTAATCATACCGAATATCCACATCTACCAGAAGACAAGAATACTTAGGGATTTGGCAATCCAGTGTCCAAATTTTGTATATATTTTTCCAAAGAGATGTTAGTGAAACATGGCTGCATATCTATTTCAGGATGGTAGTGGTAGAGATGTATTCTAATAGTAAATTAAACTCACATATACTGGGCATTTAGTCATTCTCTATTTAACTGGGTATGGCCATTACTTGTGCAAAAGAAGAACCAGGGGTCTCTCTTGTCCATTTTCAATCTACTAATGGTCAAATTTCATTCAAATTTAGGAATGCTAGGGAAATCCCCAAATTTTACTCAAATGTATTTTGAGATAGTTACTTAAGTACATTGAAAGGCATATAGCAATTGGGTATATATATATATATATATATATATATATATATATATATATATATATATATATATATATTCACCTAAGTAAGTGGATTAATCTAATAAGAGCAGGCATTAGGATGCTAGAGTAGGACCTGCCAAGAATGGTTTGTTGTGGCAGGGTTATGCAATGTCCGATCATATACTGTAACTAAACCCCCATTATTTTTGCCTAGATTAGGTTTTTTTTTTTTAAACTAATACAATCGGCAAGCTTTGCAGTTGCTGTTTTGTAGATGAGTGAGTGCGCTGGATCTTGTGTAATATATATATATATATATATATATATATATATATATATATATTTATATATATCTTTAACATCCTTAATCTATGTTTTTAGCACAGTATAGAGATTTTATGTTACAACAACCAAGAGAAAGAATTCATTTTCTTAAATGTCCAAAAATACTATTGCTTAGTAAAAACAAGAAGCACTTTTTCATAGTATTCAAAATACCACAGAAGTTTGTTAACCTCCTTACTAAAAGTGCACAAGAGAACCAAAACTGCTATTGTTACTGGGTAGATGTAAGGGCATCTTTGAATACTCTCTTTAAAGATTACCAAAAAAGGGAGAAATAAAATGAAAATATAACCAAAATTTATAAGTGGCATGGTCCAATGCCATTGACAACTGTCTAAATGGCACTTTATAACCTTATTAGTTGACTGTAGTCCAGCCAGAATAAGACCTGGCACAGGACATGATCCTAATAAATTTATTTAATTCTAACAGAACCCAAGATACTAGTAAAAATTAAACAGTATAAACAATTAACATAGGAAAAAGAAGTTAAGCCTTTGCATACTAATCCATTGCAACATTCTATTCCCAACAATGTGCACTCATGTGGTAGAAGCTAATGATAGAAGTGAGGAAAAAGGATGTCTCACTATTCTGGCTTAAATAATCTGAATTATAGCAAGGAAGAGTACTGCCATATGAGTCTTACCGGTAATACTTCTTGGCTTCTGACCTCTGGCTTGACCCTGACCATGTTTCTTGTGTCCGACCTTTTGCTTCTGATATCCTACTATTTGAGGATCTCCTGGCTTCTGACTGTCAGCTTGCTCCTGGCTTCTGACTGTCGGCTTGCCACCCTTCTTGTCTCGGATCCTTGGCTCCTGATATCCTGCTATTTGTGGATCTCCTGGTTTCTGACCTTGGCTTGACCCTCGACCTTGCTTCTTTGTGGCCAGTCCTGACCTGCTCCTTTCTGGCTTCTCTGCTTCCTCTGTAAATAAAGGCATATGTGACCTCACAGATCTCCCAGGTTCCTGTATCACTATCAGGAACCTGGGAGGGTTCTATTTGCAAAGGGTTGCCGTTCCACTGCAACTGAGTTCCTCTCCAAGCAAACCAAACAGTCATCTGTGCCCAAGGGCCGGTGTACCCTAAGGTGACTGCCTGTGTCACCTTAGGGTAGCTCCGGCCCTGATTCCCTTGGATATTATCTCCCCACTATCCTTTATGCGGTTACTATAGATCCTTAGATATAGGACTACTAGAATTTAGCAAGTTTACTTAGTGAACTAATTAAGGAAATTGAAGGGCATTGTTTAAACATACATATAATAATGATATCCTAATCACTTTGGTAGAAATAAGAGATCTCTTGTTTTTAAAGATGATCTCTCAAAGGCACGATAGATTAATAAAGTCAGAATAGTGAGACATCATTTTTTTTTTACAATCTCAATTTTTTATTGAAATGTTCTCAAAAGTAATGCAACATACAGTCATCATATACAGGTGGGAATCAGTTACAGAAGTAGGTCAATCCTCCCTACAGTGAGCATCACTACTCACCTGTGGTTCCCCAATTGGGTCTGCAATAAAAGGGCTACAGGTCTACAGGTATTATCGTACGTGTTCAAAGGCATTGTTTCTGCTTGGCGTGTATCTGCCTTTGTGCACGGAACCTCCACGTATACTGTACATGCTAAAATCCTGTTCGCCTGTTCCCTGCCCTGTGACCATCACCCAGTTTTGTATTGAATCTAGTCCCTGGGGCGTCGATACTGGAGTCTATGGCTAGGCTTTCTCAGAGTAAACCACAGCTACCTGCACCCTCTATGAGTTACCAACCCATGTGGCCTGGTAGGTGAGATTCGTGAGGAACCACTTTGAGAGGGAGAGCGAATATGTAGTAGACGTCATAAATCAGAGAGGGAGGATTGGGAGGAAAATAAGAAAGTGTGAGGAGGAAAGGTAGAGAGAAAGGGTGGAGGGGTGATCGTCCTAAATTGTCGCTTCAGTCTCACATGCTCAAACCCCCCCAGGCAGCCCCCACAGTCCCACAGAGTGAGACATCATTTTCCTTACTTTTATCATTATCTTCTACCATATGACTGGACCTTGTTGGGACTAGTATGTTGCAGGGCGTTATTATGTAAATATTTTGTTTCTTTTTCCTATATTGATTGCATCTATTGTTTCATTTCCACTAGTATTTTGGGCTCTGTTCATAGAGAAGCATATTTTAAAAACTAACAGTACATGTCCCCCATGCTGATTTTAGTATTTACATCCTTCAGTCACGCCATATTTTTCTTGCTAGTAGAAGGTCTTTGAAACACGTGTTTCCATTTGAAACAATAAGTGTACTTTTAAAGATGTTCTCTCTTAAGAAAATCATGTGCAGCATGAGTGCTAGTTAATGCATGGTACCCAAGGAAGGTAATGTTGAATCCTTTTTATATGCATAATGTTCTTTTGTAGACACTTTTATAAATGGATTGCTGGATGCCTTGCGATTTCCTTTGCTTATGTTCATGTCAATTAAAAGAACATTGTAAGTCAAGCTTCTTCATTTGAAAAACAGCCAAGACCAGGAGCATGATATATTCATACTAACTATGAAAATTATTCTCTAAGGAGTTTCTTTAACAAAAACCTCCCAGTGGCAAAAAAAAAAATGGGTGTCTCAAAAGACAATGTTTATTGAAAGAAAAATCCCTCAGTGTTCAATGAGTATTGTTTTATCTGGTTACATCTTGAGTGTTCCATGTATTCTGTTCTACATCCCAAAAGATCTACATGTGGTTTTAGCAGTTAAAGCACTTTGTGTTACAAAATACAAGACGTCTGGGGGAGCGAGGAGGGAATCGTAAATGATTAGAACATTTCTAACATAAGAAGGGATCCAGTAACACACAAAATCAAAGCATTTACCAGTGGTAAAAATGTATATACAGCAGATTGAGCACTGGAACTGCTACTTGTCATAACCACAGCTGAGCTCAGTGAGAAAATAAAAGGATAGTCTATCACCTGCGATACTAAAGCAAATGGACTTATGGAAGGTCAACACAAAAACAAGCAATGTTAAAACTTTTGTATTTTTTAAGAAACGACTGGCTTCTTGCTAGACTAATAGCACCCATGGCACTATTGTGATTAAGGTTGCTAGTCCCACCATATTTTGCTTGACAGATATTGTTTCTTCTTGCAGATGGGTATCACATGAAATATACTTCCATTTATTATGTAACATTCATGTGCTGGTGAAGTAAGGTCAATTAACTAATCAAAGTGGCTCCTTCAGGATACGATTAATGAGTTGATCTTCTTCCTGGATAAAACTGTGTCACAGTATTTTTATGAAGTTTATCGTTATGAAGATGTGATGGGTGTCCTGGAGTACATAGTCAATCTAACAACCTTAGTTATGGTGCTTGAACTATTCAAGTAAATTAAATTGTTGTTAACTTGTAGATTTGGTTTATTCCTAACTGCTATTTGCCAGAAGTTGGGATGGTCACTAGATCGTCTAACTTTCGTAACTCTAAATCACCATATGACAGAATCACAAAACAAACGACTCTCACAATGGAAGGCATTGTTTAATTTGTGATTCAGAGTTCTATCTCTGACACCTGGAAAAAATGGGGAATTAAACAAGGAAGAAGCTGCTGTTTTCTTATGTAAAAAAGAAACTTTTTGAGTAAAAAAGCAGCTTAATTTGCCATGATGGAAAGGAGGTGTTCCCAATCCAGTGCTCCCAATCCTACAATCAAGAGGTGGAAAAAGATGATTAATAGTTAGTGGACAGCTACTACATGACGTTTTTAATCAATAATGAAATGACCACTGACTAATGGAAAAAAAAAGGAGATGTAGAACAATCTATACTTACAAGCAGGACTTTTTCCAGAAAATTTGACTGCAGCTACTGAGGGAGATAGACCATCAGAGGTTGTTTTTTTTTTTTACTTTGCTGTGCCTGTGTGGAAGTGGAAAGTGAATGGTTTTATCTCAGTCTTTTTATGCTGCAGTTCGTAATTCAAAGTCCAACGTAGCAAAAGAATCAGTAGTTCCAGAAGCAGTGTCAGCTGCTACAGTTCCTTCCACCCAGCTAATTCAAGCATTTCAGCTCCTGATTTATTTTTTTCAGTTTGTAGTTTTTTATTGATTTTTCACAGTAAATGGGGTACAGAAAGGAAAAAGGGAAGGTTAAACTTCCATTCACAGTTCGTGTTTATCATTTCAAGTTTGTCATTTCAGGGTTAGTATAAAAGTTTCCACATCAAGTTTGTCAGCTCAGTTTAACTAATACAAGTTGATATATTACTAGTTTTTCCATTACATGTTTATTCATTACAAGCTTATACAATGATCCACAAGTTGTTTTTTTTCAATGATCTACAAGTTTTTTCCGGGTGTCTTCGCAGGCCCGTCTTTCTGGCGTTCCTTCAGGCGGGTTCTGCTCTATTTCTAATTACAGGTTACACTGGTATATAAGAGTGTGGGGAGAGTTGGAGCACTCAATACTTTTATTACACTTGCTACATTGAAGATCTGGTAATTTTGTTGGAGACACTAGTTATAGGGATTACCAAGACCTTAGAAGTTGCAGAAGTTACAGATATTACACAAATTATACAAATTACCAGATATGTATATGCTCTGCTTATATTATACTTTTGCATGGTGTTATCTTTAAGCCAAGTCGGGGGCTGGACAAACCAAACCCTGCCTATTGTGACCTGTTAGGGAACCCAATTGTGGCAACCAAGCTTTGTTGGGTGCTGGTGGTATTGTATTTGCTTTAGACCTCTAATATGCTCCCCTAGTACCATTAGTGCGTCTCAGGGATACAGGGCGTACATCTCTGGTAAATTACAAGGTACTTGTTAATGCCCTCTACCGTGGATTGCCTGATAGTGGCTTGAGATCCAACCATCTTTGCCAATTAGTCTGTGTGGCCTCTCTATGTTTGGGTGTGGCCATCGACAGTACTTTAGATACTGTCTAATCTTAGTGTGTAACTGTGTCGGTGTCGGGCATTCCCTCTTTTTCCAGTGCCCTGCTATGAGATTGCGCATTGGCAGGATTATAATTGTTATTAATTGCCTATCTGGGAGAGAGACACGTCTTGGTAGTAGGAGAAACAGGCCTGTTGCAAATGAAAATGGCAGCTCCTGAGTTTTATAGTGGTAAAAGCAATTTATTAAACCATTGGAATTGTTGCCATTGCCTATATTGCTCACTTTTTATTGTAGCAACCACCAATAAGCAACTAAGGGAGAGCTCACATTGTTGGTGCCATCACTAACAACCTTTAATGAAGAGGTAGAGTAGAATACCCTAGTTTAGTGTCCCTAATGTCTTGTGTTTGTGGTGGCAACGAATCTCGTGATGATATCACCTTTTACCACACCACTACAGACATTTGTTAAAGTTTATCCCAGGAGGAACTCAAATATGATACAGAGTAGCATCTGGAGAGTAGAAACAGCAATCCACTATTTACATCCACTAGTGTGCACTCTCCTTCTGCATCTACACGACTTTGTCTAAGTCCATCTCTATCTGCAATTAAATGTCCCTTATAATAGAGACAGTTGGAGAATAATCTCTTACCAGTGCAACAAATCCATCCCGCAGTGATATTATTTATTAACTTCACCACCTACCTTCCCATTACCATTAGAAACACAAGTGTTAATGTAACAACAGCTTCCACTGTCACAATCACATCTTCATAAACCACAAGGCAAAGGGTTGAGGGTAATATATTACGCTGAAGCAAAGTTTGGCATTACTTTTACAGCTTCCTAAAAGGATAAATTGAAAGGTGGTAAGAATGGTCAGTGTCACTGCAAACTGGATGAATAGAAAAGTATTCTTTTTCTCAGGGTGGTAGGGGTGAGTGGGTGGTCAATTGTCCAGACTTCATCCTTTTTTATTTTGTTTGTTTTTTAAATCCTATTTGTGGTCAACAAATTGTTAAGTTTGTTAGTAAGATGTTTTTATTTTATGGTTTAATCATAAAATGTCAGTTTTCATTGTAGGGGTATCGCCCTGTCTGGGTGAGTCTTGTGTTCTGACTACACCTGCTACCTCCTCCGATGTAGTTCCTATAAGTTGATAGGACACTGTTTTAAAAAGACGGCCACTCATGCTACAGACTTGATGTATGAGAAAGGTTTCTTCATTTCAGGGTGGAAGTATTTTTTTTTCCAACTTAAAAGTACTCCTTCTCCCTAATTTCAATTACCATCAAATAGCAAAAAGAAATGCTTACATTAAATTATTAAAATGTTTTCTCACAATTTTGAATCCAGATATATACTAATCTAATTTTGCCAACAAATAATTGACATTACCAAAATGCCTGATATTGTCTAGCCATTAGGCCAGGCATTTAGGAAATATTAGTGACGTGATATAGAATATCTTAATAGTGTGGTATACAGATGTGTAATTATATATACGTATTTAGTTTTTCTGGCTTCTACATACAATCATTTGATATTAAATTTCAAATGATTGTATGTACAAGCCAGAAAAAAAAAAATGTACGTATATATAATTACATATCTGTACAGCACATTCTAAAGGTATTCTTTATCACATCACTAAGTTTCACCTTTAGGTGCGGTCCATCACCAATTGCTGTAACATATATTGTATCTTTACACAATGTTTTTGGGAATCTTTGTTGATTTACCGCTTCCACCCATTGTATGCTATGGTGAGCGCCTACACTGTCTTTTCTTTACATCCATTTAGGCAATATTGTAGCCGATTTTGCATTGCAGCACACTAATTGGTGCCCTTTCCCCTAAAATCTGATGAACCAAACTGCAACATGGATGAAATTCTGCTGTCCCAAAAAATATTTTATTTTTAGATGAACTGGTTTAACCAAAATAAATGTTAGTTGGTCTAGTTGCTGTTTTATATAATAGGAATCCAAACAAGGATTTGAGGACCACCAGAAGTCCAGGTTCTATCAATAACCCAACTGGAGCATGATTTTGTAGGCTCTAAATCCGTGAGGACTGGTTTGAGATTCGTGTATTTAGTACACCTTCTCAAATTAGAATTGAAATAGCCTTTGTTTTGCAAGAATTAATGTGTGAATGTTTGATGTCATAAGTTATTTAAGTGTGACTGGCCGGCTGCAAGAATGGTCTAACTAGTTCCCTGCTACCGTCACCAATGGCCTAAAAAATATCTGTGGGAAGGAAAAGCATTGAGTTAAATTTATTGGGCTATGCCTTTCATACTTGCCATAATTTTTCAACTATCCATCAGCAGTATACAACAGAGCAATTTTAGTTTGCATTGGTAAAAATTAAATAGTTTTTGAAACATTATCACATCATGTTAACATTTGAAACAACTTTTGAGAGTGTAGAACATTTACAACACTTATATACAAGATAAAGACAAACTAAGATAAGTTAGCAACAAAAACATGCTATCACGCAGTGAATTTTTCTTTATGTGTATAATACTTGCAGAACCATAACCCTTGCATTATGAGCTTCAGACTCTAGATTGTTAGCGAAAGTGTCAGTGATAGCAATTCTTCTCTGTTTATTTACCAATCATCTTTCAGTTAACACATGCATTCAGATCTAGTGCTGGAAAATTCTCTTTTGAAGACAATCATGACAGAAAATGACTCAGATAATAGCATCTATGTAAATAATTTTCTTCGAAACCTCCTGGGGAGGTAACTCAGTCCTCTGACTATAGAGCTGCCTCACAAATAACTATACAGTGCTAATGATTTTTCTTACCCAGAAATTCTATGCACTATTGCATTAATAAAATGTAAGAAGCTGCTGGAAAAAGGTTAACTACCATAGACAGTAGAAAAACATGTTTACTATAAAAAAAAAAGACAATGGATGGCAAGGGTAAACATTGCAATTTTGTAACAGTAACAGTAATTTTAATCACCCTTGCAAGGCTTAAGATATACTGTAGCTTTTGTTATCTGTAGCAACATTTTGTAAAATAAAAGCAACATGGAAAAGGTGTTCAATCATGCGTATATACTGATCAGCCACAACATTAAAACCACCTGCCTAATATTGTGGAGGTCCACCTCATGCTTCACAACAGCACTGATTTGTCAAGGCATGGACTCCACAAGACTTCTGAATGTGTCCTGTCCAGTGTGAAATTTTACTTATAAAACCAAGTTATTGAATTAATTAAACAAAACTACTATAGAAATGGATTTCACTCAGGCTTTATGTATCCAGCCACTTTAGAAATCAATGTATTTTATCACAATTTGCAAAAAACATGCACATACTACTAGAGATTTAAATCAGACTTCAAAGGTACACTCTATGCACCATAACCACTTAATTTCATGGAAAAATGTTTGATTCATGTTTTAGAATTCTGCCTATGGCTCCAAATAAAATTACTCCTGGGGAAAAAAAGCTGATTGATGGCTAGTGACCAATAGAGGGGGAAAAAAGGAGGCTCAGTAAAAATACATGAATGAATATGTATGATGTATAGATCTTTTTACCGCTCCTCCTTTTTTTTTTACCTCTGTTGGTTACTGTTTCTCTCTTAATCTGTCCTTCAAATGGTGCTAAAATGGTCCTATCAGTGTACTGCAAACCATATAAATATTATTGATGTTACGACTGTATATTCTTTGCAGTACACTGGTTGGTCCTTTCGGCTCACCTGATTCGTTTGCCAGAATCTTTTTTTGTTAACAAAATTCGGACTAGCCGTCCCTCCATATGGTCGATAATTTTATTTTTGGACAAAGTGAATTGGCGGAAACATTCTATTGCTGTGGGCAAGTCTATTATTTGTAGATTGGTATCAGAACACTGTACATTTCCACTTGCAGAGCGTTTTAAAATGTGTATATATTTTTTGAAAAGGATGTATTTAGATGCATTTGTGCATTATGGCATATGATATGTTGGTTAAAGTTGGTGTTTGCATGTGTAGATTTATGCATGTATTACTGTGTGTAGCAAGCCTGTCTATATGTAGAATGCTAATAGAGCTTGGTTGCTTCATCTAAGTGTTGCTTCTAAGTGTGTGTGTGGTTGGAGATATTCTGGAGAGTTTTACAGAAGCTTCAACTGTCTAAGAGTTGTGCTAAGAGTTTTCTTTTTTACTGTTACAGGTAAGATTCATCTGTAGGAAAAGGTTACTGATTGCACAAGGTAAGATTCATCTGTAGGAAAAGGTTACTGATTGCACAAGGTAAGATTCATCTGTAGGAAAAGGTTACTGATTGCACAAGGTTTGATTTCCTGTTGGTAATTATAAGGCATTTGATTTGATTAGGTAGCTACTTGCTATTGATTGCTGTGTAAATTAGCTATTGTTTGCTAATAAGCAGAGGCCTGCCCAGGTGTTAAACATTCCTAGTGGGAGGT
Source organism: Pelobates fuscus (assembly GCF_036172605.1). Classification (NCBI taxonomy): domain Eukaryota; kingdom Metazoa; phylum Chordata; class Amphibia; order Anura; family Pelobatidae; genus Pelobates; species Pelobates fuscus. Next base: position 63,059,408 of record NC_086325.1, on the reverse strand, counting down.
GATTTGAGGAGTATATAAGGGCTGTTGTCATTAGCTTGGCTAATAGAGCTTGGTTGCTTCATCTAAGTGTTGCTTCTAAGTGTGTGTGTGGTTGGAGATATTCTGGAGAGTGTTGCTTCTAAGTGTGTGTGTGGTTGGAGATATTCTGGAGAGTGTTGCTTCTAAGTGTGTGTGTGGTTGGAGATATTCTGGAGATAACCTGGAGGTAATCTGAGGTATTCAGGAGGATAAATAAAAAAAAAAGGTAAAATTTGTTTGATTTAAATTATTCGCCTCATTGGAATGGCAGACTTAGTTCAGTGTAATAGTTGCTTTGCATTTGTTTCACGTTCCACTTTTTGGAGGTTTGGTTGTTGTCTAATCTGTAGACAGTTCTCTATCTTGCGGCAGGAGATTGTATTTTTGAAGTCTGAGATTTGTAAATTATCTGGTAAACAAATTCAGGCTGGAACTGCTGCAAAGCCATTGCCGCAGAGACATACTAGGAATGGCAGATGGATTACTGTAGGATCTGGTAGACTTGGAGTTGTGGATAAAAGGCATATTGCACAGTCTGTTGTTCTACATAATTCATTTTCTGCACTTTCAGAGTGTAGTGGTGTCCTGGAGATAGGCACTGAGGCTAGTGGTGTTGTGCAGAGAGGCACTGAGGCTAGTGGTGTTGTGCAGAGAGGCACTGAGGCTAGTGGTGTTGTGCAGAGAGGCACTGAGGCTAGTGGTGTTGTGCAGAGAGGCACTGAGGCTAGTGGTGTTGTGCAGAGAGGCACTGAGGCTAGTGGTGTTGTGCAGAGAGGCACTGAGGCTAGTGGTGTTGTGCAAAGAGGCACTGAGGCTAGTGGTGTTGTGCAGAGAGGCACTGAGGCTAGTGGTGTTGTGCAGAGAGGCACTGAGGCTAGTGGTGTTGTGCAGAGAGGCACTGAGGCTAGTGGTGTTGTGCAGAGAGGCACTGAGGCTAGTGGTGTTGTGCAGAGAGGCACTGAGGCTAGTGGTGTTGTGCAAAGAGGCACTGAGGCTAGTGGTGTTGTGCAGAGAGGCACTGAGGCTAGTGGTGTTGTGCAGAGAGGCACTGAGGCTAGTGGTGTTGTGCAGAGAGGCACTGAGGCTAGTGGTGTTGTGCAGAGAGGCACTGAGGCTAGTGGTGTTGTGCAGAGAGGCACTGAGGCTAGTGGTGTTGTGCAGAGAGGCTTGAAGACTATGGTGAGGCCTAATAGAAAGCAGTTGTTGTTGGGGGATTCCATCATAAGAGGTGTGGAGATGGACAATGGTGGTCTTGTGAGGTGTGTTCCCGGAGCTACTGCTCACAGAGACAGGAGACGTATCTGTAATATTGTTAAGCAAGCAAAGCAGGAAGGGGAATTGGATGTACTTGTCCATTTAGGGACAAATGACTTGGCTTGCAATGAGGTTTCAGAGGTTAAGGAAGTTTTTAGTGTTTTTGCCAATGATATACGGCAGGTTGCTTCCACACTGTCATTCTCTGAAGTTCTGCCTGTGCATAACACTCAGAACGACAGGCGGATGCGTATTAGGGACTTTAACTTGTGGCTTGGTGAATGGTGTCGGGAGCAAGGATTTGGCTTTATTGCTCATGGTAGCTCTATTTGGAATGGAAATAAACTGTACAAAAAAGATGGTTTGCATCTTTCTCAAAAGGGAACAAATGTTCTCAGTGAGCAGTTCAGAGGTTTTGCTAGGATGTTTTTAAACTAAGAGGGGGGGGCAAAAGGGTGATAAAACATCAATCCAATTGTCCCCCAAAACAAGGACAGAAGGTGCCTGTAGCAAGTGTGTTAAAAAATGATAAGCTTAGAGTCATGTCTACAAATGCTCGCAGTTTAGGGAATAAGATCCATGAACTTGTGGCAATAATGGCAACTGATAGTGTAGATTTAGTCGCTGTTACTGAGACATGGTATAATGAGAAAAATGACTGGTACATAGCAATACCAGGGTACTCTTTATATAGAAAAGACAGGGAAGGCAAGAAAGGGGGAGGGGTGGCCCTGTATGTAAAGGATAGCATAAAATCTAGCCTAATAAAGGTTAGTGAGGCGAACATAGAGTCCGTTTGGGTTACGTTAGAATTTGGTAATCACACAGTAACTCGTGTAGGTGTGATTTATAGGCCCCCAGGACAAATTGAAGAGTTAGATAATCTACTATCTGAAGAAATAGCTAAAATGACAATGAAGGGGGAAGTTATCATCATGGGTGACTTTAATCTTCCTGATGTGAATTGGAAAACAAAAATAGCTACTTGTGCCAGGAGCACACATATTCTAAACTCCCTACTGGGATTGTCTCTAAAACAAGTCATTGAGGAGCCAACTCGTAAAGAGGCCATACTAGATTTAGTGTTAACAAATGGAGATTTGGTATCAGATATTACTGTAGGTGAAAGTTTAGGATCCAGTGATCATCAGTCAGTGTGGTTTAATATAAGAACAGTGACTGAGTCACACCACACAAAAACAAAAGTTTTAGACTTTAGAAAAACAGACTTTTCTAAAATTAGAATATGTGTAAAGGAGTCATTATCAGACTGGAGCAATTTATATGGAGTCCAAAAGAAATGGGATTATTTAAAAGTTGCACTACTGAAGGCAACAGAAAATTGCATTAGGCTTGTCAGTAAAAGCAAAAAATTCAAGAAACCACTGTGGTACTCCGCAGATGTGGCCAAGATAGTAAAAAACAAAAAGTTAGCATTTAGTAATTATAAAAAGACCCAGAGTGAGGAAGACAGAATGACTTATAAGATTAGGCAGAAAGAGGCTAAGCAAGTTATAAGAGCTTCCAAATCCCACACAGAAGAGAAAATAGCACAGTCAGTAAAAAAGGGGGACAAAACTTTTTTTTAGATACATAAATGAGAAAAGAAAAGTAAAACAAGGATTAGTTAGATTAAAAACAAAAGAAGGAAGGTATGTAGATGAGGATAAAGGTCTAGCTGACTGCCTCAATGAATATTTTTGTTCGGTATTTACAGATGAAAATGAAGGAAAGGGACCTCAGTTAAGAAAAAGGATAAATTAGTCATTTATTACACGTGAGTTTACAGAGGAAGAGGTTCTATTTCAACTGTCAAAAGTAAAGACAAATAAGTCAATGGGACCTGATGGAATACACCCAAAGCTATTAAAAGAGCTTAGTGGTGTACTAGCAAAACCATTAACAGATTTATTTAACCAATCATTGATAACAGGAGTAGTCCCAGAAGATTGGAAGTTAGCGAATGTTGTGCCCATTCACAAGAAAGGTAATAGGGAGGAGTCGGGCAACTATAGGCCAGTAAGCCTTACTTCAGTAGTGGGGAAAGTGATGGAAACCATGTTAAAGGATAGGATTGTTGAACATCTAAAAACACATGGATTTCAAGACCAGAGACAACATGGGTTTACTTCAGGGAGATCATGCCAAACTAATCTTATTGATTTTTTTGATTGGGTAACTAAAATTATAGATCAGGGTGGTGCAGTAGACATTGCTTACCTAGATTTCAGTAAGGCTTTTGACACTGTTGCACATAGAAGGCTTATCAATAAACTACAATCTTTGAGTTTGGATTCCAATATTGTTGAATGGGTAAGGCAGTGGCTGAGTGACAGGCAACAGAGGGTTGTAGTCAATGGAGTATATTCGAAGCTTGGGCTTGTCACCAGTGGGGTACCTCAGGGATCTGTACTTGGACCCATTCTCTTTAATATTTTTATTAGTGATATTGCAGAAGGTCTTGATGGTAAGGTGTGTCTTTTTGCGGATGATACTAAGATATGTAACAGGGTTGATGTTCCAGGAGGGATAAGCCAAATGGAAAATGATTTAGGTAAACTAGAAAAATGGTCAGAGTTGTGGTAACTGACATTTAATGTGGATAAGTGCAAGATAATGCATCTTGGAAGTAAAAACCCAAGTGTAGAGTACAAAATATTTGATAGAGTCCTAACCTCAACATCTGAGGAAAGGGATTTAGGGGTGATTATTTCTGATGACTTAAAGGTAGGCAGACAATGTAATAGAGCAGCAGGAAATGCTAGCAGAATGCTTGCTTGTATAGGGAGAGGTATTAGCAGTAGAAAGAGGGAAGTGCTCATGCCATTGTACAGAACACTGGTGAGACCTCACTTGGAGTACTGTACACAGTACTGGAGACCCTATCTTCAGAAAGATATTGATACCTTCGAGAGAGTTCAAAGAAGGGCTACTAAACTGGTTCATGGATTGCAGGATAAAACTTACCAGGAAAGGTTAAAGGATCTTAACATGTATAGCTTGGAGGAAAGACGAGACAGGGGGGGATATGATAGAAACATTTAAATACATAAAGGGAATCAACACAGTAAAGGAGGAGACTATATTTAAAAGAAGAAAAACTACCACAACAAGAGGACATAGTCTTAAATTAGAGGGACAAAGGTTTAAAAATAATATCAGGAAGTATTACTTTACTGAGAGGGTAGTGGATGCATGGAATAGCCTTCCAGCTGAAGTGGTAGAGGTTAACACAGTAAAGGAGTTTAAGCATGCGTGGGATAGGCATAAGGCTATCCTAACTATAAGATAAGGCCAGGGACTAATGAAAGTATTTAGAAAACTGGGCAGACTAGATGGGCCGAATGGTTCTTATCTGCCGTCACATTCTATGTTTCTATATTTCTAATGTATTGTGTAGAAGCATGTGCATTTAGTGTATATGTAGAAGATTTATGTAGTGATGTAATCAAATGCATGTAGTGTGTAATACATGATAAATATAAGGGGGTAGTGAAAGTTTGGTTTTGAGTTAGGGGACAAAGGGTCAGTATTAAATGTTGTGACATAGAGTTAAAGGGAGACTATAGTCACCAGAACAACTACAGCTTAATGATAACTCCCTTCAGGCATTTTCATGTAAACACTGGCTTTTCAGTGAAAAGGCAGTGCTTACATTCCCCCTAGGGACACCTCCAAGTGGCCAATCCTTGGATTGGCTAAAAAATCTGCCATTTTAATTTTGTCACAAAGGGGGTGGAGCCAGCGCAGGCGGACCCGCGTGGCGCTGGAAATAAGGTGAGTTTTAAACTTTTATTGGTGGGCTAAGGGTTGCAAGCCACCTAAATGGTGAATCTAGCAATATAGGGTCAGGAATACATGTTTGTGTTTCTGACTCTATAGTGTTCCTTTAGGATGGTGTTTAATGTTTAAAGTTACTGTAAAGTAACTGTTAAGAGTCAAGGCTTATGATGATAGGGGCTGAACGATAAACGGGATTTGGGATTAGAGAGTGGTTAGGGTTGGGATGAAACACCTTTTAAATCCAGGGATTTAGTGATAGTGTGACTTAGGGTTAGAGAGAGGTTAACATTAAAGTTAAAAGAGATGATGCTAACGGGTTGTTTAAGGTTAGGGTTTTGGCATCTGTGGGGGTCAAAGTTATTGTAGCTAAGGGTTACAGAGGTAAAAGTTAGAGCTTGGGGAGTTAGGTTGACTTTTGGATGCCTTTTTGGATTAATAAATTCAATGCCTTTTTATGACAAATCCCCAATAATAATTAGTGGCCTCTCGATCTATGTTATTTACCTATTTCCAGGCTGTGCCAGTCTTCATTTACAGTGCCACCATCTTAGGGTTTTCAAGAGAGCAGCCCCTGGAAATCTCCTCCCCTGCCCATCCTAGGGTGTGCATGAGAGGACTTTTGGAGGCTTATAGCACTGTGTTGACTCTCTGGATCTGTGAGAGTCAACACAGACAACTTGGATAGAATGTCTGAGGGAGCCAACCAATGGCAAAGTTGACCGTGGAAATGGAGCTTGACTAAAGTTTCTACATTTTCTTATGCATAACATTTTACGTAATGATCATTTTAAAGATTTTTTAGGCTGCTCAGGAGAACATATAGCACAAATTTATTAAGGAAAAATGACAGAACTGCTTTAAGTTTAGGGGATTTGGTGATGGCAATCTCTGGAAATGGTTAAATTGTGTATAATAAGTTAGAAGAATTAAGGACAAATTGAGGATGTAGAACTTCTTGCAATGTTCTGATACTCTAATCATTGATGGGATTCATGCATTAGCAGTCCTGTGTCTGCTCCTTCCTGTGAGACATTTGCTGTGTGAAAATAGCTGTTAGTGGGTGGCAGGATGTGACATTTACACTATATATCGTGTTTTGTTTTTTGTGTTTATTAGCAAGAAACATATGTTTTTTTACATTTGATTAATATTTAGTACTCTGCTCATTTCCAAGTTAACGATGAAGTAATAGCAAATGACAACAACTACCTCTGTGTTTTTGGTTATCTTAAAGTTCCACATCCAGTCATGACAAAAATTCTGGGGGTCACACAGAGTACTGTTTCTTATCCACCTCTTCCCCAACTTTTGATAAATTAAATGCACAACAGCGCTACCCCTTAACTCTCAAAGTCCAAGTTTACTGGTTACACTAAATAAATACTCATACATATTTATTTATAAAATATTTTACCAGGATAGATAGATTGAGATTTCAATATGCTGGGTATGATATGACCATTAAGGTTTTTTGTTTGTTTCTTAATTTCTGACAATTTATACCAATGGAAAGTGGAAAAAGTTAGAGATCCTCTACAAAACAACAGTTAAAAAAAACAAAACCTGAAAAGCTCACAACTGTAAAGTGAATTACAGTAAAAGCTGTTATAAATATACTTATTACTCTAACAAAGCTAGCTATTCTGGTCATAATCTCTATATTAAAGGGACTCTGTAGGCAACCAGACCTCTTCATCTCAATGAAGTGGTCTGAGTGCCATGTCCCTGTTTGTTTAACCCTGCAATTGAAAACATTGTCATTCTGCCGGGTTGAGTTCTGCAGGAAGATCAATGGTGAGATTGCAGGATTAACATGTCTCTAGTTGCTGTGTCCTTGGCACTTCTGCCCCTACAGCCTAGTTAAAATTTGCAATTTAGTCAGATGGTCTTGTAGAGTCCATTTGATTGGTGTAGAGCTGCGCTTTGCCGTACATGCTCTCTAGCCTCAAAGTGTTTCCATACACTGATGATCTCTGGCATCATGGAGACTGGCTTGGAGAGGGTTAAAAGGTAAGGAGATCTCACCTTTCAAACATTCACAAGGTGGGAGGACACTAAAATAGCTAATTAAAAACCGTAGTGTTAGAAATAAATGTGTGTTCCTAATGCTATAGTGTTTCTTTAATGGATTGTCTCCATAATGCATTTTTTTTTTAATAATTTGTAAATTAATACTGTAGTGTTTCTTTTAATAAAATTTCCATGCATTTTGGTTCTACGGTCATTTTCCCAATAGCATACAATACAGCTCATTCTTGTTTTACAATGTCCATTGAATCCAATTTTAGATATTTACAATTAAATGATCAACTGTTGTGCAGCATAGCATGTCCGATCGGTGCATTGACCATGCCAAATGCACAGATAAAGCAAAGTCTGTTTTAAGGTTTTATAATGTATACAGCTATGTTGTATGTTGGAGGTGTTAACAAGTGCCCTGCTTTGAACTGGTTGAGGTACCTGTTCACTAACGTAATCCACAATTTACGATCTCATAAACACTCACTATACACTCGTGCACTTCATAACCACCATAAAAGCTTTATAGAGAATTTAATAAGATTTTACCAATTAAAACTCCGGTTAAAAAAAAAAAAAAAAAATCAAGCAGTGCAGTCCATAAAAGAACAATGTTAGCAAGAGATTCTTTTCAATTCAATTTAACAAAGAAAATATCATACTATTTCTGTTTAATAATGCTATAGTGCCAATATATTGCATAGAATTGCACAATATAAAAAAGCAGCATATATATTATTGGTTGCAAGATATACAGGTGATACTCAAAAAAATTGAATATTGTGCAAAAGTTCATTTATTTCAGTAATGCAACGTAAAAGGGGATACTAATATATGAGATAGACGCATTACATGCAAAGCAAGATAGTTCAAGCCGTGATTTGTCATAAGTGCGATGATTATGGCTTACAGCTGATGAAAATCCCAAATCCACAATCTCAGTAAATTAGAATATTGTGAAAAGGTGCAATATTCTAGGCTCACAGTGTCCCACTCTAATCAGCTAAGTAAGCCATAACACCTGCAAAGGGTTTCTGAGCCTTTAAATGGTCTCTCAGTCTGGTTCAGTAGGAATTACAATCATGGGGAAGACTGCTGACCTGACAGTTGTGCAGAAAACCATCATTGACACCCTCCATAACGAGGGAAAGCCTCAAAAGGTAATTGCGAAGGAAGTTGGATTTTCCCAAAGTGCTTTATCAAAGCACATTAATAGAAAGTTATGTGGAAGGGAAAAGTGTGGAAGAAAAAGGTGCACAAGCAGCAGGGATGACCGCCGACTGGAGAGGATTGTTAGGAAAAGGCCATTCAAAAGTGTTGGGGACTTTCAGAAGGAGTGGACTGAGGCTGGAGTCAGTGCATCAAGAGCCACCACACACAGACGGATCATGGACATAGGCTTCAGATGTTCCTCTTGTCAAGCCGCTCCTGAACAACAAACAATGTCAGAAGCGTCTTACCTGGGCTGAAGAAAAACAGACCTGGTCTGTTGCTCGGTGATCCAAAGTCCTCTTTTGTGATGAGAGCAACTTTTGCATCTCATTTGGAAACCAAGGACCCAGAGTCTGGAGGAAGAATGGAGAGGCACACACTGCAAGATGCTTGAAGTCCAGTGTGAAGTTTCCACAGTCTGTGTTGATTTGGGGAGCCATGTCATCTGCTGGTGTTGGTCCACTATGCTTCATTAAGTCCAGGGTCAACACAGCCGTCTACCAGGAGATTTTGGAGCACTTCATGCTTCCTTTCGCAGACAAGCTTTATGGGGATGCTGACTTAATTTTCCAGCAGGACTTGGCGCCTGCACACACTGCCAAAAGCACCAAAGCCTGGTTCAATGACCGTGGGATTACTGTGCTTGATTGGCCAGCAAACTCGCCTGACCTGAACCCCATAGAGAATCTATGGGGCATTGCCAAGAGAAAGATGAGAGACATGAGACCGAACAATGCAGAAGAGCTGAAGGCCGCTATTGAAGCATCCTGGTCTTCCATAACACCTCAGCAGTGCCACCGGCTGATAGCTACCATGCCACGCCGCATTGAGGCAGTAATTGCTGCAAAAGGGGCCCAAACCAGGTACTGAGTCCATATGCATGCTTATACTTTTCAGAGGTCCGATATTGTTATATGTGCACTCCTTGTTTTAATGATTGCATGTAATATTCTAATTTACTGAGATTGTGAATTTAGGGTTTTCATGAGCAGTAAAACAAAATCATCGCACTTATGACAAATCACAGCTTGAACTATCTTGCTTTGCATGTAATGCCTCTATCTCATATATTAGTATCCCCTTTTACGTTGCATTACTGAAATAAATGAACTTTTGCACGATATTCAAATTTTTCGAGTATCACCTGTATATGCTGCATTATCAGAGAAGGCAGATTAAAACCTGAATACTTAATGACACCAGTTCAAATTCAACATCAAAAATCCGCAAGAGTCTTGAAAAGCATCAACTAACTGTATCCCTCATGGAAGCCTGTAGGTTTTTCCATTATTTATAGTAGTATGCAGATGGTGTGATTGTATTAGGAAAACAATCTGGTTTTACAAATTGGTAAGAGTAACCTTGCCTAAATGCTTACATTTTAATTACCGTATATACTCGAGTATAAGCCGAGTTTTTCAGCCCATTTTTTGGGCTGAAAAACCCCAACTCGGCTTATACTCGAGTCAGAGTCTGTATTATGGCAATTTGCATTGCCATAATACAGACTGGGGGAGAGGGGGGCTGGCAGAGCTGTAACTTACCTTTCCTGCAGCTCCTGTCAGCTCTCTCCTCCTCCGCCGGTCCGTTCAGCACCTCGGTCAGCTCCCAGTGTAAGTCTCGCGAGAGCCGCGGCTCTCGCGAGACTTACACTGTGAGCTGACAGAGGGAGCTGCACAGACCGCGCGGAGGAGGAGGGAGCTGACAGGAGCTGCAGGAAAGGTAAGTTACAGCTCTGCCAGCCCCCCTCTCCCCCCACTGAACTGCCACTGGACCACCAGGGAAGGAGAGCCCCCCTCCCTGCCATATATCAAGCAGGGAGGGGGGACGAAAAAAAAAAAAATAAGAAATAAAATAATAAAAAAAAAATTAATAATAAAAAAAAGGGGTATAAGGACCACTATGGGAGGGGGGGGGGGTATAAGGACCACTATGGGAGGGGGGGGGGTATAAGGACCACTATGGGAGGGGGGGGGTGGGTTAAGGACCACTATGGGAGGGAGGGGGGTATAAGGACCGCTATGGGAGGGAGGGGGGGGGGGGGGTAAGGACCGCTATGGGAGGGAGGGGGGGGTAAGGACCACTATGGGAGGGAGGGGGGGGGATAAGGACCACTATGGGAGGGAGGGGGGGGGGATAAGGACCACTATGGGAGGGAGGGGGGGTATAAGGACCACTATGGGAGGGAGGGGGGGTATAAGGACCACTATGGGAGGGAGGGGGGTATAAGGACCACTATGGGAGGGAGGGGGGGATAAGGACCACTATGGGAGGGAGGGGGGGGTATAAGGACCACTATTGGAGGGAGGGGGGTATAAGAACCACTATGGGAGGGAGGGGGGGTATAAGGACCACTATGGGAGGGGGTGGGATAAGGACCACTATGGGAGGGAGGGGGGTATAAGGACCATTATGGGAGGGAGGGGGGGGGGGTATATGGACCACTATGGGAGGGATGGGGGGGGATAAGGAACACTATGGGAGGGAGAAGGGGGATAAGGACCACTATGAGAGGGAGGGGGAAGTAAGGACCACTAGGGGAGGGGAGGGTAAGGACCACTGGGGGAGGGGTGAGTCAGGACCACTGGGGGGGGGGAGTGAAGGAACACGGGGGTGGGGAGGTAAGGACCACTGAGGGAGGAGGAGGGGAAGTCAGGACATATGGGGGGGGGAGGGGCGGCAAAAAATTTTTTGCCTACGGCGGCAAATATCCTTGCACCGGCCCTGCACACACTGCACACACACACTGCATTCATGCACACACACACTGCATTCATGCACACACACACTGCACTCATACACACACTGCACTCATACACACACGCTGCACTCATACACACACACACATACGCACACACTGCATTCATTATACACACACTGTAAATAAATATTCAATTAATATATTTTTTTTAGGATCTAATTTTATTTAGAAATTTACCAGTAGCTGCTGCATTTCCCACCCTAGTCTTATACTCGAGTCAATAAGTTTTCCCAGTTTTTTGGGATAAAATTAGGGGCCTCGGCTTATATTCGGGTCGGCTTATACTCGAGTATATACGGTAATTCTCACCATATATATATATATATATATATATATATATATATATATGTATATTCTTTTTTATTTTAACTATTCTTTCTTTTTATTTTTTATTGCATACATTTTTTATGTCTGAAGCTTTTCTGTCTCATTCTAATTAAGTAGTGGTGAGAAAAAGTGTGACAGAATGTTCTCTTCTGATTAAAGTAAATCTCTCAGTGTAGAGCTTTTTGTCACTCTTTTCTCCCCAGTACTTAATTAATGTCTGGCTTGATAATGTGCAAGAGATTTCTAGTTTTGAACCAAAAGGCGATACCACATTAGGCCAAAACAGCTGTCGGTGGCTGGTCACCGGGCTTATTTAGATCCCAATTCATATTTTGTTTCAAAAGCACACCTCCCAATTCTCCCTATTTAGGAGGTCCCTCTTTTGGGTCCAAATCCCTCTGTCTGTCATGGTGTGTGTGTCTGTGTCATGGTGTGTGTCTGTCTGTGTCATTGTGTGTGTGTGTGTCTGTGTCATGGTGTGTGTCTGTCTGTGTCTTTGTGTGTGTGTGTGTGTGTCTGTGTCATGGTGTGTCTGTCTGTGTCATTATGTGTGTCTGTCTGTGTCATTGTGTGTGTCTGTCTGTGTCATGGTGTGTCTGTCTGTGTCATGGTGTGTGTGTGTGTGTCTCTGTCTGTCATGGTGTGTCTGTCTGTGTCATGGTGTGTGTGTGTCTCTGTCTGTCATGGTGTGTCTATCTGTGTCATGGTGTGTGTGTGTGTGTGTCTCTGTCTGTCATGGTGTGTCTGTCTGTCATGGTGTGTCTGTCTGTGTCATGGTGTGTGTGTATCTGTCTGTGTCATGGTGTGTGTGTGCCTGTCTGTGTCATGGTGTGTGTGTGTCTCTGTCTGTCATGGTGTGTCTGTCTGTCATGGTGTGTCTGTCATGGTGTGTCTGTCTGTGTCATGCAATGTGTATCTGTGTCATTGTGTGTGTGTGTCTGTCATGTAATGTGTGTCTGTCTGTGTCATGGTCTGTCTGTGTCATGGTGTGTGTGTGTGTTTGTCATGGTGCGTATGTGTCTGTATGTCATGGTGTGTGTGTCTGTCTGTGTCATGTAATGTGTGTCTGTCTATGTCACGGTGTGTGTCTGTCTATGTCACAGTGTGTGTCTGTCTGTGTCACGGTCTCTCTGTGTCGTGGTGTGTGTGAGTCTGTGTGTCATGGTGTGTGTGTCTGTCTGTGTCATGTAATGTGTGTCTGTGTCACGGTGTGTGTGTGTCTGTCACGGTCTGTCTGTGTTATGGTGTGTGTGTCAAGGTGTGTGTGTGTCTTTTTTAAGGTGTGTGTCTGTCATGATATGTATGTGTGTTTGTCATGGTATGTGTGTGTCTCTGTCATGGTGTGTATGTGTGTGTCTGTCTGTGTCAAGCTTGATGATCTCAGCCAATCCGCACTGACACAGGAAGCACCTCTAGTGACCGTCTGAGTGTCTGTCACTAGGAAGCAATATAAACACTGCCTTTTCTCTAAAAAGTAAGTGTTTACATTGAAAAGCCTGCAGGGACAGGCTATAGACACCATAACCACTACATTAAGCTGTGTGTGTGTGCGTGCCTGCTAGTGAGTGGGCTTGCTTGTGTGTGTGTGTGTGTGTGTGTGTGTGTGTGCCTGCTACTGAGTGAGCTTGTGTTTTTATGTCAATGACCTTATATATATCAGTTAGACTGTTTGTCTATGAGGCTGTGTATCAATCAGCTTGTGTCAGTGAGATTGTCTGTGTCTGCATGTGAGTATGCTTAACAGGTGGTCTGTTACAGTATATATATATATATATATATCTATATCAATCATCTAGGGTGGCAAGACATAGCCTTACATATTACATGCGACAATATATGGCGCAATGACTTATGGGGCTGGCATAGATTTTTTTTCCAGGGCTGCTTTGGAATCCCCAGTCCGGCCCTGTCTGTCAGTGAATGTGTGTGTCTAACACTAAGTGTATATGTGTCTGTCAGTGAGTGTGTATGTGTATTTAGAAGGTGGTGGGAGGGGGTGCCTACATTTTGTGATGCCTAGGGCAGCACAAAACCAGGATACACCACTGTAGCCTCGTCTCGTGTTTGTAGGGAACTGCTATAATCACACTGGGGATTGCTATACTTTGTATACTGCTCTGGGCTCTAATCACTTAGCTATTTTAAGAGCGGTCTCTCCCACACAGTCCTGGATGTCAGAGGTTGATCCAGGGTGGAAAGAAGACGGCGAGATTCCAGTTAAGCTACGGCGGTTGTGGAGTCTTCGGTGGTTGTGTTGTCAAGTGCAGTGCTTATAGTCCTCAGCATCAGCTAGGAAACATCCGTTAATGGAGGTACCCGGTCGGGGTGCCAGGTGGTCTGTTACAGTAACCACTACGGAAAACCTCTGAACAGGAAATCTTAAAGGGAAACTATAGTGCCAGGAAAAATAACAATTTTTTCTGGCACTATAGCTTTCCCCTCTGTCAAGGCCCACCCCCGTAGTGCAGAAAAGGTTAATAACCCCTTTTGTCACATACCTGGGTCCAGCACTGATGTCCCTTGGTGCTGGCTCAGCTCCGCCAATTCTCCGATGTGAGCCAGTAGGGAGACCTAATGTGCATACGTGGCAATGGCCGCACTCGCATTAGGATTTCCCCATAGGAAAGCATAATTCAATGCTTTCCTATGGGGATTCCGGTGACTCTGGAAGCCTCATGCATAGCGTGAGGACATACAGCGTTGTTTAGGTGATCAAAAATCACCTATCCACCCGGAAGACCCTCTAATGGCTGTCTGGTAGACAGCCACTAAAGGAGGAGTTAACCTTAGCAAGTAATTATTGAAGTTTATAAAACTGCAATAATTACCACTCTATGGTTAAGGGTGAAGTGGTCTGGGTGCCTACAGTGCCCCTTTAGGTGTGACAAAGCTGTGTGTGCTTGTTTACATATTCTGTATCACATTTTTTGAGCTTTATATACATATCATGTTGCCAAGACGTTGCCTTGTGACTTTCGATAACAAACATTGGCTTCTAACAAGATGTGAGAAAGGAGGCTGCTGGCAGATGTAAAAACATTGTGTTTTTCAGTACTTCACTTCATCTTAGTGAAAAAGGTGCTATATACCATTATAACCTCAACACCCTAGAATAGGCCCAGCGATAGGCCCAGCATGCAATAAAAAAAAAGTGACTATTTTAGTTAGTCTGACTCATCTTATAAGAGAGACAGCTTGAGACAGAAGTATAATCAAGCAAGTACTAAAACCTACACTATACAGTCCATACAGTGCCAAACGTGCTGCCAACTAAATGCCAAACATCCCATATATATATCCAAGAGAAAAAAACTCTGAAAAGGGTTTGAGGTATAAACTGCCAAATGTGGTACTTAATAAGGTTACCTAGGGGTATATAAATGATTATAGACAAATGGCATTACCCCTGTAATGAAAAAAAAAAAATATGGTTTGGTTAGGTAAAATTCAACACTTCGTATTAATAGCATGCAAAATAAATTATAAAAAAATAAAAACATAATGATCTAACAATAATAGTACAATACAGTATTAAACACAGTTTTTAGTACCTAAAATATAAAATGCACAAACATCAAGAGCTATAAGAAAAGCTTTTTTGACATTTGTCTTTATAATTCTGTACTTAAAGGCACACTGTGGGCACTCAAACAACTTCAGTTTAATTGGAGAAGTTTTGGTGTATAGGTCATGCCCCTGCAGTCTCACTGATCAATTCTCTGTCATTTAAGATTTAAACCACCTTGGTTTATGCAGCCCTAGTTACACCTCTGTGCATGTAACTTGCACAGCCTTCCTAAACACTTCCTTTAAAGATATATTTAATGTTTAAACTTAATTTATTGCACATACTGTTTCATTTAGAATTTCTATATACGCCAGGCAATATATTGAAGCATTTTTTTGTATTTCTACACGGTTATAGTACCATTTTTTCCTCCTTTTTTAGCTGTCCAAATCCTCTTCCTGGATATTTCTTGTTACTGAAACTCAGTCCAAACAAACAGCGACACAAACTCAATTCTGTTGACACAAATGTTTTTTTTCCTACTGCAGTGCTTCGGAAGAACCATCATTTTTCACCCTGCACAAGTATAATCAGAACCATAAGTACTACCAAAACAAAATAAAACAGTCTAAGCAAAAAACTCTACGTTGTACAGGTAGGTGGTGGATACCAATAGTTTGTCTCTGGTGGACTCTTTAAATAAACACTCCAAGCACCCTAACCACTAGAGTGTGCTGTAATTGCTATGGTGCCCCCCTCCCCCAACATCTACATACAATTTAAGTAGTCAAACTGTTTGCTAACTGATTGACTCCTTACCTGGCATCTCCACTCCTTGTCTCTCTTCTTTCCCTATGGAGATACAGAGGGAGCTATGGAGAGCTGCTAAGAGCTAAGATTAGCTCCCCTTAACTAGGTTATGCAGTGAAGGCCAGCACATTGGACGATTGCTCTCAGCCAATGAGCTGAGTCCACACCACCGGGCTTAGGTCAAAGCTGAGAACTTCTAGCTTTTATAGTGGCTGGTAGCAGTGTCTGGTTGACCTAGCAATGGGGCTACCAATTCTCAATGGCTCTGAATTAACAGCACTGGAAAAAAAAAAGGAAACCATGTGATTGACTGGACTTCAGTAGCGCAAATCCATATATTTCTGAGATTAATATGGACAATTAAGTTTACCTGATTTTGCAAACAGGATTTAGTTGGATGTTGATAAACGCCAGCATGTTAAATGTCTAAAGGCAAGCTGGCTATTTTTCTAGCAAGATCCACCTTTAACCAAACTTTAATCGATTTTTTCAAAGGTGACCCTGCTGCTAAATTGCTTTCAGTCAATTGCCAACTTGGGTATTTTATTTTCCGAAACTGGAGATTTGAATTAACATTGTACAAAGCGCGTTTCAAATCAGTTTCATTTTTGAAAAGGACCCCAGTTACTTATTTTGATCAATGGGTTTAGGGAAGAGCGTTGGCTTAACAGCACCCCTGTTATCTATATCTTATCTATCTATTGTAAAATTAATCCTCTCAGAACTCTAGCATCTGTTTAATGCTTATCATCATTTAGAATTACCTTAATATAGTATGATGAAAGTCAAGATTTGTGATTTATATTTATTTCATACTCTTTTAAACATAGTGTTTTTGTAAATAACATAAGTATATTCCTTTGATACAGCCTTCATAAAGCCAGGGTTTTTACTAATTCATTTTTAATATATATCTGTATGGATAAGTACATATATGTAGACATGTAGCTACATACAATAACATATACCATTGTAGATGCATTTTTATATATACATGTATTCTGTCTGCCTGTCATGTATGCTATCTGTCTATCTATCATCTACCTCTATACCTATCTATCTATCTATCTATCTATCTATCATCTACCTCTATACCTATCTATCTATCTATCATCTACCTCTATACCTATCTATCTATCTATCTATCTATCTGATATTGACGTGCACAAAGTGTTATAATAACCTATCAATCATGTATTGATGTATCTATCTATCTATTATCTATCTATCTGATATTGACGTGCACAAAGTGTTAGATAGGTAGATAAATAAATGATAGATAGATAGATAAATTATAGATAATTGTTACAAAGATTAAATACATATATATATATATATATATATGTATATATATATATATATATATATATATATATATAAAACGAATAGATAGATAGACATACATAAAAAAATCAATATATCCGTGATAGCTCATGACAAATTACATTGTTTAAATGACATTAAGTGATATAATTTGGCATTATTCCCATTGCCTTTCAGATGTGTAGCTTTGTCTTGTAAATGAGGATATTGATTTTATACAATAAAGACTAAAACGTATTATTTAATGTGATGAGTCATTGAAAAAAAAAGAAAAATATAATTTAAAACCTTGTGTATTTTACAAATATTTATATATTCTTAATTTTAAAATAAATTAACTTATTGCTTATAAATAGCAAATATGTATCAGAGCTATGCATATTTTGTAAATCTTTGCAATTGTCTCGGTTTCTGTAATTTTTCACAATACCTTTTCAAAAGTAAATTCACTAAGTATTAATTATACCAACATCTCATGTACAAAGCCATTAGAAAATGTATTATTTAAAGAGTAAAATGTTATAACACAGAATGAAAAAAAATCTTATTGTTGTACATAGAGAAGTGAAATTGTGAAAATACAGTGCTAAAAACTTACATATAATTGTATGTAGTATTACACAATATCATTAAAAAAGAGTAAAACAAAGAAATATTAAAACCCAATCAATTCATTTAAAATGAGTTTCCTAGTTTTTCTTAGTACATACCATTATAAAATATGTTTACAATCATTAACGTTCATATTTAAATGAGAGATAAATTATATTCATTCAAATTACACTTTTATGCATATTTGAATTAAAAAAATATCCACAAATAACAACATATGCCTTTCAAATAATAAGTAAGTGTTCTGATATATGTGTGTGTATGTAAAAAACGGATTAAATTAAATTAGTTTTCGTTAGTCCAATAAAAAAGGTATTACAAGCTGTATATATATATATATATATATATATATATATATATATAATATTTTTGGTTAAAAACATGTATTACACTATGGGATAACACAATTGATATATGTTAATATAAACATATATATACGCATGTGTTTGTATATGTGTATATATATATAAACCTTTTGTATATGTGTTTATATATATATATATATATATACCTTTTTATGGGACTAACATAATATTTAAAAGACAAGCTTTCAAGGGTTCTCCTCTCAAATGAAAATAAAAAATAAAAAAACAAATCAGGGCATACAAATATACAGCTGAATACACACACACACACATACATATACAAACACATACATATATAGATATACATATACATATACATAAATTGATCAAATTAAATCTACACTATATATATATATATATATATATAAAAACAAACTCATGCATATATGCGTAAATATAAATTGTGTTATCCAATAATATAAATGTTTACAACCGAAAATATTTGGCAATATAGGGAAAGCAGCAATATTTTTTGCTATTCTCTCCTTCTCTCTTTCTGTATCTCTCTCTGTCTTTCTCGCTCTATATACTCTATATACAAACAAATATTTGATGAATAACACTCTCATTATTGTTCTCTGATTATTCAGATTTCTTTTAGTTAGAACATTAAAGTGTTTCTTTTTTTTTCTGTGAAAATGTCTTCTTTTGAAGACTCGGCTGACAGAAAATCATTCAGATATTTCTATCCCATGTAAATACTGCTCTGTAAAACCTCCTGGGGAGTATAGTCAGAATTCTGACAATAATGATGGCTGAAGAAAATAACTATGTACCACTAATAATTTTTCATGATTTTTACACAGTCATTTTATTCAATTCTTTAATATCTGAACTTTTCCAGAAAATGTATTATGTGCATCATTTTATCTTAAATATACATCAAATACATTTTCTTGTGTATTAATTGTATATATTTTTTTTTTTTTTAGAAGGACCGCATATATCGACGTATTTCATTGTCCCCGAAATTCAATAGTTATTTAATAAGCAACATTGTTGTATAAAAGCGTAGAATGAAAAATATAATGGTTTGATGGTGTGAAATTAATATCAGAAATATTATATTTATAATTTTCATTAAATGAATGGAAAAAAAAAACAGACTTTATTTTTCTAAAAACAATATAAAACAGTTAGAATGTTGCAGTGAATTAAAATGAGACAGGTGCAGTAAAGCACATTCCCCATGGTTCTTTCAATCTAGTTCAAGATGCAGTTACATGGTGGGAAAACAACAGGATTCAGTTTTTGTTTTGTAGAAAGACTTCTGGTAATTAAATGGAAATGGTTTTGGTCACTGTCAAATAACACTGATGCTATTTTACTATTTTACACAGACAATAATTGCATATATATAATGATCTAATGACCTTCTGATGTAAAATAGAAAATATATATGTTTATGATGTAAAATAGAAAATATCTATATTTATAGACACACGATTATCTATCTATCTATCTATCTATCTATCTATCTATCTATCTATCTATCTCTTTTAAATAGTACTATGCTATTGTGTATCACTGTAAATAAAATACACCAGAAGTATATTCTGTAGATAATAAGTAATGAAAATAGCTCAATTGAGAATACAGTGAGTTGGAGATTCTATTATATTTTTTTTTACTGAATTATATGCTAAATTGGCCTAAATTTTGCTTATTCATTCTCCCAATTTATTATTTGTGTAAATAAATTCTTATGATTGTATGTATGTAATGAGAGCCAAAATGAGTACAAACATAAGCATTCTAATTTCTATAGTTTTAAGTGCATTTAAGTATTATGTGACAATGCTTTTTAAATATTTTAATATTTTCTGCTATGCCTCCATTCTAATAAATTAACCTTAATATGCTTGTTTAAATACAGATCATTCTGCTTAGTACTCACTAACCAGTAGTTAATGATATGTTTGACCTTCACACAAAACATTAAATGGTTTTAACCCCTTAAGGCCACATGACATGTGTGGCATGTCATGATTCCCTTTTATTCCAGAAGTTTGGTCCTTAAGGGGTTAAACAAAGGGAAATATTAATACAAGTAGGGAAACCGAATTAGACAAGCTGACTTTGCTAAGCCAACGTAAAGGGATAGAAATGGACACATTTATAAATGAACCATGTTACACCCCCCCGGTAGTCAATCAGACGACCGGTCCTGTTACTTCCTGGTTTGGTTAGCTCAGTGGAGCAAAATTTAAGAGGCAGCAATTGCTCAGAGCACCTGCGTTGCAAACACTTCCCCTTGAGTGGCATTGGGAAGTCTGTGATTGGACAGTCACAGAAAATCTGGACTGGGGAAGAAGGGGACGGTGTCTAAAGGCTGTAGACAAAAGATCTGCAGCTTTTACGAGCTGTTTTTAGTTATACCCCAATGAAAATACATAATTACATGCATGTATATTTTAACTTGGGGTATATCTACTAACTAAATTGTTGTTTTCTTTCCATTGGAGTGTTCCTTTAAGACTTACTTCTATCTTTTCGACATTCAGCTTATGACTAGCCAGTCATATTTAAAATTGCTGTCAGTAAAGTTAGAGACTTGTGACTGTTTATTTTCTACATTATTTCACTGTTACTGACTGGTACCATAACTTCTAACATATCCCATAGTGATTAATAGGAGATAAGAGTTTCCAACAGGAGGTTTCTATATTAAAAACTCACTAACTTGCAGTTGCTAACACAGCTACCCATTGGTTGAACAGTTTTGTTAGCTACTTCAAACTCCCAATTCTATAAAAAAATCCTATAGAAAAACAAATAATGTGTATTATGTACTTTGATAATGAAGCCTATTTATAAGTCTGCTGTATGCAGGTTTTCAATAAATACTTGAGATATGTTGCTAACCAGGAGTATTGAAACACTAATTTGTGTATTCACTAAACAGTGAATTGTAGGGAATTGAAAATCAAATTGTAAAATTTAGAGTAACATAGCCAAGCGCTATCTCAGCTATTCCAGCTCAAACTTGGCAATTCACTGCAATTTGCTGATTAGTGAATAAACCCTTAAATAGACAGCCTAAGCACCAAAATCATCTAATCTTAATGAAGTGATTTTATGGCATAGATGCAGATTCTACAGCCCGGAAAATAAAAACTATGCCACAATGCCATTTTGGGTCAAAGCTATATTTACATTTTGTAGTTTACACAGAGGCTAGTGGATCTCATTCAGACAGCCACTAGGGGCTCTAGACTAAAACAGATATGATTATTTCATTTATAGAATGCATTAGAATGCAAAGTATGTTGATGTTTGATGCTGTGTACATTCAGTGCCTTACCTGAGAAACACTAGAATCAATGCGATTCCCAGAGAAGCACTGGTTTGGAGTAATGGGGTGATTGTTGCACATGCTCTGTGCCCTCATTGTTTCTCTGTGAGAAGCATTTGTTTAAGCACATATTACTAATCTTGATTATGTCACCTGAGAAGAAGGTTTGTGCATTTATTTTAAAATGAATTGAAGTTCACAATTTCAAATTTTAGGCGATTGGCGTTCGTCCAAAATCCAGAATTTCGAAACGGTTTATGGGCAAATCAACAAACAAACGAAAAGTACAATGCGTGACACTGTGCATTTGTTTGATTTGTGAGTCGTAGATCCATCCATGGCACCACTAAAAAAGGTAAATGATGGCAAAAAGATGATTGGTTGTTTAAGGGACAGCAACTAAATGTTTATTTTATTTTTAAAAAAAGAGAAGCTGTAAAAATCTATATTTATACAGTGAGGGGAAAAAAGTATTTGATCCCCTGCTGATTTTAAATGTTTGCCCACTGACAACGAAATGATCAGTCTATAACTTTAATGGTAGGTGTATTTTAACAGTGAGAGACAGAATAACAAAAAAGTTATAAATTGATTTGCATGTCAATGAGTGAACACATTTCACTCATTTTACACACATCTCAGGAGGGATTTTGTCCAACTCCTCTTTGCAGATCTTCTCCAAGTCACTAAGGTTTCGAGGCTGACGTTTGGCAACTTGGATTTCAGTCCTTCAGGCGTAGTGTGTTACCAATTGTTTTCTTGGTGACTATGGTCCCAGGTACCTTGAGATTATTAACAAGTTCCTCCCATGTAGTTCTGGGCTGATTCCTCACCATTCTCATGATCATTGAAACTCCACAAGGGAGACTGACAGTTATTTTGTGTTTCTTCCATTTGCGAATAATCACACCAACTGTTGTCACATTCTCACCAAGCTGCTTGGCGATGGTCTTGTAGCCCATTCCAGCCTTGTGTGGGTCTACAGTCATGTCGCTAACATCCTTTGAAAGCTCTTTGATCTTGGTCATGGTGGAGAGTTTGGAATCTGATTGATAGCTTCTGTGGACAGGTGTCTTTTATACAGGTAACGAGGTGAGATTAGGAGCACTACCTTTAAGAGAGTGCTCCTAATCTCAGCTCGTTACCTGTAAAAAAGACACCTAGGAGTCAGAAATCTTGCTGATTGATTAGGGATCAAAAACTGATTTCACTCATTGTTGACATGCAAATCAATTTATAACTTTTTTGACAAGCGTTTTTCTGGATTTTTTGTTGTTCTGTCTCTCACTGTTAACATACACCTCTCATTAAAATTATAGACTGATCATTTCTTTGTCAGTGGGCAAACGTTCAAAATCAGCAGGGATCAAATACTTTTTTCCCTCACTGTATATGTACATCTTAATATTCTTCTTTTTGGTTACTTCTTCTCACTTAACCTGTGAACAAAATGGCACGAAAATATGTCTTCAGTGTACAGCAGTACAAATAACAATATAATAATATTTCTATTTTGCAGGACACTGTTTGGCCAGTTTTGACACCATTTTGGTTCATCCAAAACATTTTTCATGAAATTACCTCAGGGACGAAATTATATCAGAACTGAAACTATTTTTTTTCCGGATAAATAAGTTTAAATGAACCAAATATTTCACCATGCACAATCTACTGAAAAGGATCAGGCAACATTGAAGAGACTGCCTTGGAACTGGAATGAACATACGTATACATAAAACATAAATTAAAAAAAATAATAATAACTTAAAGCAGTAAAACAGAATTTGTAAAAATGATTGTATTATTTTTAGAGTGATAAGAGTGATGCTTTAAGGACAACTTATTTAGATGATTGCAGAAGTCCTTTAAGATTTATGATGCCGAATAATAGAAAAATTTGAGTTTTTGTTCAGTCTACAAAATGATAAATGCTAGTTGGTGGTTGGTGCCAGTGAAGGCAGACATGAGTACTGGGCAGACAGGGTGGACCATGGAATTCTGCTAGTATATTTTAGTTAAAATTACTTATCATCTGTTGGTATTAGCAATGTCCATTTTGCATTATTTGGCTTCCTTAACATTTGCTTTCAAATGCCCTTAGATGACTTACAAATATCACTGGAGGTCTTGAATAATCCACTTATAGATATTAGTGCAACTAGACATGTTGGAATGGGTACTTTACTAATTTTAGTAAAATGGGCAAATTTCCACTGGAATGGCAATACTTATATTTACTAATGCTAATTTGGAGTGGACTTCAGCAATCCTGACCAGATGCATTCAGTGTTTGATTTAAAGTCACAGATTTCAAACTAAATGGGAGAGTATTAAATGTCATCAGTGGGTTGACATACAATTGTCCACAACCCGAAAATGGTGGCCAATTTTCCCTGCCACCCCCCCCTCACATGGTGGCTAGAGGTCCCCAAGCTCTTATATCCCAGTGTTAAGCTGCCATCCACTAACACGCCATATATACCTGTTTGTTGATATGCATTTGCATGCCACAAACATTATATGTGTTATCCTGTGGTTGATCACTCTTATACAAAGCTTATAATGTGTTTGTACTTCTGTGCTCCAATCAACATGTAACCTATGATACATAGTCAGTTTTCACTCTATGTTGTTAAATGCACTAGTGACCAGTGGTGTACCTACTACGGTCTCAGGGTTCACAGTTGCGACTAGGCCCGTCACTCCAGGGGGCCTGGCCGCAGCTGCGACCCCTGAGTCCCCTGCAACCCCTGCGACCATGGGCCACCACAACTTCAGGGCCCAGACCCGCGGTCGCTGGGTGACCAGCAGGAGTGGAAAGCTGTGCTGCTCCCCTCCTGTCGGTCTCTCTGTGTGTAGTATGGCTGAGCATCGCTGCTGACAGGAAGTGCTCACTGAGAGAGCACTTCCTGTCAGACTGGGTACTGCTCGGCCACTCTACACACAGACATAAGGTACAGGGGAAGAGTGGGGACAGAGGGATTGAGTGGTGGATGGGGGGTTTAATGAGGGCTGGAATGAGGGCTGGAAGGGGTGGTGAGAGAGTGAGGGCTGAATGGGGCTATGGATCCAGCCCTCATTAACCCCCATTCCCCCATCTAACACTCATTAGCCCCCTTCACCCCTCATCCAGCCCTCTCTCTCACCCCCATCCAGCCCTTCCCATTCAGCCCTCACTTTCTCACCAGCCCTTCTAGCCCTCATTAAACCCCCCATCCACCACTCAATCCCTCTGTCCCCACTCTTCCCCTGTAACTTATGTCTGTGTGTAGCGTGGCCGAGCGGTACCCAGTCTGACAGGAAGTGCTCTCTCAGTGAGGGGGGTTAATGAGGACTGGAAGGAGGGTGAAGGGGGTTAATGAGGACTGGAAGAAGGATGAGGGGGGTTAATGAGGACTGGAAGGAGGAAAATGAGGGGGTTAATGATGGCTGGATGTGGAGTGAGAGATGGAGATAAGGGATGGATGTGAGGTGAGAAGGGGTTAATGAAGACTGGATGTGGAGTGAAGGTGGTTAATGAGGGTTGGATAGGGGTGAGGGGGTTAATGAGGGCTGGATGGGGGGTGAGAGATGGAGGGAGAACTGGATTTTGGGTGAGGGGGGATAATGAGGGCTGGATGGGAAGTGAAGGGGGTTAATGAGGGTTGGATAGAGGTGAGGGGGTTAATGAGGGCTGGATGGGGGTGAGAGATGGAGGGAGAACTGGATTTAGGGTGAGGGGGGTTAGTGAGGGGGCTGGTTGGGGCGCGAATGGGGTTAGAGGTGGTGAAATTAGTCAAATGGAGGGGCTAGGGGAGGAGCGGGGAAATGAGCCATGGGGTAGTTGAGAGGGAGAGAATGAGACTTGTGGTGGGGCTGGGGGGAGGGAAGAAGACACATGGGGAGGCGGGGGAAGAAAATTAGACACATGGAGGACCTGGGGGAGTGAATGAAACACATGTGGGGGGGTGGGACAATTGGCCCGGTGGCTTCTAGTTACGCCTCTGCTAGTGACTATCACGTATCTCCACTTAATTCACTACTTTGACTTTCTCCAACACAAAATACATTTTGTGTGATGAGATTCTTTCTTTTTTCTTGCATCTCACACAATGCCGTTGCATCTCACAAGTACCTGCCTGCTATTTGTGTTTCCGCAGCCACAAATAGTGACCACAAGTGACTACAGGTTTAACACCTTAAGGATGGTGGCAATTATCTATGTTCTGAACCAAAACAAAACTTTGAATTTGAGCTATAGGTTTATTTCACCTCTTCGAGTACTCCCATACATATTATATTTAAAAAAAATTTTAAACAAAAAGGGCTTTCATTTCACATATGTATGTGTAAATAAAATGTTAAAATAGGGGGCGTGTAAAATTGTTTTTTTTTGCTTATAATAATTTTATGTGCATATATCAATCTTTATTGTTAAATGCCTAATATGTTTAGGATCTGTTACGGACACTCCACAGACCCATATTGGATTACACTATGTTAAGTTACCGAAGTCGGTTCTTTCGGTATTATTGTTACCTATACCCCATTTCGAACTCAGACCACCCGGCCTCTGGCGTGTGCCGCCACTTAACCTTTTTCACCTCGGAAACAACTGAACGGACGACCACCGGGAAGCTGCGGTTTGCGGTTAACCACAACCTTAATTGACTGCCTCAGGGTGGCCTCGTTCGTCAACTATTTTCACCATACTCAAACTCCCGAACGAGGACCACCTACGCCACGGCGTGTGTCTTCAATTAGAATGTTGAGGCTGCGGTTAACCGCAGGCTAATTGACCCCTTCAGGGCGATCTACGTTCGGTTCACGAAGGGTTGGGACAACCAGCCAGAGAGCGGTATTCGTACAGCATGCTACCCGTGTTTCGCTCCAGGGGTTTTGAAGCCGAGACCTGCTCGCCTATTCACGGATAGAAAACATGGCCGCCATCTCGTGTTCAGGACAAAGAAACACGAAAAGACTTATATACAAGAGACTGGCTATACCGTTCGTGAGGTCTGAGTGCTATTCGTCTATATGATGCGCTCAGACCCGAGCTATCTAATGAATGGTAGAATGTACGTGGTATTTAGTAAACTGTTATAAATATATATTTTATGCTGTTTTTACATGTTGGAAATGCACGTGGGACTCCGGGCACTTGGAGATAATTGAATTGCCATAACCGTTGGAATCATTATCTCCAAGCTGGGCGGGGACTATTTCAAATGATACAGTGCATTGTCATTGGTCAACTGTGTGTATTGTCCCTGTATCCCATCAGGTCCAGACGGGGCTGTCCCTCGACCTGGGATTTTGCATAAATAACGCTGTCCCTGTGCCATTAAAGCCAGTTCGTGTTTGACCCTCAAATCGGAGCCTCGACTTGTTTTGTGGGAACCAGGGTATCCTAGCTAGACTAGAGCTAGTGGGATTGCTTTATATTCACAGGACTATGGTGGGCTGCGGAATGGAACAGCGCTTCTCACGCTCCACAATCGGGAACCAGGACATCCAAGCGGTCCAGCCTTCAGCTAGCTTGGAGTTAACCGTAACAAGATCCAAGTTAATCTTCATTAGTTAAAGGAACACTATAGGGTCAGGAACAGAAATATGTATTTCTGACCCTATAGTGTTAAAACTGTCCCCCCTCTTAAACCCCTCAAATACATTAAAAAATTATTTTTATTCCAGTGCCGCATGAATTTGCCGGCACTGGACCCTCCCCTGATCCACCTCATTGGATCACATCATCAGAATTAATTACCTCAACTAATCAGACATTGGGTTGGTTGAGATCATCAATTCTGATGATCTCAGCCAAATAGGCAGGTGGGGTCGGAGCCAAACACCACCCTGGCCAATCAGCATCTCCTCTATGGGAAAAATTAAGCACTCCATGCAGATTATAGAGACACTGCACGTCATGTGCAGCACTGATCCAGGATACACCTCTAGTGGCCATCTGAGTGAGGTGTCTCTAGGCAGCAGTGTAAACATTGACTTTGCTCTGAAAAGACAGTGTTTACAGAAAAAAGCCTTCAGGGACTGACTATAGATTAAGCTATAGTTATTCTGGTGACTATAGTGTCCCTTTAACACTAACCCAACACCAACTTCCACACTAACTCTATACCAACCAAAAACCTTACCCAACACTTACACAAACTCTAACTATATGCCTACTCAATTCTTATAATTATCCTCAACCTTATGCTATATTTAATCCTAAAACAGCATAAACACATACCCAGTATTAACCCTTACCTTATCCTACCCATACATAAACCCAACCCTACCCTAACACAAACTGTAACCCTACCCTACTCTTACAATTAAAGCTAATCCTAACCCCACCATTAACCCCAACCCTAACTCTAAGGTAACCCACTGCTAATATAAATATAAATTTTGATATTAGAAATGTAGTCAGTGACTGCCATCTACTGACCGTTTTCAGGATTACAGAGCTCATCGATTAGTATGGGTTCACTAAAAATGGCCCCAGCTGATTAACAGGAGCACCTGGTATCCATTAATATTTTGGGTTAGTAGAGTGAGCTGGAATTTACCCATGCTCACCCTACAATAAATTTGAAGGCATTAAAACTTTTAAATTCAAGTGCTGCAAGGAACTAAACATTTGCGGCTACTAAAAATGGCCAAGCAGACAGAGTGGTGCCCCAGGTATTCATTGATGGTTGGGACTCCCTGGTATGAGCAGGGATTTAATCCTGCCACTTTATGCCATCTTGCAGGCACTTAAGCCAACTCTGTGTAGTACAGCATAGAACATCCTAATATCGTTTAGGTTAAAGGCCAGTACACACCTCTGTATGCTACATATTCTGAATCCATAGCCCTTGTTTGATTTCATATCTGCCCATGATCACCATTAGATAAACCTTTCATATCCTCAGTATAGGAACACCCCAAAACACACACATATTCAATGAAATCATTTGGCCTCTTTAACCTTAGGCTATTCACTATTATGAGACCAACTCCATGCTTCTCTCATACGGTTTTCATTTCTCAGTTGAACTCACAGGTTGAGCCTCAAGCAATCTGCCTCTAAACACTTAGTAAGACCAAACCAGCAATAGCTACTCACTGAACCTGTCCAAAACAGAACTTCTGGTCTTTCGTCCCTTAAGTGTTGCTACTGCCATGTCTGTCTCCCTCCAAGTCAATGGCGCTACCATCACCTCTACCTCACAGGCTCACTGCCTAGGTGTTTTCTTTGACTCTGACCTCTCTTTCACCCCCCCATGTCCAGTCGATCTCCAAATCCTGCCGCTTCCATCTCAATAATATAGCGTGCACCTGCCCCTATTTAATGCCTGACGAGGATAAGGTGCTGGTCCATGATGTTGTCCTCTCTTGCCTTGACTACTGGAATCTGCTTCTCAGTGGTCTTATGTGTTCTCAACTTGCCCTGTTACAGTGTATAACAAATGCGGCGGCGAGGCTTATTTTCCTGTCTGCCCGCAACTCCCACTCCTCACCCTCTGTCAGTCCCTACGTTGGCTTTCCGTAAGATATAGGGCTCAATTTAAGATTCTTGTACTTGCTTACAAATCTCTACATAATGCTGCTACAATCTACCTATCTTCCTTTATACACAAGTATGTCCCATCTAGACCCCTATGCTCTGCCAAAGACCTATGTCAATCCTCTGTCCATACTCCCGCCTCTGATGCTTGCCTGCATATGACTCCGAAAGCTCTCCTAAACACTTCCTGTAGAGAGTCATCTAATGATTATGCACTTCCTTTACTTCAAATTCTGTTTAATTTAGAATTTCTTATCTTCTGCTCTGATAATAGTTTGCTAAACCCTGCAGGATCCTCCTGCAAAGACTCCTGTAAAGTCCAATTTACAGAGCAGGAGATAAAAAAGTACATCTGATTGAAAATGAAACTATTTTATTTTCATGCAGGCTGTGTGAGTTACAACAAGGGGACGTGTAGCTAGAGCTGCATAATCAGAAACGAAAGTGGTTTAACTCTTAAATGGCAGAGAACTGAGCAGTGTGACCTCAGAGGCATGATCTGTACTGCTTCATTAAACTAAACTTGTTTTGTGACTATAGTGTATCTTTAAATTTGAAAATCACTTTGAGTAAATTTTGATTTCCAAGAAATTGTCACTTCAGTTAATCACCAGAGTGGATGAACCTCCAAGTGTTCAATCTTTCTAACTCTAACAGCAGGTTAAGTTGGAAGTGATCTCGCAAGCTATATTTTACTCTCTTTTATTGTTTCTTAAATTATAGGTTAAAATTTACTGAAACACAGAACTTTGTTTAAATGATGAATGTAGCCTTATATAAATGTATTAGCATATTGGATCAGATTGAGAAGTAATTCATGAAACAGTGTTAATTGATAAACTAAAAAGTGTTTTTTTAGGCTAAATTTACTGAATTAGAAAAAAATACTTCATTATTTTTCCAGATTCACTATTTTAACCTAGAATAAGCCATTCTCTCCTCTCATCTCCATAATTCCTTTTTGAGTAACTAACCCTCATAATTTCTGAAGAGTCAAGTAAGACAAAATCAAACACGGCCCAGGGCAGAGTTGGGGTTAGGACTTGCCACACTAAACATGTAAGTCACATTTCCATTAGGGAACTATGACATTTAGGTCTTTATTAATTCCAAAGGACTATATGTGGACACTGCATTGTATTTAATTATAATACTATTTTCTGTGATCTAGTCATATATTATTTTTCCCTGCCATAGATAATAATAATTTGTCTGGACTTCCACTTGATGTCTGCATTTCATATATGTCCGAGATGAGTTGTTGTCCCTATTCTCTGCCCACAGTTGTTATTTGCCTTTCTTTTGATTTCCAGATGTCATGTAACCTCTCTGCCATCACTTGATTTACAGAATTCTCTTTGGGAGTTCATATTCCCCTTCCTCTGCTTTCACTGATATTTACACTTTCTCTGTATCGTAAATTGATTTTCTACCTCATCCACCTCCTATATTTCATGTTCATCTTTCAACATCTTGCCAAAATCTATATACATTTTATTTTCTCCTCTAGTTGATATTCTTTGACCATCTACCTCCAAATTATATTGCCCTTACCATGTCCATCATTTCTCACTCCCCTTTGTTTGCTTCCTCATTTAAAATCTCTTTTTGTCCTTCATTTGGTAGGAATTGTGCTTCTCTGTCCTTTTGATTTCTGCCATGATCTATGGATGTGGTGTTGATGCTGGAAGCCGTTTCTAGAATGGCTATTAGAAGTATTCAGTAGACTTCGATATATCTGGGGAACAAAAGGAATCAACGAACTGAGCTTCATCAGTGTGGCTTTTCAGTCTGGACAAATTTCATCCATGTGGTAGTTTTGGAAAAATGGTACAAACTTGTACGAACCAAAATGGCGCAAAAATGTACCTATTAGTGTACAGTTATGCAAAAACAGCTAAACTTTCAGACATTTTTGCAATGCTTATTGTCCGTTGTGTTAATTATATTATTACATCTGAATTATGCTATACTATATCTGTCTCATTTTCAAATGTGAGTTGTCATAATTATATTATTACATCTGTGGAATGAACACTCAGAAAAATTGGATTTTTATGCTACAAAGAGCTAAAGAAAAGACCTGTCAAATGTGTGCAGTAAACCACCATGCTGTATTGCAATTTGCAAAGCACAACCACTAACTGACTGAGGAGACCGACAATAGGAGACGAAACGTGTTTCAGGAAGGTGGATACAGCATTTAATATTTTTCCATAAATTTTATTTCTATATGTCAAATAAAATAATTTATATATAATTTTTAAAAATACTCTGCATAAAGTCCCTACTTATTCGCAAGAAGAGGATTGTTACCCCTAATTAACACACTACTCTATATTATTATTATTATCACTATTAATATTTTATTATTTATATAGCGCCAGCAAATTTCATAGTGCTATGCAATGGGATACCCAGAGCTAGGTTTATCAAGGCTCTTGAAAATGTGAGTGTTCAATTATCGCTTGCCTCTTTTTGCACCACAATATCTATACATATTGCACCATTCTAGCACCCTTTTCTCTGAAGGTATCAGATATCAATATCCCAGATATTGGTTGGAAAGTCACCTGTCTAGTTTATTTACCCAGAACAAGGGGGAATGTTACCCTATAGTTAACACACAGCTCATTATACTCAGAGCTAGTTCGCAAGACTCTAATCCATGTGAGTGTTCCATTTACCTTAAAAAGGAAAATCCAGAGCACTCCCTTATCTACTAAACAGCTACTTTGGTGGTGACCGAATTTGCTAGTTTTATTAAAAACACTTAATCTAGGCAAAAAATAATGTAGGTTTAGTTACATTATAGGATCATACATTGCATAAGTCTGCCACAACGTCAATGTATCCCATCTGCATGAGTGCAGCCAACCCCTTGTTTTCCCACATATATATTTAGGAGTCTAGCCAGCTCCTTGGTTTTGCAGCCCTCCCTGTCACAGGTACCTCATCTCAGTAACTCTATTTAGCCTTGTACAGCAGAGAACTCGAGATGGAAGTATTTCCCCAAGTAAGTAAATAACTCATGTAGCAGATATTTGGCTGTTAGAGTAGGACCTGCCAAAGATGGGGTACATTGACGTTGTGGCAGGCTTATGCAATGTATGATCATATAATGTAACTAAACCCCCATTATTTTTTTTCCTAGATTAGGTGTTTTTAACAAAACTAGCAAATTTGGTCACCACCAAAGTAGCTGTTTATTAGATAAGGGAGTGCGCTGAATTTTAATTTTTACTGTACTTATTGGCCCCCAGCAGCACCCCATTTAAGCATGTTCAGGTGAGTGCAGCCAACCCCTTGTGTTCCATTTACCTTACCTCACTGCTGATACAGTATAAAATATTGCACATGTGTGGCATTTTATTTTTCTAAGGTATCACCGAATTGGTGTCAAAAAAGGGTGTGGTGGAACCCAGTTAAGACACCCAGCTTCTCCTATTCAAGTCAATTTTATGAGGCTCATGAGAGTGTGAGTGTACAGGTATTGTATTATTTGTCAAAATTATTTATCTACACTATGCGATTATTTTCTGTTCTTTTAAAGTCAAACACTGATTTAATTGTCATATAAGGTAATATTTATCTTTGCTCCACTGTTTTTCCTTGTTAATTAGACAAAGAATTTAGTAAAGCTCCCTAGAAAGAAAGGTAAGCTGCGGTATACTCCGAACATAAAAAATATGTCCTACACCAGAAACTTATTTTAACAGCAGTCTGGTGAATATAATAGATGTATCCTGTCTGTGAAGCATTAAACAAAATATGTTTTCTAAGAAATCTTGATGATCCAACATGGATTGTTTTTAGCGACACACACACACACACACACACACACACACACTCACATTGCTTGCATCATATATCTTCCACATACCCCGGAGACTAAATGCCAAGTTAATAACACGAACAGCAGGCAATGTACTTAAAACTTAATAGTAATGCCTTAATTCTAATGGGGATACTTTTTAGTCAAAACTAATTAAACATTTTCTTGTCAATAACTGCAGAAACTGTAATGACATGTCACAGCAGATTTTAAAATGCAATCAACAAACTGTGCTAACAGTATAAATAAATAAAAAATGTTGAAGTGTCCTAAACATCTAGTTGTATAGCACATAAAACACAAGCATTTATAAAGTCTTTAGAGTTACATATAGGTTGCCAAAAATTGAACAGCCCAAAAAAAAAAAAATCTACTTTTCTAATAATATTTCTTTGACTAGAGAATTAACCATGAAACACATTTAACACCCTTTTTTCTTCATTGTGAGACTCCATTTTCTTTTAAATGTATATTAAAGATTGTGTAGCTGACATCTCAATCCAGCTCAATTCAGGCACAGCCAGAGTAGACTTTGCATCGGAGGAGGAGAAATGCCCTCTCGGTTCTGACTGCCAGATGCAAAATGGAGAACTTGTTACAGTGACTGATAGAGAGACAAGATGGAGGCACTCAATTCCAGGGAACGACAAAACAGATTTCTACGTTGAATTTTATTTTTCAGAAGGGCAGCTCCCCTTTATTATAGGTTTACAGGTACCACTAAATGTGTAAAAACTCTAATTCTTAGAAAAAAAATCATGAAAGAAATATTTGCATATGGGGTCATGACATATATAGCTTGGTCGTGGCTCCCTACTATGTAAGATATGTGTGGCATACATTAAATACATAAAATTTAATATAATATAATTGAAGATTCTAATTTAAATTATCTAATTATTTTGCCTATATTATACTAGCCAAATGGCTAGTAAATCACCAGAGATGATTAGATATATTTCATATTATATATTCAGAATGCTCATGGGCCAGCATGCTTTGCAAATTCATGTGCAGCCAATGTACTAAGGAGTAGATTTTGAATACTATGCAATATATGGCGCACACTCACAGAGAGCATTTGTGCAGAACAATGTGAAACCCACAAACCAAGTGTCGCTGGAATACAATATTGCAAATGTCTCTTTAATATACATGTTCTGGCTGTGTGGTTGGTACAATTTATAGATTAAAAAAAATATGGAATTTAAATTGTACTCTATTTAATCTGTATCAACCTATTTAAAATAGGAAAGGTGGGATGGACCATGAAAGTTTCTTGTAATAGTTACACAACTTCAAATGATTGGTAATTTGCAAATGTTTCCTTGTTAAATTGAATTTGTCAATGCGTTTCTGCCTCATTGGGGCGAGAGAAAGAAATAATGCTTATTACACATACTGAGGAGTAATCAAATCAGCAGCATGCATTGGATTCATTGTATGAACATGTGCATCATTATAGTTTGTAATTAAATGTATCCCTTAGCAACAATATGCAATTTAGTGATGCCAGTCTGACCATAACTTGCAGCAGAGGTCTTTCTGAAGTAATGTGACACATACGAATGTATATAAATTATAGATTTCTAAAAAGATAGATTTCTAGATAGATAGATTACTAGATTTCTAGATAGATTTCTAGATTTATATATATATATATATATATATATATATATATAGATACATAGATAGATTGATAGATTATTAGATAGACAGGCACATAGATAATTGATTGATAGAATATTAGATAGACAGACAGATATAGATATATGACAGATACATCAATAGATGATTGATAGGTTATTAGATGGATAGATATATGGATAGGTAGATATGCACATAGATAATTGATTGATAGAATAGTAGATAGATAGATAGATAGATTGATAGATTATTAGATAGATAGATACATCAATAGATGATTGATAGATTATTAGATAAAAGATAGATAGATAGATACATCAATAGATGATTGATAGGTTATTAGATGGATAGATAGATAGATATGCACATAGATAATTGATTAATAGGATATTAGATAGATAGGTAGATAGATACATCGATAGATGATTGATAGATTATTAGATAGATAGGTACATAGATAATTGATCGATATAATATTAGATAGAAAGACAGATAGATATATATATATAGAGGTAGATAATAGATAGATAGATAGATAGATATATTATTAGATAGATACATCAATAGATGATTGATGGATTATTAGATAGATAGATAGACGATGCACAGATAGATAGATAGATAGTGTGACGACCTGAGCCTCCTGACGTGCTTTTGGAGGAGCCTGTTTGCCAGCCTCCTGCCCTATGACTATGGCCCCTGTAATAAACCTGGCTAAAATACTTTTAAAAGACTAAAAGACCACCCTGGAGCTTGTTAACACCTATTAACAACTTGGAACGTTTCTCACCACAGTGTTCGTCTAATTGTTTGTCTGGGTGGCCGCAATTCCTATGGACAGCCATGAGGTGGCGGCCATCTTGTTTGCAGGAACGCAGGCAGCTGTGTTTGGGCATGAATCTCATGGAACTGAAATCGGACGCAGAAACTCGCGAACACCGCGGGACTTTCATCATCGCCTGCGTTCAGTTCTATACAACTTAGAAGGGCACTGTTCGGTGAAATCATTCGTCTGGATGAGGGGAACAAGCACCAGGGTAAGACTATTATTGAATCTGTTCGGTAGTTTGTTAGTTTTCAAACTACCGAACTAGACCGACCGCAAGCCCTGATTCTCTGGAACTGTTTTGGGCATGGGACCATGCCTGCGGTCGGTCACATAAATGACTTCCAGGAAATTCCTGAACCCCTGAACTGATCTGGGTGAGTTTTGGATATCCTGATAGTCCAGATCAGGGCTATCAGTGGATGTAACATTTGTGGGGATTTTGTGTGTTTTAAGGTACTTTTGGGGTGTTTGTAAAAAATTATGGTTTTTTTCTGTGCTTGGAGATAATTGGATTAGATTAGCACAGTTCCTGATCCAATTATCTCCCAGACACAGAGGAGGGATTATCCTATTATGTATGGGAGTGTTGTGTATTTTAACTCTATCGTCATTGGTCTGTGACTTTGTATTGTAGTTTCCCACAAGGTCCATATGGGAGTGTCCCTTGTATGGGGACTTGCATAAAAGGTCAGTGTGGCTACCATTAAAGAGATATTTATTTTACCCTTCATGAAGTCTAGGCTCATGTTTGGGGGATTGGAGAGCTGTATTCACACTCTGGGGATTGCTATAATCACTATACTCCCTTGGACCACAACACTTGCTCTTATAAAAGAAGCCTGCTTTGCTCTCTGGACTAGGAGAGGTCTACCTACTGGAAGCTGGATCCTGGTCTTGGGTCCAGGGTGGGTGGAGGACAGCGAGACCAAGCTGTGGCGGTTTGTGGGATTTATTGTGGTTATGGTGTTCCAGTGCAGTGCTTATGGTGCTCACAAGTACTAGGAAGCAGCGATTGATAGAGGTACCTGGTCGGGGTGCCAATCGCTCCATCACAGGCAGATAGATAGATAATAGGTAGATAGATAGATGGATAGATAGATACATATATATACATATATAGAAAGATAGACACATAGATAGATGATAAACAGATAGATAGATCCATAGATAGATAGATAAATTATTAGATAGATACATCAATAGATTATTAGATAGATCGATAGATAGATAGATAGCCACATAGATAATTGATTGATAGCTAGAAAGACAGACAGATAGATAGATATAGAGGTAGATGATTGATAGATAGATAGATAGATAGATAGATAGATAGATAGATAGATAGATAGATAGATAGATAGATAGATAGATAGTTATAGAGGTAGATGATAGATAGATAGATATACAGACAGATAATAGATAGTTAGACAGGCAGATAATAGATAGATAGATAGACAGATAGACAGACATATAATAGATATACAGATAATAGATAGATAGATAGATAGATAGATAGATAGATAGATAGATAGATACATAGACAGACAGATAATAGATAGATATATAGATAGATAATAGATAGATAGATAGATAGATAGATAGATAGATAGATAGATAGATAGATAGATAGATACTTAAAGTGTACTATTATATATATTGTCACATAGTGTTCTGGGGACTTTATTCAGGACTTTAGAAGAGAGATAAAATACATGTAGATTTCAAGATATGTGAGATTGTATTCTTTTCCAGGGAGTCCCAATGCTTCAAAGTGAAGCAGACTGGCACCTCTGGTACCGAACATCACTCACAGCCCCCCACAGTGAGGAACTATGGTTTATTTGGAAACACGAGAAAGGTTCCCTTTACTTGTTTCATCTATAAAGGACAGCAGTGTTCAACTGGCATATGTGTGTATCCAGCCTAATCAGACGTGACCCAGTGGTCAGTGAAAAATGTAATATATGTGTAAAGATGAATGCAGCTTTTACACCAGCCACACTGCATTTTTATTTTAACCTTTGATAATGTTTACTGTCACTTTAAAAACATCCGAGTAGCACTTGTTTAATTTTTAACATTGCTAACATTTCTGAGTATGAAAGTTGTCTGGATTGCTCAGAATCCTCATTTTAGTGAATATCCCGGTTAATCTACTCAGTGAACCTTACACCATAAATCTCACCCCACAGGTTATGCTGAACTACAACTCCCATGATTCTCTAGCCATCAATTTCATTCAAAGACTTCTGGGATTTGGAGGCCATCAACGTCTTGGAGGGCAGAGCTTTAAGCAGCCTTAAGCAGTAAAACCTTCTCCTTATCTTTGTACCTCTATCATGCACCATACCATATTTTCATTTATGTGTAATGCTCTATAAAGTGTTGGTGGCACAAAAATAATTGCTGTAACATTGTAACACAGAACCCATTCTGTAAACAGCAGAAACAAAAGTAAGATAATCATCTTGCAAAATAGGGAAAATAAGACCAGATTCTTGATGCTAGGAATATATCAACTTCAGAAAACCCATTCAGAAGAGTAATCATTTGTTAAAGTTATCTTACAAAGTTGTCTCACTCCAACAAAAATATTATTCTTCTGTGATGTTTTTCACTTTTGCCCTTAGAGGACAATTAAGGAAACAAACGATTTGTAGAGATTAACTGACTGCAGGCTTTGCATACTAATATAATGGCATTTGGCTACAACTGGCGCACTTTCTAATTAATGGAGCTTCTTTCTTTCAATCTGAAATGTCTGCTTTTGGAGGATTAGACCCCTGTGGATTAAAGTTTGCATGAAGCAAAAAAAAAAAAAAAAAAAAAAAAAGGCGTGATACATAACTCATTGCAATGCAAGCCGAAAACAGCACCTTATTTAGATTAGAGCTTTATCCTGGATACAGAATTCACATTATAGAGTGCGAAAGGCACTAAACAATTACTGGGACTCAGATGATATCTGCACAATATGAGCAATGGGATTGTTGCTTGCTGTAGCAGTACCAGTCTGGATCGCTTCAATAACATACTGTAGGTTTGTTCTCTCTCTCTTTTTCTGTCTCTCTCTCTCCCTCTCTCTCTCTCCCTCTCGATCTGTCTCTCGCTTGCTTTTTTTTGTCCCATTGTGCACAGCATGTGTATTTCTTGTGATGTGATTGCATATGCAAAATGTGACTCGGGATGTTGGGTTTACTATGCTTGGTGTGATATGTTCTCTCTTTGCTGCCGATTGGAGTTTTTAATGATGTTCATTAACACCTGGAATAAAGAGTAATCAAATTCTTATTAGTGCAGTAGTCTGAGGTCCAACGTGTACTTTGAATATACGATGGCAGAAAACTGCATGCTTAATATTATTATTATTTACAAGCGCCAACAAATTCCGCAGCGCTGTACAATAAATAGGTAATACAACGTTTATGTTTCGTAAAATATATAAGAATCTAGAGATGGACTTGAATAATCCTTTCTATCAGTAAGCCCCTCTATTTTTCAACATAACTTGAAATACAGAATTTCACCAAAATCACAATATTTGAAATGCTCTTTGTGACAGTAATTATTGAATGTTCTCAATGACTCCAGCACACAACATTTTAGAGACTGAAACGGTTTGGTGGCAACAAATATAAGCAGCAGTCCATGCGTCTTTAACCCTTTCATCGAAAAAATCCTGTTATGTCTTCTGGTTAGAGGACAGGGCACATCTTACATCAAAGCAAGGTTTGGGACACCAACCGCAGTCTCTAATTGCAAACAAAACAAAAGGATTTTCATCAGCACAGCAGCCTGGAGCTGCTACTTATACTCAATCACTGAGAGTGACCTGGCAATAAAATTTGACCCAATGAGGGTATACATTAAACTCATTATTCTCTAGGGGAAAAAAAATAAATAAATCATTCCTATTTTGTGACAGTGGTTTTGGTAGTTTTGGAAAAACATCCATGTGTGCAAATCTCTTCATATCAAAGTTATTTGCGATACATATGTAAATTGCCTTCAAGAGTGTTCTTTTTTTTTTAAAGTCATAGGAGGAAGCATATGATGATGGTGATACAGGAAACTAAACACATAGTTTGTGCCAATTTTGTTTTATATAGTGTAAATGTGTTTATTTAAAATAACATCCATATTTACAGCAGTGAAGTAGCAATTAGACAAAGTGCTATGGTATAGTGGTGTTTTTAAAATAAACACTTTGACAACATTTAACAAAATTGTCACAATTATTACTGTATATTGTCATTTGAAAACACAGTGACATTTTGCTTCTCTAAGGAAGTGATGGGCTATCTTGGCTCCCGTGATAATGGAGAACTGTATTAACATTCTGTCCCATGATGCTTAGCAAACCAACATCATGTGAAATGCCATTCACAAATATCTGGGACTTCATGTGTTATCACTAATATTTACATAGCACCAACATATTAGGCAGACATCATTGCTCTAAGGTTAACCTGTCCCAGATATCCTTGGAAATACTTATTTACACTCTTGTAGGTTTACTTGCCAAAGTGTCGATTTAAAGTAAATTCAAAATGAAATTTGAAATTTAAGGTCAAAATAGCCAAACTGGAAAGATTGTCTAAGCCAGCTAAGAATTCTGTTTGGCCACTCTGGCTCTTAAATTTTAAATTCACTTTGAATTCTAAAAAAAAAAAAAAACCCTGACAGGATTATTAGCATTTTTTTTTTTTTTTTTTATAATTGTTTCAATAAATGTGACTATTTGTTTATCTCAATGTTTTTTTATATATGGTATTTATCCAAGGTGTGTTTCATAAAATAGGTAATATCATGAATATAAGTGAGTCAACTGACATTACAAACAGATTACTTTATATAATTGATATGTTTATTTATTGTTGACAGTTGACGTTAGTGTTGAATTACTGAAACTGTGTGCTTAAAATAACATTCTGAATGTGCTCGTTTACAAGTTAAGTTTAAAAATATAAGATGTTTGCATCTGGGCAGGGCAATAAACCCGTAAGCTTTAAGTTAGCGTGCCTGTCTTTAACCTATTTAGTACCATTCTAGAAAAGTAATGTTTCAGTTGTGGGTCTTAAATTGCAGATTCCTAGAATTCTTTGCACGTTTTATAGGATGGTTATATTTATGGGGTTTGAAATTCAAACCTCATGAATTGAAGTTTGAGTTACATCTAAACCAAAGCTCAGGAAATGTCTTCTTTGTCCTGCTCCCGCTGTAGTTTTATGAACCATTTTGGTGCCTGGGGGTGTGGAGTGCATTAAAAAGCCTTGGAATACCCCATCTGCCACTCAATGAGCTTAACCCTTAACACTCGACACAGTCCTAAATTGTAAATTAAGTATTTTTAGCATTATGAATAGTTTACAGTATGGAAATAACAGAAAAAAAGTCCTTTATGTAAAATAACCTTTTGTCATTCCCAGACAAGTCTTTGGAATAATTAGTAGATTTCCAATGAGCTTTATGTGATTTAAGTGGTGTATATGAGCTGGTATTGGACTGGCTTAATGGGCATTAGACTTGTGCATGGCATACAGATTTGTTTTGTCTGAATTGATTTGTCTGGAAAAAAATGGTCTGGTTAGGTCCACAAGGCCTTTTTAAATAAAAAGATTAACAGCTTCTTCTCTATTACCTCCCCCTATTTTTCGTGCCATGGATAAAAGCACAGAATCCCATACAAACAAAATAACTTATCTTATGCCCATTTTGTTTGTTTCGTCATTGGGCCATATGGTGATTCGTAGTTGAGGAATTCAGACAAATCGACGATCGGCCAAAATTCGGATGAATCGTAATTCAGTTGAAACCGAATGCCCAAGTCTAGTGGGCATAACCAAGCATACTTAGGTTATATTTATTTGAAAGCAAAAGGAATAAAAGGTGAATTAAATAATATAGTGCACATATCAAACTGCACAATACCAATTAGCACTGATATATCCACTGCAGAATATACATATATAAAATATCTGATTATTTATTATGAGAAAATGCATTTTGAAAAGTTCTAAAAAAAAACCTAGCTTAAAATTCTAGATAAATTTTTTGATGTATAATATCTTGTATACAGGATCGACCAATGGTTCTCCGTCTGTCTCTCTCTGTCTATATTTCTGTTCATCCGTCTGTCTGATACTTGGCATCCCAACAGTCCCGATTTTGCCAGTACAGTTCTTATTTTAGTGTCCTCTCCTATCAAATTGACTTTGTTTCCTGATGTCCCACTTTTGTTGATACCAGAGAACTGTCCCTAGAAAGTGTATAATTATCATTGTCCACCAAAAGCATATCAGATCATTAGACGTGCTTGTTCTATGCTTAGGGCACTCAAAACCTGCAGAAAGTGCCTTAACAACCCTCTCTACAATATTTGCCCTTGGTGGGCTGATCTTCTTGTTTGGCAGGCAGCCTGACGTGCATTCACTTTATTCACTGCACTTGATATACTTATGAAGTCTGTACTCAGATGAGAC
Organism: Pelobates fuscus; assembly: GCF_036172605.1. Taxonomy (NCBI): domain Eukaryota; kingdom Metazoa; phylum Chordata; class Amphibia; order Anura; family Pelobatidae; genus Pelobates; species Pelobates fuscus. The sequence goes on along the minus strand of NC_086325.1, from coordinate 63,017,794 downwards.
CCGTATGTGAAACTGTGGCACTGTGAGGGCAAGATAACTGCTATTGACTACCCAGAAGCTCGCATAGAGTGGAGAAAATAGTTGCCGACCAAGACCAACTTGTCAAGTTGCCAACATGTTATAAGCAAATAGGACACTTTCCAGGGATGCCTGGGAGCATATTAGTGAGCAGGGGCCACTTTCTTTGAAGGATACTAGGTAACTATTGGTTACCATGGGCCACATTTGTTGGGTGCCTAGGCATGTATTTGTGAGTAGGGGCCACTTTACTGTGGTACCTGGGTGTGTATTGGTGAGCAGGATATTTTCCTGTAGTGGATAAGAGTCTATTGGCAAGCAGGGCCCCTCAATTTATGAGCAAGCAGGGTCCTCTTTCCTGGAGCATTGGGGGCATTTATTGGCAAGCAAGGGCCACCTTCTTGAGGGCTCCTGGTTGCTTATTTGTGAGCAGGGTGCACTTTCATAGAGAGTCTCCGTAATGGTCATTGCACACAAGGTGCCACATTCCGAGGATGCCTGGGTGTTAATTGCTGAGCAGTGGCCACTTTCTGGATTAACGTGAGTGGTTAGGGGCCACTTTCCCAGATTGGCTTGACATTTGTTTCTTAGGCATATGTATTTGAAATCTGAAAACTAAAAAAAACCTGTAAGAAACTTGCAAACTGTTTGCCTGAATACAAGTTAGGCAAAATGAGCGGTGGGTGGGGGCCCTAGATAAGAATGGTGGGGGGGGGGACCTACAGACTTACCCCCCGGCCCCCAGGCCTGAGCAGTGGGTGGGGGCCCTAAAAAAAATAAGGGGGGGACCTACTGTCCCCCCCGATCCCCCCGCCCTGAGCGGGTGGGTGGGGGCCCTAAATAAAGATGGGGGGGGGACCTGCTGTCCTCCATCCAGCCCTCAACCCTGATCGGTGGGTGGGGGCCCTAGATAAGAATGGTGGGGACCTACCGTCCTCCTCCCCGGCCCCCACCCCTGAGCGGTGGGTGGGGGCCCTAAAAAAACAATAAGGGGGGGACCTACTGTCCCCCCCTGGCCCCCACCCCTGAGCGGTGGGTGGGGGCCCTAAATAAAGAGAGGGGGGACCTACTGTCCTCCCCCCGGCCCCCACCCCTGAGCAGTGGGTGGGGTCCCTAGATAAGAATGGTGGGGGGGACCTGCCGTCCTCCCCCCCGGCCCCCACCCCTGAGCGGTGGGTGGGGGCCCTAAATGAAAATCCCCCCCAATCAAGGTGACTAGGGGTCCCAAGCCCCTAGTCACCCACCCCCACCCAAATCAAACTATCCCCTACCTACCCCCCTCACCCTAAAAATAGTGAGGGGGGAATAAAATAACTAACCTGTAAAAAAAAAAAATTCATCTTACCATTTGACGTCTTCTTTTTTCTAAAATCTTCATTTTTCAGCCCCAAAAAGGCCAAATAAAAAGCCATCATACCCGATGAACTTAAAATAAAATAAAAAACCCGAGTGCCCCCCCAAAAAAACCTGATGAAAAAGAAAAAAACAGAGCGCAAAAAAATAATCCATCTTCACCCATGGAGGGCTCCGCGCAGACTGAGCTACGCAGGGCAGGGGAAGGCTTATAAAGCCTTGCCCCGCCCTGCAATTAGGCTAAGAACACTCTGATTGGTGGGTTTAAGCCAATCAGAGTGCTCTTTGTCATTTTACACAGCGTGGGAAAGTTCTTTGGAATTTTCCCACGCTGTGTAAAATGACACAGAGCACTGTGATTGGATGGCTTGAAAACCATCCAATCACAGTGCTCTGTGTCATTTTACACAGCGTGGGAAAGTTCTTTGGAATTTTCCCACGCTGTGTAAAATGACACAGAGCACTGTGATTGGATGGATTTCAAGCCATCCAATCACAGTGCTCTGTGTCATTTTACACAGCGTGGGAAAGTTCTTTGGAATTTGACAAAGTAAAATGTGTAAAATGTGTAAAATGACAAAGAGCACTCTGATTGGCTTAAACCCATCAACCAGAGTGTTCTTAGCCTAATGCAGGGCGGGGCAAGGCTTTATAAGCCTTCTCCCGCCCTGCGTAGCTCAGTCTGCGCGGAGCCCTCCATGGGTGAAGATGGATTTTTTTTTGCACTCTGGTTTTTTCTTTATCGTCTGTTTTTTTTTTTTTTGCGCTCGGGTTTTTTATTTTATTTTAAGTTCGACGGGTATGATGGCTTTTTGTTTGCCCTTTTTTGGGGCTGAAAAATGAAGATTTTAGAAAAAAGAAGACGTCAAATGGTAAGTTTAATTTTTTTTTACAGGTTAGTTATTTTATTCCCCCCTCACTATTTTTAGGGTGAGGGTGTTAGGTAGGGGATAGATTGATTTGGGTGGGGGGGGAGGGGGGTGACTAGGGGCTTGGGACCCCTAGTCACTTTGATTGGGGGGGATTTTCATTTAGGGGACCCTCCCGCCGCTCAGGGGTGGGAGCCGGGGGGGGGACAGTAGGTCCCCCCCTTATTGTTTTTTTAGGGCCCCCACCCACCGCTCAGGGATGGGGGCCAGGGGGGAGGACAGTAGGTCCCCCTTATTGTTTTTTTAGGGCCCCCACTCACCGCTCCGGTGTGGGGGTTGGGGGGGAGGACGGTAGGTCCCCCCCACCATTCTTATCTAGGGCCCCCACCCACTGCTCAGGGGTGGGGGGCCGGGGGGAGGACAGTAGGTCCCCCCTCCCACTATATTTATTTAGGGTCCCCACCCACCGCTCAGGGGTGGGGGACAGGGGGAGAGGACAGTAGGTCCCCCCCTTATTGTTTTTTTAGGGCCCCCACCCACCGCTCAGGGGTGGGGGCTGGGGGGGAGGACGGTAGTTCCCCCCCCATTCTTATCTAGGGCCCCCACCCACTGCTCAGGGGTGGGGGGCCGGGGGGAGGACAGTAGGTCCCCCCTCCCACTATATTTATTTAGGGTCCCCACCCACCGCTCAGGGGTGGGGGACAGGGGGAAAACAGTAGGGCGTCCCCCCCTATCTTTATTTAGGGCCCCCACCCACCACTCAGGGGTGGGGGCCAGGGGGGGAGGACAGTAGGTCTCCCCCTTATTGTTATTTATGGGGCCCTCACCAGCTGCGCAAGTGGGGGGTGAGGGTATTAGGTTTTTGTTTTTTACAGTGAGCAGCCACAGGCTGCTCACTGCTTACTAGACATGCCCCTACTCGCAGTATAGCGAGTAGGGGCATATTATTTACTAATACTAAGTAATCTTTAGGTTACTGGCTATGGGGGGGGGGGGGGTAATGTATAATAAACACAGGTTACTGGCTGTGGGGGGATAATGTATAATAAACACAGGTTACTGGCTATGGGAGGATAATGTATAATAAACACAGGTTACTGGCTATGGGGGGATAATGTATAATAAACACAGGTTACTGGCTATGGGGGGCGATAATGTATAATAAACACAGGTTACTGGCTATGGGGGATAATGTATAATAAACACAGGGTACTGGCTATGGAGGGATAATGTATAATAAACACAGGTTACTGGCTATGGGAGGATAATGTATAATAAACACAGGTTACTGGCTATGGGGGATAATGTATAATAAACACAGGTTACTTGCTATGGGAGGATAATGTATAATAAACACAGGTTACTGGCTATGGGAGGGATAATGTATAATAAACACAGGTTACTGGCTATGGGGGGGGATAATGTATAATAAACACAGGTTACTGGCTATGAGGGGATCATGTATAATAAACACAGGTTTCTGTCTATGGAGGGATAATGTATAATACACACAGGTTACTGGCTATGGAAGGATAATGTATAATAAACACAGGTTACTGGCTATGGGGGGATAATGTATAGTAAACACAGGTTACTGGCTATGGGAGGGATAATGTATAATAAACACAGGTTACTGGCTATGGGAGGATAATGTATAATAAACACAGGTTACTGGCTATGGGGGGGATAATGTATAATAAACACAGGTTACTGGCTATGGAGGATAATGTATAATAAACACAAACACAAAAAAAAAAAATAAAAAAAAAATAAAAAAAAATGAATGCAGCTTCAGAATTAATCTAAATTGTATGCTGTCTAGGAGGTGGGAGGGTCTGTGAGGGAGGGTCTTCTGCTGATTGGGTGGAATGTGTCTGCTGACTGTGAGGTACAGCGTCAAAGTTTACTCAATGATGACGAATAGTGGGCGGACCGAACATCGCATATGTTCGCCATCCGTGGCGAACGCGAACATGCTATGTTCACCAGGAACTATTCGCCAGCGAACCGTAATTGTGAAGGGATGGCAGAAGTCCGTAGACTCATAGCTTTAAACTCCACTAGCTCCTATCTCTCTTGCGAGCATTAACCTTTCAGAGCATTGATCATGGACTCACGGGATGTCCTGACCTCAACAGAGGTGGAAGCTGGAGCTTCTAGAGTACCACTGAATATGTAGTGACCCCCTCCCTGGCCAGAGGTAAGAACTGGAAATAACCATAAATTATTATTAAAAACTGCTCCCTTCCAATCCTATTCCACACATTTTCTACATTCACTACACACACACACAAACACACACACACACACACACACACACACACACTGTATCCCTTACACACACAAATTGAATCCACTATACACACACACTGCATCCACTATAAACACATCTACTGCATCCACTATACACATACATACACTATACACACACTGTTTCCACTATACACATACTGCATCCCTTGCGCACACACACACACACACACACACACACACACACACTGCATCCCTGTACGTAAAGTGGGGCCTGGCCTTGCGGGCAAACATGTGTGCAGACCTCAGGGGGTTTGTATTTTAAGGCATTTTTGGATAAGAAAAAAACGTATTACTTTTATTCTTCATTTTTTGGTACATTCTTGGTGCGCAGATGTCAGTTCTCCAGTATGTAAACCTTTCTTAAAGGGGTAGTGTACCTTGTTTGTCTGTACATTTGCAGCAGTGGTGGGATTGTTCACTAAAGGGTTACTCACTTAAAGCGGCAATGACATTGCCTGCGGAATTAGTAAAATCACACACAAAGGTACTAGGGGAGAAAAAGACACAAAATTACACAAAATTGGCTGGGGGAGAATGTGACTTCCAAAGGGACTGGGGGAACATGCACAAAGGGTCTACATGCCGCTACTTTTTATTAGCCAGCCACTAGTTGCTAAAATACCTGTCACTACTTGCAGCAAATAGTGGCTATTTAATGTTCGCCAATTTCATGTGGTGACGGAGTTCCGAGTAGCCATCACTAAAAAGCCAGTCGCTAGCAGCTCCTATTATGGTCTATGGGGAGAAAATGTACTGTATTACATGTGATTTATCTCCACTTGAAGAAGCCCCAGAGTCAAAACGCGTTGTGGTTACTATTTATGTTGTTTAAACCTGTGTTTTATTTCTGTATGAATAAAGGTACTTTGGCTTATTTTACACTTTATTAGAGTGTGCCATTTTACTATTTTTTCTACATTTTATCATCACTGCTATTTTATTTTATTTTACCTCATGCTGCCTGGCACCTGATTTTTATCTCCAGTGAGTACTACTCCCAAGACATCCTTGATGGGGATTATACCATCCACACCTGATCCATAGAGCAGTCCGCCTGCTCTGGTAAATGTGAGTACGTTTCCACTTATCCCTACTCCTAGTATTTTATTCAGTGAGCACTATTGTTGTTTATTTTTATTTTATAGTCTACTAACTACATAGACTTCATTCTCACGTATCCTTGCAAGTTGTATTGTACCACTGTATGCCATTCATACTGGAGCTTGTTACAGCTCCATAAAACGTGAGTAGGACTACATAGTTTTTCTGTAAGAAAATACTACCCTATTATTCCTTTATGTTGTTTCATACGGACTCCACTGCTGAACCCACCCATTGAGGAATTACACAGACACTTGGTAGAAAAACACTTCTGACAAGTGCATCTCTACATTATCTCTTGGACTTGTTTTATCATTTGGACTTTTAACTATATATTTGTTTATCTACACTATAATACATACTGTATATATCACTGTATATATCAAAGTTGTGGCGCTACTCTTTTTTTCTCTGTTTTATTTACATGTGATTTACTTACTGGGAATGCAAATCATTTGAGTTCGTGCCTTAGCTTAATGAAGTGGTTTCAGTGTGCAGATCATGCCCCTGCAGTCTCCCTGCTCAATCTTCTGCCATTTAGGCATTAAAGGAGGTAAACTTTGTTTATTTAACCCTATGCAGACCTCCCTTGGCTGTGACACACAGTTTCCATAAAAACTGGTAACAAACGAACACAAAAAAGTACGTGTGACGTGTACTAAGGAAATGAAATGTTAAAGTATTTGTACTAATTGATTGAAAAGGCCTTGTGAGTGGCACTTCTATTACAAAGTACGCAATCTTTGTTGCATTTAATTACATGGTATCAAACGTAAGTTATCTATGAACGCAAGAGCAAGATTATCACTGATGTAAATAATTTGTCACTTTTAGATTCCAAAGATTCCAAACCACATAGTGAAGTATCAACTGAAAATAGTTAACCAACAAATACTCTGTAACGAGTGAGGATGAAAATAGATCTGTGCATTCATTTAGATGATCTGTGATTTTGATGTAATTTGGTCAATTCAGAAGTTCATCTGAATAATGAACAACTGAATCACCAAGTGACAAAATCAAATGAATCCCGAATCACATGATGGATACAGTTCTTCCAAAAGATTTGGTTATTCATTAATTCGGAACAGCTCATGTATGATTATGAATGTGAATAACATAAAATTAAATTGTGACCTAATGAGTGTCATCAGGTTCCAAATATATATGGTTTGTTACTAATCTGATCTATGTGAAAAACAGCAAAATGCATACATGATTGGAAAGTGGCAACAATATATCAAATTAAAATATCCCAAACCAGGGATCAGCAACTTTTTTCCACATAAGTTTCAAAAGCCATGTTTGCAAATGCCATCTTCATCTATTTAGCTAAAAAAAAATATAAATAATAGTAGATGCCTATCTAATTTGATACCCTTATCTTTTAAACACCCCTCTAATTTGGTATTGTTAACTATGGCAAACCCACATAAGGGATTAATTTTGATTTTTCAGATTTAGTAGATAGCTTCCTAATTTGGTAACATAATGTGGGATTTGTCATATTTAAAGATATCAAATTAGGGAGCTACTAAACACATACACACACATTACCGTCCACCCGTATCTTTCTCTTTGAGGGCTGTAGTGCATCCTCTCCCTTGGAATCAGTGAGTCTCCTGGGACCACTGTGCTCTTCCTGCTCAGCTCCCTCACCGACCTTGTAGTAATGCCAGGGTTGGGGTGATGTCTCATCTTTGCTCAGAAATCAATACAGAGAATGTGAGTGAGTTGTGCCGGTAGAGCACAGTGGAAACCCAATTCCCTTGTCACATGACCCCACCAGATCTGTATATTTGGGCAGAGTAGGCACCTGCTGTGCAGGTATGCAAGTGATTACTCTTACTAGCGAGACCCACCAAAAGCATCATGGCACTAGCAGCCTACTGGGTCGCTTTAGGCTCATGGTGGCCCTGCTTCGGGCAGATGTCCATGATTTTTTCATGGGCATTTGTCAGGCCAAAAATTGCATGGGGCTTATATAGCCTGAACGGGGCAGGTCTTGTACTGCCTGTGGGATGCAGGTTGCAAACCACTGTCTTAAACCAATGGGTGATTAAATATTAAAAGACAGGTATATTGAACCTGCAGTGTAGTCCAGCTCATTGGCTGACAGTTAGTGTTCTCTCAATCAGTGAGCTTGTTTAGCCCTGCACTCAGTGCTGCAGCTTTCCAGCTTCACAAGAGGAATGACTGACGCCCAGCTGATCTCAGGTAAAAAAGAACACTTAAAGCACAATAACCACTACAGGATTGATTATGGTGCCACTACAGAGTTGATTATGGTGCCATGAGTACCCTTCCTGGTGGTCTCTTACTAAGAGTCAAACCAATTGAACAATCGAAAATGGTTTGAATTCTTGTTTTCACCTGAGGCCTTCCAGGCAGAGATCGCCACTTCCATTATGTGGAGCTGAAAACTCTCCCAACTAAAGAGCTAGCTCTGAACTGCAGGGATAAGCTTAGGTGAGCTAATGGTTGCTCCTAAGCACTTTAGAAGAACATTACCCATATTAAAAAGGTTTGAAAAAGTGATTCCAAGTATCTGTGTAATTTGGGATATTGCAATTCTGGCAGGGATACAGAATAAAGTGGAGATTAAAAGTGAATTTCAAATATTGGGCCAGAGTTACCAAAGCATAGTTGACTTGAATTGTCTTCCAGTTTGCTATTTTGACCTTACATTTGAGATTTACTTTGAAATCACTTTGAATTCTCACTTTAGTGAATGACTAATACATGTTTCTTTACTGAAGTAAGAATTCAAAATGAATTTCAAAATTCTGTTTAAAATAGCCAGACTGAGAAACAATTTAACTGTATGTTTACTTTTTAATGAACGGTTATAGTACTTCCATTTTGAAATGTAAGCAGTTTTTCCTATGGGAAAATGTGGCCTTCCTGTTACTGATATTTCATCAAATTGCTTTCTTTATATCTCTGTGAAAAAAACAGATTTTTACAGGGGCCTTTCAAAATACTGTATACAGGGGGCGTGGCTAGGCATGGGAGCTGCATGAATGTAGTCTTGTAAGGCTCCAGAGCTTTTCGGAGAAAAGAGTTACATACAGCCGGCATATAGAGCAATCATTCAGCACAATAGTGAGAGGAAAACTGCAGGATGTCGCAGAGGCAAAAACTGAAAGCCACCAAAGCCAACCGCACTTAATTTTTTCTGGTTAGAGCAGCCACTCTCAGACCGCAAGATGGCCCCAGCCTAGCGCAAGATGGTGGCGATCCTCGATCTCAAGGTAACTCTCCTTCCCCTCCTGCATCACCATGCTTTTTAGCAGATGAGGGGCCAGTCACCTCCACTAGAATGAGGGAGATAATGAATGAATTTGCTACCTCAAATTCTACCTCATACAAACCAACATCTTTGCCCAAATAAAAGCATTGGAAACTGAGCTGAGGAGAGAGATCCAGGAAATAGGCAAGCAAACATCCCAGAGAACAGAGAACAAAAAGAACACAATAGCCTGGCAGAGAAATTCCAGGAATTTGAGGGGACTCTGGAAGCATATAAAACCAAGCTTGCTGATCTAGAGGACACTATAATACATACTGTATATATCACTGTATATATCAAAGTTGTGGCGCTACTCTTTTTTTCTCTGTTTTATTTACATGTGATTTACTTACTGGAAATGCAAATCATTTGAGTTCGTGCCTTAGCTTAATGAAGTGGTTTCAGTGTGCAGATCATGCCCCTGCAGTCTCCCTGCTCAATCTTCTGCCATTTAGGCATTAAAGGAGGTAAACTTTGTTTATTTAACCCTATGCAGACCTCCCTTGGCTGTGACACACAGTTTCCATAAAAACTGGTAACAAACGAACACAAAAAAAGTACGTGTGACGTGTACTAAGGAAATGAAATGTTAAAGTATTTGTACTAATTGATTGAAAAGGCCTTGTGAGTGGCACTTCTATTACAAAGTATGCAATCTTTGTTGCATTTAATTACATGGTATCAAACTTAAGTTATCTATGAAGGCAAGAGCAAGATTATCACTGATGTAAATAATTTGTCACTTTTAGATTCCAAAGATTCCAAACCACATAGTGAAGTATCAACTGAAAATAGTTAACCAACAAATACTCTGTAACGAGTGAGGATGAAAATAGATCTGTGCATTCATTTAGATGATCTGTGATTTTGATGTAATTTGGTCAATTCAGAAGTTCATCTGAATAATGAACAACTGAATCACCAAGTGACAAAATCAAATGAATCCCGAATCACATGATGGATACAGTTCTTCCAAAAGATTTGGTTATTCATTAATTCGGAACAGCTCATGTATGATTATGAATGTGAATAACATAAAATTAAATTGTGACCTAATGAGTGTCATCAGGTTCCAAATATATATGGCTTGTTACTAATCTGATCTATGTGAAAAACAGCAAAATGCATCCATGATTGGAAAGTGGCAACAATATATCAAATTAAAATATCCCAAACCAGGGATCAGCAACTTTTTTCCACATAAGTTTCAAAAGCCATGTTTGCAAATGCCATCTTCATCTATTTAGCTAAAAAAAAATATAAATAATAGTAGATGCCTATCTAATTTGATACCCTTATCTTTTAAACACCCCTCTAATTTGGTATTGTTAACTATGGCAAACCCACATAAGGGATTAATTTTGATCTTTCAGATTTAGTAGATAGCTCCCTAATTTGGTAACATAATGTGGGATTTGTCATATTTAAAGATATCAAATTAGGGAGCTACTAAACACATACACACACATTACCGTCCACCCGTATCTTTCTCTTTGAGGGCTGTAGTGCATCCTCTCCCTTGGAATCAGTGAGTCTCCTGGGACCACTGTGCTCTTCCTGCTCAGCTCCCTCACCGACCTTGTAGTAATGCCAGGGTTGGGGTGATGTCTCATCTTTGCTCAGAAATCAATACAGAGAATGTGAGTGAGTTGTGCCGGTAGAGCACAGTGGAAACCCAATTCCCTTGTCACATGACCCCACCAGATCTGTATATTTGGGCAGAGTAGGCACCTGCTGTGCAGGTATGCAAGTGATTACTCTTACTAGCGAGACCCACCAAAAGCATCATGGCACTAGCAGCCTACTGGGTCGCTTTAGGCTCATGGTGGCCCTGCTTCGGGCAGATGTCCATGATTTTTTCATGGGCATTTGTCAGGCCAAAAATTGCATGGGGCTTATATAGCCTGAACGGGGCAGGTCTTGTACTGCCTGTGGGATGCAGGTTGCAAACCACTGTCTTAAACCAATGGGTGATTAAATATTAAAAGACAGGTATATTGAACCTGCAGTGTAGTCCAGCTCATTGGCTGACAGTTAGTGTTCTCTCAATCAGTGAGCTTGTTTAGCCCTGCACTCAGTGCTGCAGCTTTCCAGCTTCACAAGAGGAATGACTGACGCCCAGCTGATCTCAGGTAAAAAAGAACACTTAAAGCACAATAACCACTACAGGATTGATTATGGTGCCACTACAGAGTTGATTATGGTGCCATGAGTACCCTTCCTGGTGGTTCTTACTAAGAGTCAAACCAATTGAACAATCGAAAATGGTTTGAATTCTTGTTTTCACCTGAGGCCTTCCAGGCAGAGATCGCCACTTCCATTATGTGGAGCTGAAAACTCTCCCAACTAAAGAGCTAGCTCTGAACTGCAGGGATAAGCTTAGGTGAGCTAATGGTTGCTCCTAAGCACTTTAGAAGAACATTACCCATATTAAAAAGGTTTGAAAAAGTGATTCCAAGTATCTGTGTAATTTGGGATATTGCAATTCTGGCAGGGATACAGAATAAAGTGGAGATTAAAAGTGAATTTCAAATATTGGGCCAGAGTTACCAAAGCATAGTTGACTTGAATTGTCTTCCAGTTTGCTATTTTGACCTTACATTTGAGATTTACTTTGAAATCACTTTGAATTCTCACTTTAGTGAATGACTAATACATGTTTCTTTACTGAAGTAAGAATTCAAAATGAATTTCAAAATTCTGTTTAAAATAGCCAGACTGAGAAACAATTTAACTGTATGTTTACTTTTTAATGAACGGTTATAGTACTTCCATTTTGAAATGTAAGCAGTTTTTCCTATGGGAAAATGTGGCCTTCCTGTTACTGATATTTCATCAAATTGCTTTCTTTATATCTCTGTGAAAAAAAACAGATTTTTACAGGGGCCTTTCAAAATACTGTATACAGGGGGCGTGGCTAGGCATGGGAGCTGCATGAATGTAGTCTTGTAAGGCTCCAGAGCTTTTCGGAGAAAAGAGTTACATACAGCCGGCATATAGAGCAATCATTCAGCACAATAGTGAGAGGAAAACTGCAGGATGTCGCAGAGGCAAAAACTGAAAGCCACCAAAGCCAACCGCACTTAATTTTTTCTGGTTAGAGCAGCCACTCTCAGACCGCAAGATGGCCCCAGCCTAGCGCAAGATGGTGGCGATCCTCGATCTCAAGGTAACTCTCCTTCCCCTCCTGCATCACCATGCTTTTTAGCAGATGAGGGGCCAGTCACCTCCACTAGAATGAGGGAGATAATGAATGAATTTGCTACCTCAAATTCTACCTCATACAAACCAACATCTTTGCCCAAATAAAAGCATTGGAAACTGAGCTGAGGAGAGAGATCCAGGAAATAGGCAAGCAAACATCCCAGAGAACAGAGAACAAAAAGAACACAATAGCCTGGCAGAGAAATTCCAGGAATTTGAGGGGACTCTGGAAGCATATAAAACCAAGCTTGCTGATCTAGAGGACTGCTCCAGGGGGAACAATCTCTGTATAAGGGAAATCCCAGACTCGGTAACCAATCCAGATCGCCACAATTACCTGCTTGATATGTTCCAGGCAATCACACCCGGACCAACTGCTTGCGGACAAAGCTCACAGGTTACGAAAACCAAAACACCTACCTCCCACAGCTACAAGGGACGTCATCACCAGAGTCAACTTTTTCCATGTTAAGGAAAGAATTGTTCATGCCTGTAGGAATGCGGATCTACCGGACCCCTATGGTAACATCAAAATCTTCGCAGACCTCTAAGCTACAACCCTCCAGTTTCTCAAGAATATGTCCCCCCCTAACAGCTGCTCTATGCTCCAATGAGCTCACTTGTTGCTGGGGATATCCAGCCAAGCAGCTAATTCACCTCCAAGGCTCAATCTACTCAGCGGCCTCTATGACGGAAGGATTCGCTCTGCTGAAGACTTGGGGTATCCCAACTGAGAACACCGTCCCTTTACCACCTGCCAAAGTCCCACGAGTATCACCCGAATGGACTCTCTCCTAAGCGATATAGGTGCACCTCTCTGTTACTAGACTGGAACACAGGAACGTAACACACACAACAGGATCAAAGACTTGCTAAAGTTCCTAGGGCGAAGCAGTGCTTAAATACCCTGCTGATGACTGAACAGAGTCAGGTGAAACACAGCAATAGACAAAGTCCACCCCCCAGTGCTGCAGACAAGCCAGGATGAACAAGACTGGAAGAGCTTGACAATAAACAGGACTGCTGTTGCTCAAAGGTAGAATGCAGGCCCAGGATCTGGATGTCACGGTGAGAACCCTGACATACAGATTGCACACTAGTTACAACCCATCTCCCTGCAAGAAATTGAGGAATCCATTAGGAAACTAGGAAATTAGGAAATTAAGAAATCGTATTACTCTCTGAATTCCACCAAAATCCATGCCCTAAGCTTTTGCCTCTACCCCACTACTCAACATCCTCCGCTGCAAGTACCCCTTCGAGTAGAGGTGAAATAATATCCTTTACAAAAAATATCCTTTACAAAAAACACCAGAGACCAATTTTCAGCCAATTATGTCCGAGTTTGGAATGATTGTACCAAAATGTTGCATAAGTGGAAAACTATGTATCTGACTTGCAATAAATATGTCCTTCCTCCCAAGAATTCAATACCTTTTCCACACACTCCCACTGGCAATCCCAGCATCTTATTTCAAATCGATACACAAAGACCTCTCTCACTTTGTTTGGGCAGGGGGAAGACTGAGAGTGGCAAAAAAACTAATGCATGCACCAACTAATTAGGTGGGTTAGCCTTCCCGAATATACTATGGTGTTACAATTCTTGTCTCCATTATACCCCATTATACCCCACCTCACACAGCAATCCACACCCCAGTGGTGAGACTAGAAAGGCAATTGTTACAGCCTCATGATTTAATAACCTTTCTCTGGTTACTAAAACGGTACCGCCCAGGTTTATGCGCACTCCTCCCCCCCCAGCTACATGTAACTTTCCACATTTGGGACACGTGTAGGTCCAAGCTCAGTAGCTCACAAAATATCTCAATAGCAGCATCAATTATGGCCCTCCTCTATTGTATCCCCACATTCAATGCCAAGCCATGGAGAGACACTGGTGCAACACAACTCTTCCATTTATATTCGCACACTGGACTTACTGACTATGCCACACTAGCCTCTAAATATGCCTTACCGATAACCTCTCACTTTTCCTACCTTCAACTGAAGTTGTTTCTGAACCAAAAATCCCAAGGGTGCAAGCCCTTCACCCTGCTCAAGACAGATCTAACAGTATGGGAATAACGTTGTATTAATGCAAAGCTCCTCCCAAGATGTAAGCCGATCTCCATGTGTTATCAGTTGCTCCTAGACTCCACACCTTTCGCTGGGTCTGCTCCTGCACAGATATGGACAATAGACCTAAATTGCGATATCCCCACATCATGATGTGAAAATATTCATAATACCCCTTGGAGGTATATTAAAGCATCCACACTACTCAAACAACATCGGAAACTCCTGTACCGTTGGGATATGGTCCCCATTAAGATCCACAAAATCTATCCAAACTCCAGTCCCTATGCTGGAGATGTGGCCTAGTAAATGGGGACATGTTACACATCTGGTGGCACTGTGTATCTATAACCTCCTTTGGACACAATTGCACCACCTGCTTCTAGATATATCGACCAGCTGGATAACCTTCCAAGCCAGTATGTATTTCTTGCTGGATCTACCAGAAACTGTTCCTAAACATAAGAGTAAACTGATATACCATATCATACTTACAGCTCATCGCGCCATAGTGAGAGCTTGGAAACTCCCACACCCCCCAACATCCCCAACATTCTCACGGAAATTGACCAGCAAAACATATATGAACTAAATTTTAAGAATGTCTTTCCACCTAACAGGGTGACCATAAAGGCATGGGAGCTGTGGAGCAGGTATACAGGGAGTGCAGAATTATTAGGCAAGTTGTATTTTTGAGGATTAATTTTATTATTGAACAACAACCATGTTCTCAATGAACCCAAAAAACTCATTAATATCAAAGCTGAATATTTTTGGAAGTAGTTTTTAGTTTGTTTTTAGTTATAGCTATTTTAGGGGGATAGCTGTGTGTGCAGGTGACTATTACTGTGCATAATTATTAGGCAACTTAACAAAAAACAAATATATACCCATTTCAATTATTTATTTTTACCAGTGAAACCAATATAACATCTCAACATTCACAAATATACATTTCTGACATTCAAAAACATAACAAAAACAAATCAGTGACCAATATAGCCACCTTTCTTTGCAAGGACACTCAAAAGCCTGCCATCCATGGATTCTGTCAGTGTTTTGATCTGTTCACCATCAACATTGCGTGCAGCAGCAACCACAGCCTCCCAGACACTGTTCAGAGAGGTGTACTGTTTTCCCTCCTTGTAAATCTCACATTTGATGATGGACCACAGGTTCTCAATGGGGTTCAGATCAGGTGAACAAGGAGGCCATGTCATTAGATTTTCTTCTTTTATACCCTTTCTTGCCAGCCACGCTGTGGAGTATTTGGACGCGTGTGATGGAGCATTGTCCTGCATGAAAATCATGTTTTTCTTGAAGGATGCAGACTTCTTCCTGTACCACTGCTTGAAGAAGGTGTCTTCCAGAAACTGGCAGTAGGACTGGGAGTTGAGCTTGACTCCATCCTCAACCCGAAAAGGCCCCACAAGCTCATCTTTGATGATACCAGCCCAAACCAGTACTCCACCTCCAGCTTGCTGGCGTCTGAGTCGGACTGGAGCTCTCTGCCCTTTACCAATCCAGCCACGGGCCCATCCATCTGGCCCATCAAGACTCACTCTCATTTCATCAGTCCATAAAACCTTAGAAAAATCAGTCTTGAGATATTTCTTGGCCCAGTCTTGACGTTTCAGCTTGTGTGTCTTGTTCAGTGGTGGTCGTCTTTCAGCCTTTCTTACCTTGGCCATGTCTCTGAGTATTGCACGCCTTGTGCTTTTGGGCACTCCAGTGATGTTGCAGCTCTAAAATATGGCCAAACTGGTGGCAAGTGGCATCTTGGCAGCTGCACGCTTGACTTTTCTCAGTTCATGGGCAGTTATTTTGCGCCTTGGTTTCTCCACACGCTTCTTGCGACCCTGTTGACTATTTTGAATGAAACGCTTGATTGTTCGATGATCACGCTTCAGAAGCTTTGCAATTTTAAGAGTGCCGCATCCCTCTGCAAGATATCTTACTATTTTTGACTTTTCTGAGCCTGTCAAGTCCTTCTTTTGACCCATTTTGCCAAAGGAAAGGAAGTTGCCTAATAATTATGCACACCTGATATAGGGTGTTGATGTCATTAGACCACACCCCTTCTCATTACAGAGATGCACATCACCTAATATGCTTAATTGGTAGTAGGCTTTCGAGCCTATACAGCTTGGAGTAAGACAACATGCATAAATAGGATGATGTGGTCAAACTACTCATTTGCCTAATAATTCTGCACTCCCTGTAGATCGGAGCCCTAACACGTTTGTATAATCATACTTGGCTGATTACACCTTGTTAACTCATACTTGAATGTGTTACTCTGCTGTCTAATAAAACTCGGGATGCACCTTGCCCTGATAAGCTAGAGACTGCATGCCCTGTCGGACTACACTCTGCCACCAGTCACTCACTAGCATTTTACCTATATACCACTATGGGGAGGCAATATACTATAACACGCTATATAACACTATGCAAGGGTGCTACCCCCATCCCCCCCAAACCCTGTAACGTATGACTGTGGTTGGAGTCTCCTTACATTTACTTACCTTTACAGCCATCATACTAGTGGTCACAGCATCAGGGCTGCCATCAGAAATTTTGGGGCCCCTGACAAAGCACAAGGTCTGGGCCCCCCCGACCCCTCCCTCCCGGGCCCGCCCACGCCCTACCTAGTCCGCTGACAATGATGCGGGACTGAATGTGGTGTGTATAGTGGAAGTGAATTAGAATGTGTGTAATGGATGTAGTGTTTGTGTGTATTAGATACTGTTTGTGCAGTGAATGCAGAGTGTGTTAGTGTAGCGGATGCAGTGTGCATAGTGAACGCAGAGTGTGTTTGAGTAGTGGATGTAGTTTGTGTACAGTGATGTAGTGTGTGTTTGTGTAGTGGATGTAGTGTTTGTATGTACTAGAGGAAATGTGTTTAGTGGATGCAGTGTCTGTAGTTGATGTAGTGTGTGTATTAGACGCAGTGTCTGTGTATAGTGAATGCAGAGTGTTTCAATTTGTGGTGGATGTAGTGCGTGTACTGTGAATACAGGATGTTTGTGTAGTGGATGCTGTGTGTACAGTTAATGCAGAGTGTGTGTCAGTATAGTGAATCCAGAGTGTGTGCATAGTTTAGTGAATGCAGAGTGTGTGTTAGTGTGTAATGAATGCAGAGTGTGTGTTAGTGTGTAGTAAATGCAGAGTGTGTCAGTGTAATGAATGTAGTGTGTGTGTTAGTGCAGTGAATGCAGAGTGTTTGTAAATGTGCAGTGAATGCAGAGTGTTTGTAAATGTGTAGTGAATGCAGAGTGTGTGTTAATGTGTAGTGAATGCAGAGTGTGTGTTAATGTGTAGTGAATGCAGAGGGTGTGTTAGTGTGTAGCGGATGCAGAGTGTGTGTTAGTGTAGTGAATGCAGAGTGTTAATGTGTAGTGAATGCAGAGAGTGTTTGAGTAGTGGATGTAGTGTGTGTGTTTGTGTAGTGGATGTAGTGTTTGTATGTACTAGATGAAATGTGTTTAGTGGATGCAGTGTCTGTAGTGGATGTAGTGTGTGTATTAGACAGTGTCTGTGTATAGTGAATGCAGAATGTTTCAATTTGTGGTGGATGTAGTGTGTGTACTGTGAATACAGGATGTTTGTGTAGTGGATGCTGTGTGTACAGTTGATGCAGAGTGTATGTTAGTGTAGTGAATGCAGAGTGTGTGTCAGTATAGTGAATCCAGAGTGTGTGCATAGTTTAGTGAATGCAGAGTGTGTGTTAGTGTGTAATAAATGCAGAGTGTGTGTTAGGGTGTAGTGAATGCAGAGTGTGTCAGTGTAATGAATGTAGTTTGTGTGTAAATTTGTAGTGAATGCAGAGTGTGTGTTAATGTGTAGTGAATGCAGAGTGTGTGTTAATGTGTAGTGAATGCAGAGAGTGTCTTAGTGTAGTGAATGAAGAGAGTGTGTTAATGTGTAGTGAATGCAGAGAGTGTGTTAATGTGTAGTGAATGCAGAGAGTGTGTTAATGTGTAGTGAATGCAGAGAGTGTGTTAGTGTGTAGTGAATGCAGAGAGTGTGTTAGTGTGTAGCGGATGCAGAGAGTGTGTTAGTGTGTAGCGGATGCAGAGTCTGTGTTAGTGTAGTGGTGAATGCAGAGTGTTAATGTGTAGTGAATGCAGAGAGTGTGTTAGTGTGTAGCGGATGCAGAGTGTGTGTTAGTGTAGTGAATGCAGAGTGTGTTAGTGTGTAGCGGATGCAGAGTGTGTGTTAGTGTAGTGAATGCAGAGTGTGGTAATGTGTAGCGAATGCAGAGTGTGTGTCAGTATAGTGGATGCAGTGAGTGTGTTAGTGTGTAGTGTATGCAGAGTGCATGCTGTATTAGTGAATGCAGTGTGTGTATTGTATTAGTGTATGCACTGTGTGTGTGTTAGTGTATGCACTGTGTGTGTGTTAGTGTATGCAGTGTGTGTTGTATTAGTGTATGCAGTGTGTGTGTTTGTGTATGCAGTGTGTGTTGTATTAGTGTATGCAGTGTGTGTTGTGTCAGTGTATGCAGAGTGTGCTGTGTTAGTGTATGCAGTGTGTGTTGTGTTAGTGTATGCAGTGTGTGTTGTGTTAGTGTATGCAGTGTGTGTGTTGTCAGTGTATGCAGTGTGTGTGGTGTGTCAGTGTATGCAGTGTGTGTGTGGTGTGTCAATGTATGCAGTGTGTGTGTGTTGTGTCAGTGTATGCAGTGTGTGTGTGTTGTGTCAATGTATGCGGTGTGTGTGTTGTGTCAGTGTATGCAGAGTGTGTGTTGTGTTAGTGTATGCAGAGTGTGTGTTGTGTTAGTGTATGCAGTGTGTGTTGTGCCAGTGTATGCAGAGTGTGTTGTGTCAGTGTATGCAGAGTGTGTGTTGTGTTAGTGTATGCAGTGTGTGTTGTGTTGGTATATGCAGTGTGTGTGTTGTGTCAGTGTATGTAGTGTGTGTGTGTGTTGTGTCAGTGTATGTAGTGTGTGTGTGTGTGTTGTGTCAGTGTATGTAGTGTGTGTGTGTGTTGTGTCAGTGTATGTAGTGTGTGTTGTGTCAGTGTATGCAGTGTGTGTGTGTGTTGTGTCAGTGTATGCAGTGTATGTGTGTGTGTGTTGTGTCAGTGTATGCAGTGTGTGTTTTGTCAGTGTATGTAGTGTGTGTGTGTGTGTTGTGTTAGTGTATGTAGTGTGTGTGTGTGCTGTGTTAGTGTATGTAGTGTGTGTTGTGTTAGTGTTTGCAGTGTGTGTTGTGTTAGTGTATGCAGTGTGTGTGTTGTCAGTGTATGCAGTGTGTGTGTTGTGTCAGTGTATGCAGAGTGTGTGTGTTGTGTCAGTGTATTCAGTGTGTGTGTGTTGTGTCAGTGTATGCAGTGTGTGTGTGTTGTGTCAGTGTATGCGGTGTGTGTGTTGTGTCAGTGTATGCAGAGTGTGTGTTGTGTTAGTGTATGCAGTGTGTGTTGTGCCAGTGTATGCAGAGTGTGTTGTGTCAGTGTATGCAGAGTGTGTGTTGTGTTAGTGTATGCAGTGTGTGTTGTGTTGGTATATGCAGTGTGTGTGTTGTGTCAGTGTATGTAGTGTGTGTGTGTGTTGTGTCAGTGTATGCAGAGTGTGTGTTGTGTTAGTGTATGCAGTGTGTGTTGTGCCAGTGTATGCAGAGTGTGTTGTGTCAGTGTATGCAGAGTGTGTGTTGTGTTAGTGTATGCAGTGTGTGTTGTGTTGGTATATGCAGTGTGTGTGTTGTGTCAGTGTATGTAGTGTGTGTGTGTTGTGTTAGTGCATATAGTGTGTGTGTTGTGTCAGTGTATGTAGTGTGTGTGTTGTGTCAGTGTATGTAGTGTGTGTGTGTGTGTGTGTGTGTGTGTTGTGTCAGTGTATGTAGTGTGTGTGTGTGTGTGTGTTGTGTCAGTGTATGTGTGTAAATGTCCAATGAGGAAGGGGAGGGGGGGCATTTTAACATTATTTAAAAAAAATTTAATTTAATTAATTCAATTGTTTCTCCCCTCTCCCTGCTTACCTGTGTCTAGGGAGGGGGGAGATTCCATCCCCGGTGGTCCGGTGGCATGGTGGGGCCCCCCCGGCTTCCTGTTACCGCAGAGGGGGCCCAGGCAGCACACAGCTTCTCCTCTTCTCTCCTCCAATAACTCTCGCGAGACCCGCGGAGCGTTGCCATGGCAACCGGGTCTCGCAAGAGTTATTAGCAGGGAGGAGAAGAGAAGAGGCTGTGTGCTGCCTGGGCCCCCTCTGCGGTAACAGGAAGCTGGGGGGCCCGCAGCTGCACACATAGATAGCGGTATTCGCTATCTATGTGTGCAGGGAGGGAAAGTCTGGCCCAGGACTGCCAGAGCAGTCCGGGCCCCCCAGGGCCGCCGGGCCCGTGACAACTGTCACGGTTGTCACCCCCTGATGGCGGCCCTGCACACCATTACTGAAATGCACTGATGTAGTGTCACCTGAAACTTTTTCGGTTGGTTTTATGCTCTGGTATCACCTGAATGTAATCCCTGAATGCTTGCACGATTAAACTTTGTGTGAAACCCACAATGTACTGCTCTGAAATTTTAAAGAATTTATGATATACCCCCTTTCCTTTCTGTACCCCCTTTCCTTGTGTTTGAAAACCAATAAAAACTTTCAAATAAAAAAATACTATGTACAGACTGCATTAAAACACACTAAGCTGTTGATTAATCTGATGTAAAGCTATCAAAATTATAGGGGATCCTGCTGTTATTTAATTAATAAATAATAAGGTGGTAACTCTCATGTAATAGTGAATTAAAAGTAAAAGTAAAAAACCTGTGGATTATAACTACTGAAGCCTAAGTGGAAGTGAGAAAAAATAGTCAATGCTTAAGTTCACATGTCGAATTTTCAGGTGGGTTTTAGACAAACTACATTACTACCTCTGCAAGAGTAGGTTTAAAGTAAAATATATTTAACACAATATCTAAGTGGGATGCCAAAAGTTATCGTTGGTTGACATTGAGGAAAAACATTTATTTTCAGAGCTTTAAGTAATTTAGCTGGAAAATGGACTGACTAGGGCATGCATTGTGTGGTGAGATTGAATTTTTGTTATTATTAATATTTTCATGAGCTGTGAGTTACCAGAGATGGAAGACGATCTACAGAAGCAGATAAAAAAGCTCCTGTGCAAATAATGACGCTCCATCTATTGTGTACTGTGACAAAGAGATATCTCAAGATTAATTCATACAGTTCTTTTTTTTTTTTTTTTTAAAGAACTGATGATACAGGGTGTGTATCATTGACCTTTTCAATATATGGCACTTCACAGGTGTGCAAGCCTTTGGTTAGTAGGGATTACTTTTTCGACAATGTTTGCCACTTCTCAGGCTTTAATTATTAAGGGGACACTGCAGCATTAGGCACTTGCCATATTCAATGATTCTCTATGGTCAACTATGACGGCATGATATTTTGGGGCATACGTTTACAAGCCATCTAATTAGTTTAATATTGGTCTTTAGCAGGTTTTATGGGGGGAGGAGGCAGGACTGCAGGCACTATACAAACTTCAACAAGATGAAGTTGTTAAGGTGCCTACAGTGACCTGTTTAGGAAGTAACTACATTGCAGTGTAGTCCATTTTAGAAATCAGGAAAATTGGAGTCTGAAAGTTTGAATTAGATTAGTAATACACAATTTATTAAAGTTATTCACTAAAATAAGAATTGTTGGGAATTTAGAGTGGATTTCAAATTTTAGGTCAAAATGAGGTCTGAAATTCTCATTCTCATATTCTGGACAATTCATATTTTAGTAAATAACTCTGTTAGAAGCCTTCAACACACAACTCACCTCCATGGAGGACAGGTACCGGAGGAACCATATTAAAATCCGCGGCATACCAGACACGGTCCCTGCAGAGGAGATACCCCAATATGTGAGGCGCCTAGTAGCTGCGATACTCCCTCCGAATGTGGCCAGGAAATTCACGCTGGATGGGGCATACCGCCTTCCGAAACCCCAGCGGGCCACGACGGCTATCTCACGAGACGTCATAGTCCGATGTGCCACACTACAGGACAAGGGACAATTTATGAAAGCGGTTAGGGGTAAACCACCGTACCCCTTTGAGAACTCCCATCTCTCCTTTTTTCAGGATCTCACCAGAGCCACGCTCCAGTGGCGCAAGTCTCTTACCGTAGTGACAAGCCGGCTTAGAGACGCGGGTTTGGCCTACAGATGGAGCCTCTCGAAAGCTCTCCTGGTGACCCACCAAGGAACTTTATATAAAATATCATCAACTACAGAAGCTCCAGCTTTACTCAGCGCTCTAGGACTCCCGCCACTGGCGGCCAACGACACCCAACCACATAATCCACAATCTTGGGACCCGGCCACAGTTGTCCCTTTCGTCCCACGAAGCACCTCTGATACCCGTCGGGGAACCTGAGAGACACGCAGAGAACCCACGCCTGGGATCCTAAATGTTAATGACTACTTGTTAGTGCCTTGCGCTACTTACTATTTCTCCACACTAATCGACCGTTTACTTGTTTTTCTTATAGTACCTGTTTTTCTCATAATGTTTTAATTTTTAATGATTGCTCAAACCCTTAAGTCCGCTGTATCCACAAAGATTATAGAGAATCACTCTCACCCCTCCCCCCCCGCCGCCCCCTTGGTCAGGGGCAACACCCGTGCTCCACCGAGCTCAGCTTGACACAACCCTATAACGCATGACCTCCTACCAAGCATCTACCAGAGCAAGCATTACGGCATTCCTATCTGGTTCAGTCTATAGCACCCCCACTACCATGCAACACCCACTCGACATAACACCAGGGATTATGGGTCAAATTTACACACGCACACTTCACAGCAATGAGATAAGCACCCTCCTAAACAGAGACACGGCAACTATTTGAATATATCCCCGCTAACATTGAGCCTAAGTCCCGATGATATGCTACCCTTACTTATCTGCAACCATCTAATCTGACCACACAGTGGAATTTAATGTCTTGCATGTTCTATCCTGTCCCACACAAAATGGTAGTACACTCTTTACTTATTCTTGTTATGTGGTAGAATTACTATGCAGAGATGTATACCAAAAAATTGTGCAGTTCTATCCATTGTTGTGACACTATGTAATCTAAATTGTTCTTAAAAGCCTGTACATGTTGTTGTAACAGTACATGTCTGCTTGATTGATAATCTATGCACAGAAAAATAAAGAATTAAAAAAAATAAAAATAAAAATGTGAATGAGACATCATTAACCTCAAAGTTTAGCATATATTAGGTCAACAGGTAGACAGCTTGAGTAACCCAAGCCAGAGTCTCTTCTTTCTGGTTGTGGATGCTGTGGAAAAGGGACAGAGGGAAGCAATAAGTTAAAAGTATCCTCTAAATCCAATCAGGAACATTCAATATGTAAAATAGAGGGAAAAAAAAACAAAATATGGTGGTGTATTTTCAGATTGTTGGTGAGTTAAAGATAACATGTGTGTGTGCATATCCAATGTGATCTGTTACTGATATAAAATATAAAAATGTCTAATACATACCGGATCTGTGATTCTTTCACAAGTTTTCAGTGAAGGTCTGAAAAGCTATAAATGAAGAAAAAAATATATATAAATGAAAAGATTTTGTATGGAACATGTATTGTATAAAACATGTGTCGTCAATTCAATACATGATTTTCAGGAACTTCTAAATAAAATCTTCTGGATAAAATCAGGAAGGTCCAAAGGTCCAAATATGGTTAAAAATAACTACATTTATTAAATATAAAGATTAAAACCATAAAAGGAATAAACTCTAATGTACAAAAACTGAACTCGAATTTTAGACAGTCTGTAATCTTTGGCTTTTCTATTTATTTATCTCACCAACTATCAGTATTATATTACACCATATTTTGTTTTTGTCCTCTCTTTTACATATTGAATTTTCCTGAAGGTATTTTGAGGGTACTTTCAAGGTGCTGTTCCTTCTGTCCCTATTCCACACATTTGTATTTCTAACACTATAGTGCACTTTTAACTTTGCAAAAGCTGCAATATAATTATATCTACATACTCGTAAGTCATGGGTAGATTCTTTGGGGCTGCGTAATGACTCTGGTTCAGTCGTCCAGTTGCTAGGTACTAAATGTTCCACCACTCTGCAATTGTGAGGAAAGCATTCCAAATTTATTGTGTTTTTTAGAAACACAAGCAGCATTTTAACTAAGCAAGTGTTTTTTTTTTTTTTTTTTGTTGATAGCATGCAAATCATTAGTGGACATGATCACTTACAAATATTATTAAATGACTTCATTGCAAATACATGTAGCTTTCCTCTATGATAAAACATATGTTTGTGGCAGCTCCACCAAAGTTCCTTGTATTCTACCACTCAATACTATATAGAAAGAAACATTATCTATATGTCCACCTGAGACACCTGAGTGCATTGCTGCTTCAATAACGCAATATGTTGTCCATCCCCTTTAGTGGAAATCGATTTTTGCAAGAAATTACAGACCTTGATGCAGTTTCTGTCCTGGAACAGGACAAAGTTGTTTACTTTTAAGTTTTTTTATTTTTTATTACTGGATAGACAGTACTCTTTCAACGCTGGACCTAGACCTCCACTGAACAATAGCCATAAGGCTTTACACAGATATTATCATGTGTTATCTATAAGAGTTATTGCCCTTCACCTGGATTTTCCAGACTGACTACAAATCTCCATGGATAGCCCAGTGTAACTTAACTGTAGTAAAAATCACTTTTAGAAATCTCCCACTTATGTCAATTTAATAACTATAATGATGTGCACATACAACCATACCATTAGCTTGGTTAGAAACTGTAGGCGCTAAAATAAACCCAGTAATTTCATCAGTTCACAGTAGTTGTCAATAGAATATCTCATTTATGCTGATATCATCATCACCTGATATCATCTTTTGAGAGGACTGACTTTCTAGGGTCCTCAGAGGCTTTCCAGTGTCTACCGTATAAACTTAATCTATTTGAAGTTGTAAATTCCTTTATTCATGTTGAGCATTACAATCACAATGCCACACTTTGTTAGCTGAGTTCCAGCATGCGGTGAGGGAGCGCTGATTTGTGAGCTCCTCTTGCTCAGCTTTCTCGTGTGCCGCAGAGTAATGCCGAGAACCGGAATATGAGCTCACAAATCAGCACTCCCTCGCAGCCCACCTGGAGCTCAGCTGGCCACCTGCCCCATGGCTAACAAGGCAAATGCCTTGTTTGCCTCGTGGGCAAACAAGTCCCGCAGGACTACTAATGGAAACGGAGTTCCGGGCTGTGGAAAAAGTGCAGGAATGCCGTTCTCACAAGTTCCTGCAGGACTCGAGCCCTGCTCTCCAGGACCTCAAAGAATGTATAGCTAGAAATAATCTCTTGCTGAATAGCTAGGTATTCAATGAGATCCAGGAACACTACCTAATACTTGCAAAGTTCTGTTACCCGCCCCCACACCAGTAATCAGCAGGGAGGAACCACTCTCTTCCTCTTAGATGCCTCATGGAGCATTGCCCTAGTTATCGTTCTTTTTATATAAGTAGGCTGCCTATAAAAAAATATATATATATCCTCTTGCGCCCTCCACTATTTCTAGAGATAAGAACTAATGTCCATGGAAACCAAAAGATAGACAAGCATTTAACACCCCAGAATAGCCCCTGTTTATTCTTGTTAAATATGACCCACTATCAGGTAAATTCAAATATTGTCTGGTCATATTCTTCTCTGCTAGGAAACATGGTACACATTATTCGGCAAGTATGTCTCACATGCTATATTATGGATCTGAGCTACACCTGCCTTAACGAAGAGCATGCTAATGAAATGGCCCTGCTTTTGTAAAAATAGTCAGCTTAATGGCTAAAAGAAGCATTTGTGACATCTGGTATAATACCACCATGGTTCCTCACTTATAGCGTCTGTTCTTTGTGCTCAAAATTGGCTCCCTACCAAGAAACCCACACACTATATAGTATTGATGCATTATTTCCATAGACAGACATTATTTGTATATTCAACTGACATTTTGGGAAGCAACATTTCTAAAAACGTCTCTTCACAAATACACATAACAGTCAGGGCTATTCACCAAACAGGTAATTGCCAGGAATTGACCAGGGAATTCCAAATCTAAATTAAAATAGCCAAATTATAAAAATGCCTCAGCTTATTTGTTTGTTTTACTTCCAGTTTGGATAGGTTACCCTAAAATTTGCAATTTTCTGGTCAGTTTTTGAGAGTAACCAGTTTAGCGAATAATCCTTGTAGTTACACAATTACATAGTTGTCTAGGTTGAAAAAAGACCAAAGGCCATCGAGTTCAACTGTGATATTTTTCATTTATCTCTTTTTATAGTATAGTATTGCTGCTTCTCGCTAGCATTTCAAGCATTTCAGATACCATTTCTGTAAATAATGAATAAAATTAAGATTGTGTTTACATTATTTAATATTTCCGACATCTCTAAGCAGCAATCAATAATAAAAATGCTGTTTTATCCTACTAGCTAATAATCTAATGTTTTAAATAAATCTATAAACTATTTTGTGTTAAATAACTTGGAAATGAAAGCATGAAAAACGCACACATTAAAAAATAAACACTACATAAACCATGGAATAAAAAAGACACAAATGCTTATTTAGATTACATTTTAATACAGTTTTTTTTTTTGGGGGGGGGGGGGGAATAAGTACATAAATTAGTAAATAAAAATGCAAGAGCAAGCACTGTGCTTTGAAAAGGAAGACATAACTGGTATAACAATGGTAAAAATGTGCAATTATTTCTATTAATTTGCTTCATGCTAGAATAATGTCCAGTATTGTACCCTTCTAAAAACAAATAACTGGTGATACTCCAAAGAACTCATGTACTATAATTTAGCACTCCTGTCATATTTGAGGGTTTTTTTTTCTGGTTGCAATACAGGTTTATATATATGTGGAATATGTATATATATATATATATATATATATATATATATATATATATATATATATATATATATATATATGTTTTTATTGAACACACCATGTAAACATTCACAGTGCAGGTGGAAAAAGTATGTGAACCCTTGGATTTAATAACTGGTTGAACCTCCTTTGGCAGCAATAACTTCAACCAAACGTTTCCTGTAGTTGCAGATCAGACGTTCACAATGGTCAGGAGTAATTCTTGACCATTCCTCTTTGCAGAACTGTTTCAGTTCAACAATATTCTTGGGATGTCTGGTGTGAATCGCTTTCTTGAGGTCATGCCACAGCATCACAATCGGGTTGAGGTCAGGACTCTGACTGGGCCACTTCAGAAGGCGTATTTTCTTCTGTTTAAGCCATTCTGTTGTTGATTTACTTCTATGCTTTGGGTCATTGTCCTGTTGCAACACCCATCTTCTGTTGAGCTTCATCTGGTAGACAGATGGCCTTAAGTTCTCCTGCAAAATGTCTTGATAAACTTGGGGATTCATTTTTCCTTCGATGATAGCAATCCGTCCAGGCCCTGATGCAGCAAAGCAGCCCCAAATCATGATGCCCCCACCACCATACTTCACAGTTGGGATGAGGTTTTGATGTTGGTGTGCTGTGCCTCTTTTTCGCCACACATAGTGTTGTGTGTTTCTTCCAAACAACTCAACTTTGGTTTCATCTGTCCACAAAATATTTTACCAGTACTGCTGTGGAACATCCAGGTGCTCTTGTGCAAACTGTAAACGTGCAGCAATGTTTTGTTTGGAAAGCAGTGGCTTCCTCTGTGGAATCCTCCCATGAAATCCATTCTTGTTTAGTGTTTTACGTATTGTAGATTCACTAACAGGGATGTTAGCATTTGCCAGTGACTTTTGTAAGTCTTTAGCTGACACTCTAGGATTCTTCTTCACCTCATTGAGCAGTCTGCGCTGTGCTCTTGCAGTCATCTTTACAGGATGGCCACTCCTAGGGAGAGTAGCAGCAGTGCTGAGCTTTCTCCATTTATAGACAATTTGTCTTACCGTGGACTGAGGAACAGGAAGGCTTTTGGAGATATTTTTATAACCCTTTCCAGCTTTATGCAAGTCGACAATTCTTAATCGTAGGTCTTCTGAGAGCTCTTTTGTGCAAGGCATCATTCAGATCAGGCAATGCTTCTTGTGAAAAGCAAACCCAGAACTGGTGTGTGTTTTTTATAGGGCATGGCAGCTGTAACCAACACCTCCAATCTCACCTCATTGATTAGACTCCAGTTGGCTGACATCTCACTCCAATTAGCTCTTGGAGATGTCATTAGTCTAGGGGTTCACATACTTTTTCCACCTGCATTGTGAATGTTTACATGGTGTGTTCAATAAAAACATGGCAATATTTCATTCTTTGTGTGTTATTAGTTTAAGCAGACTGTGATTATCTATTGTTGTGACTTAGTTGATGATCAGATCACATTTTATGACCAATTTGTGCAGAAATCCATATCATTCCAAAGGGTTCACATACTTTTTCTTGGACCTGTGTATATATGTGTATATATATATATATATATATATATATATATATATATACATATATATATATACATATATATATATATTTTTTTTTTTTATAGATTATTTGAAAAAATACTGCAAAAACATGCACCCACCCCACCCTTTCACTCAGACTATTGGCATTGTGTCCATGCTGATGTATAATAGCAAAAGAACACATCTACAACCTCTTCTCTTGCTGTCTTCAAATATAGTAACCACACATTCGTTACATTTTCATTTTGTGTTTCCCTAGCATCCCTCTGTAGAAATGGTAATATAGTCCATATAACCAGTCAATTATTGCCTCTTTTGCATTCAACTACCACCTGTACGCTGATGACACTCAGATATACCTCTCCTCACCGGACCTCTCCCCTGCCGTCCTGCAACGTGTCACTGCTTGCCTCTCTTCCATCTCTGACTGGATGTCGTCACGCTTTCTCAAACTTATCCTTTCTAAAACTGAACTCCTTGTCTTTCCTCCTCCTAATACTGATCCTCCTCTCTCACTCTCCCTTCAAGTCAGTGATATCCACATAAGTCCATCCCTACAAGCGCGCTGTCTTGGCGTCATACTTGACTCTGGTCTCACCTTTGAGTCTCACATCCAGTTTGTTGCCAAGTCCTGTAGGTTCCAACTCAAAAACATAGCCCGCATCCGCCCCTTTCTTACGCAAGATGCTACCAAGGAGCTTGTCCATGCTCTAGTAATTTCCCGCATGGATTACTGTAACCCTCTCCTGATTGGTGTCCCCAAAAGCCGTATTTCCCCGCTACAGTCTGTAATGAATGCTGCAGCTAGACTGATTTTCCTCTCCAGTCGGTCCTCTCACACCTCGCCCCTCTGCCAGTCCTTACATTGGCTCCCTGTATCCTATAGGAGTCAATTCAAAGTGCTATCCCATACATTTAAAGCACTGAACAATTCCAGCCCCTCTTATATCTCTTAACTGATCCAGAGGTATGCCCCTCCTCGTACCCTCCGCTCTGCCCGCAACCACCTCCTGACCGCTGCTCGCACATGTACATAGTTACATAGTTAGATAGCTGAAAAGAGACTTGCGTCCATCAAGTTCAGCCTTCCTCACACCTGTTTTTTGCTGTTGATCCAAAAGAGAAAAACAAAAACAAAAAAAAACCCCAGTTTGAAGCACAATTTTGCAACAAGCTAGGACAAAAAATTCCTTATTGACCCCAGAATGGCAGTCAGATTTATCCTTGAATCAAGCAGTTATTACCCTACATTGAAAGATTATATCCTTGAATATTCTGTCTTTGCAAGTATGCATCTAGTAGCTGTTTGAACATCTGTATGGACTCTGATAAAACCACTTCTTCAGGCAGAGAATTCCACATCCTGATTGTTCTTACAGTAAAAAAAACCTTTCCTTTGCCTTAGACGAAATCTTCTTTCTTCCAGTCTAAACGCATGGCCTCGTGTCCTATGTAAAGTCCGGTTTGTGAATAGATTTCCACACAATGGTTTGTATTGGCCCCGAATATATTTGTATAATGTTATCATATCCCCTCTCAGGCGACGTTTTTCTAAACTAAATAGGTTTAAATTTGTTAACCTTTCTTCATAGCTGATATGTTCCATTCCTTTTATTAATTTTGTAGCCCGCCTCTGCACTTTTTCTAGTGCCATGATATCCTTCTTTAGAACAGACCAACTCGCGACCAACTACGACCAACTCGCGCTTGCAGGTCCTCTCACGGGCGGCTCCTGTCCTATGGAATAACTTGCCTACTGCCATCAGACTCTCCCCTAGTCTTCAATCATTTAAGAAGGGCCTTAAAACCCATCTCTTCAGGAAAGCGTATGGCCTCCCAGAGTAATCTCTCCCTTACATACCTGTTTCTTGCTCTCTCCTATGGGACAGTGCTTTGCTCTCTCCTCCAGCTCTGCTTCACTCCTACTTGATATTTCCTATCCTAATGTTTCTAATACCCCACCTCCTATAGACTGCAAGCTCATTTGAGCAGGGTCCTCTTCAACCTATTGTTCCTGTAAGTTTTCTTGTAATTGTCCTATTTATTGTTACATCCCCACCTCTCAAAATACTGTAAAGCGCTACGGAATCTGTTGGCGCTATATAAATGGCAATAATAATAATAATATTAATAATTACATGTTCTGCACTGAAACGTTCACCAAAAAGTGTGCAAGACCACTGCTCTTCTTGAAGCCAGCACATCAGTTTCATCAGATGGGGCAATGCAATCTCTAGGAAAGCCATCCCAGGCCTCCCAGTGCTAGGCAGAACTAATGCCAGTATTTACGCCTACGAAGGCAGGCTTATGGCAGCACTAAAGCCATTGGAAAAGGAGATGAGTATCCTGAAAGTCGATGAAGCTTCATAGAAAGTAAGTCGAATAAAGAATACTTTTGGCATTTTTTTTTTTATAAATTCTTTATTTTGAATTTTTCAGTGGTATTAGGGTTAGGGTACAAAAAGTAGAACTTGGGAGCAAGGTTAATTTTACAGAGTTCATAGATCGTAATAGCATTATCTGTAACAGTCATAGATAAAAAGTAATTACATGGCAGTTTACTTTTTGTTACCATAGCGGTCATTTGCTGTCACCGTTTGACTCTGTTCTTTTTAGGGGGAGGGTTCTAAAACGTAACTATAGAGGGGGGTAACATTGTTTTGCAAAATATCGGTTTGTAGCATCATTAACAAGGTTACTGTTGATTCGTATGTTGTGTCGTTGTGTTCCTAGTGTGTCAGTTTTCCTGAAGTTTGGTCGGTATATGTTTGTGAGGCTCCCTTCGGAGAGAGTTTGGGGTACGAGAGGGGGTGGGAATGGGAAGTAAGGGAATGGGGGGGGGGGGGGGGTAGTCAGGTAGGAGTAATGGTCCTTATGCCAAGTGTATAGACCTGATGTCGTGTGGCGTTGTATGTCAGGGCATGGGCGTTCCTAGTGATTGTTTCTTCAGGGTTGGGTGATGTTGATTCAAGGTCATCTGTTGCCCTTCATATGCTCTTTGTGTGTGACCCTGCATGGGCTGCCACCTAGGATAGGGCGTATTGGTCAGGGCCTCGTTGGCTGGTTCGTGATCTGTGTGTTGTGGGTGGCGGTCTGACGATTTCGGCTCCGTTGTATGTGGTCATTAGCTCTTTAGTTCTGGAGTCGTTGCCCTTGTCAAGGATGTTGTGTGTGTGCGTCCCGCTTGTTGTTGCCTTGTGTTGCGGCATTTGTGGTGGGTGTGCTCATGACCCTATATAGAGTGGTGGTCTGATTTGTGTCTGCTCAGGTCAGGGCTCGTGTTCGCGTTGTTTGATTTTCTGGTATGTCTCTTTGTGGTTGGTGCCTGCGGTCTGATGTCGGTAGAGTTAGAGTGACCTGTGGGGGTCGTCATTTCTAGTGCAGTGGGGGTGTGTGTGTGTGGTGGGGTGTGTATGGAATAGTGTGAGTGTTACTGTCTGGTGTGGCTGAGGTGAGCGGTTGAGGTGTCTCGTGTTGGGGATGTGGGGGGGTACAGAAAAAGGAGCGACCCAGTTGGTAAGGTGTGGGGACTGGAGTGGTCCTCGAAGTTTTTGCTCCTTAGGAACTCCCTCCCGCCTGGTCTGTCCTGCGATGGGGAGTGTCCTGTAGAGTTGGGAATTCGAAGATCCATGGCTCCCATATTTTGTCGAAATGTTTAGTGGTGTCATGTATGAGAGCGGTAAGTTTATCCATTATCATAGCTTAGTTAATTTTCTGTTTTATGAGTGTTATAGGTGGGGTATCTGAGCTCCCCCATTTCTCTGTGATTGCTCGTCTGGTAGCTAGTGCTAGTTTGGCTATCAGTTTGTTTTGTGCTCTTGGGGTGTCTCTGAGGGGTCTGGATAGGAGCCATAGCCATGGGCCCATTGGGATAGTGGTGTGTAGTGCCTGTGTTGCTAGTTGCGCTATTTGTTGCCATAGTATGGCTACCCGGGGACACTCCCACCACATGTGTATGAATGTTCCCCTGTTTCCACACCCCTTCCAGCAGAGGTCATTGTCTGTTTGTCTCATTTGTTTCAGGCGTAGTGGGGTGAGATACCATCTGAGGAGGGTCTTGTACGCTTGCTCTTTGTGATTGACACAAATCGATATTGTTGCTGTGGCTTCCCATATGTCTGCCCAGTCGCCTTGATCCCCATTGGGGCCCAGGTCCCTCTCCCAGGCTGCCATATAGGGCATAGAGCCTTCCCGTGTGTTTCTACTTAGTAGGGAATATATTGTTGATATTTGTCCCTTGTGGAGTGGGTGGTTGTTATATGCTTTTTCTAGCGGGGTGAGGGGGGTGGTACTTGCTTTCTGTAGGGCAGGTTTGTCGCCGAAGCTGCGGCTTTGTAAGTATCGGAAGAAGTCTCAGGAAGTGAGAGGGGTCTGTTGGGGAAGTTCCGCGAAAGGTATGATATGTTATTTTTTGTAGAATTGGTGAATGCGGGTCA
Organism: Pelobates fuscus; assembly: GCF_036172605.1. NCBI lineage: Eukaryota > Metazoa > Chordata > Amphibia > Anura > Pelobatidae > Pelobates > Pelobates fuscus. The sequence continues at coordinate 62,984,652 of NC_086325.1, read as the reverse complement.
GGTCATTGTCTTCGAAATGGGTGAAGTCCTTCGGGGACATGCCTGGTGTGAATTTTGTGTTCCGGAGAATGGGCATTAACGGGGAGGGATGGGAGATGAGGTCGTGTTTTTCCGTAATTTTATCCCATATTTTGATCGTGGTGAGGACTGCTGGGGAGGTAGAGGGGGCCGGTGGTCTGGCGTCCTTTGGGAGCCAGATGTATAAGGAGGGGAAATCAAATCCAAATATGTTGTGTTCCAAATCGACCCATCGTTTGAGGCCGTGGGCAGCGTAGAGTTGGATTGTTTGTGCTATTTGTGCTGCGTGGAAGTATTGGGTGAAAATGGTCCCAGTCCTCCCAATCTGTTTGGTATATACAGTGTTTGGCGGGCAATCCATGCTCTTTTTCCGGCCCATATTAATTTGTCTATTTTGGTTTGCAATTTTTTGAAATCGGAGGCGAGTATCGGGATTGGGAGGGTTTGTAAAAGGTATAAGAACCTCGGGAGGAGATTCATTTTTATTGAGGTCATTTGGCCTATCCATGAGATTGACATGTCTTTCCATTTGTCTAGGTCTTGTGTGGCGGTGTTGAGTAGGGGTGTGTAGTTTAGGCTGTAGGTTTGTGTGAGGTCTGCTGGGAGAGTGGTGCCCAGGTATTTGATGGCTGTAGGCTGGTACGTGAACGGGTGTCATGCTTGGAGTGTATGGAGGGTGGGTTGGTCCACTTGGATCGAGAGGGCTTCGGTTTTTCCCAGGTTGAGTTTGTAACCGGAGATGTTTGCATATTTTGTTACCTCCGTGGACAGGGGTGGGAGAGAGTTCAGTGAGTCTGTGATTGTCAGAAGAACATCGTCCGCGTACGCAGCGATCTTATAAGTTTCATCCCTGATATGAACTCCTTGTATGTCATTGTGGTTTCGGAGTACCTGGAGTAGGGATTCGAGGGATATGGTGAATAAAATTGGGGAGAGTGGGCATCCCTGTCGTGTGCCATTCTTAATTTGGAAAGAGGGGGGTGTAGTTGAGTGCAGGAGAAGGTTGACTGTGGGGGAGGAATATCGGGTTCTCAGTGCATTGATGAAAGGCGTTGGGAAACCGAATTTCTGTAACGTTGCGAATAGAAAGGGCCAAAGCAATCTGTCAAATGCTTTTTCCGCGTCGAGGGATAAGATCAAGGTAGGAATGCGTCTGCGGTCAGTGTACCAGATGAGATCGAAGGTGCGTCTAGTGTTGTCACTGGCCTGTCTGTTCGGGATGAATCCCACTTGGTCTGGGTGAATGAGTCGGGGCAGGAGGGGGTTAAGTCTTTCTGCCATTACCTTCGTGAATAGCTTAACATCTACATTTAGCAGGGAAATTGGTCTGTGATGTCCGGGATCGAGATGGGATTTGCCGGGTTTTGGTAGGAAGCATATGTTCGCCTGCAGCATGTGTGGGTGAAAAGGGTCCCCCTGTAGCAGTGAGTTGAAGAGTTCGCTGAGTTGCGGGAGTAGAGCTGCCGCAAAGGTTTTATAGTATAGCCCCGAGAAGCCATCTGGGTCTGGGCATTTGTTTGGTTTCAGAGTTTTGAGTGCGTTAGCTATTTCTTCTGGTGTGATTGCTTCTGACAGTCGGCTAGCTCCTTCAGGTGTTAGTGAGGGTAGGGTGATAGAGTCAAGGTATTCGTTGATTTTCGTTGTTAGCAGTGTGGGGTCGTGTCTGTGTTGGGGGCTATGGTCGTACAGCTCCGAGAAGTATTCTTGGAATACAGTTGCTATTTGATCTGGTGACTCCTGTGGCTTTCCGTCTCTCGAGTAGATTTTAGTGATCTTTTTGTCGGCAGCTCTGCGGTTAAGTTTACGGGCAAGTAAAGTATCTGCTTTATTAGACTTTTCATAAAAGAGCTGGCAGGTCCATTGGAGGGCCTTGGCTGTGTCCGCGGACATGAAGTCTTTTAAAGCTGCCTGGTGTTGTTGTATTTTAGCGTTTAGGTCTGGCGTGGGTTGTTTTTTGAAGGCGATTTCTAGCAAGCGGAGTTCTTTTACATTTTGTTTGAGTTTTGCTAGGCGCTGTTTTTTGTGGTGGGCGGCTTGGCTTATCAAGGTGCCTCTAATTACCGTTTTGTGTGCCGCCCATAATATACCCGGTGAGGTGACGGAGTGTTTGTTTAGGGAGAAATAGTCTGTGATGGCCTGGGAAGTGGACTCTCGGATTGTAGGGTTATGCAGCAGTGTAGGGTTCAGGCACCAGGACCATCAGCGGGTTACGTTTGGCGGGTCTAGAATGAGTGAGATTTCAGCGTGGTCAGACCACGTGATTGATCCGATAGATGTGGATTTGATCATAGGTAGCACGGATGGGGATGTCAGGAATATGTCTATGCGCGAGTGGGATTGGTTTGGGTGGGAGTAAAATGTGTAGTCCCGGGAGGCTGGATGTTGGGCCCTCCATACGTCTATGAGGCGAGTTCGCGCGAGAAAGGATTGGAGAAGTTTATCGGATTTTGCTGTGTGACCGCTGGATTTCGTTTGGAGTCCCGCTCTGTGCCTGTCCATTGCAGGGGGTGGAGTGGCATTGCAGTCTCCCCCTATAACCAGGTGGTGTGAGGAGAACAGCGCCAGATGTGCTTGTAGTGTCTGCCAAAAGGAGGCTGAAGGTGCGTTAGGAGCATAAATCGTGGAGAAGGCGTATTTCTGAGCGCCAATCTTCCCTGCCACTGTTACATATCTCCCTTGTGGGTCTGCGTTGATTTTTTCCACTGTAAGGGGACATGCTTTATGTAATAAGATCGCCACTCTGTTTTGTTTGCCTGTCGGTGAGTTAGCTAGGAAGTGTCTGTTGAAGTTTTGTAATGGGAATGTCTTGTAAGAGAATGATTTGCGCTTGGGTTCTGCTCGCCCAGCGCATGGTTTGGTGGTGCTTGAGAGGGCTGTTGAGGCCCTGCAGTTGATGGAGATACAAGTCAATGAGGGCGCCATGGATCCTCCCCCCCTGTGTTCCCCTCCGGGATGCAGTGCCTCTAGTTGGTGTGCAGGGAGACCAGGCGGGTGAGTAGGGTGGAAGAGGGGGGTGGTGGGGGCAAAGGAGGTAAGGGAAAGGTTGTGTGGTGCGAGGATGTGGTGTGGTGTCTGGTGCAGGTGAGAGTGTGGGCTGTGGGTATGTTAAGTGTGTCGGTTGATCCTGGTCTTACCAGTATATAGCCAGGATAGTCGGGAGCGGAGTTTTGCCCCGCCTGTTTGCGGGGGCAATGAGAGGTCAGGAGTTAGGTGTGGAGAAAGGGTTTTGAAGTAGTGGGGTCGAGAAGGCCGGTACGTCCCGTGCCTCCCCCCCCCCGAGCCTGTGAATCTACGGGAAGCGTGTGAGTTGGGTGTTGTAGTAGGTGTGTGCACGCATGTGTGGTTGAGGTCGCTGTCTCATGTTGCTGGTTGGGTTCTTGAAGCTACCTATAGGTCCATCTGTTAGCCGGGGTAGGTCTTCTGGTTGTGTTCCTGGGCTGTCTTGTTTCCCCTATGTTCCCATGTAGGTTGAGCGGTCAGTCGTTTGGTCTAGAGGTGGAGTTCCTGGGAGTCTGGGTGTGCCAGTGATGCGTAGCTGTAGAGCTAGAGTCCCATGTGGGGGGGTGTTGCCTAATTCTGTGGCTCTGTGGGGTTCCTTTCCCCTGAAGTTGCGGTTAATGCCTATGGGTGCTATGGGGTGGCTGCTGGATGGGGGGAGGGGAGTCAGAGTTCTCTAAGATGGAGGTTGAGTTCTTCTTTCTGCCCTGTGTGTGCTAGATTGCAGTTGGGGTGGGATGTGCGGCGTTGGGTCATCGGTTGGCCGACGCGGCTAAGCGTATGGCCACTCGTTAGTAGGAGGAGCAGGCATATTCGTTGTGAGGGGTGTCTATGGTGACATGTAGTGTGCTTTCCCTGTGTCGTGCCAGTGTGAGTTCTCCTTTGTTTTGGAGCTCCTCCCTCTCCCCTGCCCTCGAGGTGTGAAAGCCTGTGGGGGTTCTCCCTTTTGTGGTGTAGTGTGGGGCGGTTGTGTGGCCCCTGTATGGTGGTGTGCGTCTGTAACAGTGTGTAGTAAACAAGGTTTGGCATTGATAAATACATTACATTATATATACATTTTAACAGTTTAACATTGTATGACATGAATGTTCTGGCTTTACCTAAGTCCAGCAGTCTAGTTGTCTCTGTCTTTGTCTAAGTGAGATGGTTGCGTTATGTCGGGTGAGGGAAGGTGGCCTATGGGGTCAGTATAGTTAAGGCTTTTGGTACCTCAGGGTCCCTTTAGGGTTCCGTACCTAAGTTTATGGTCTGGGTGCCAGGGATCTATGGAAAGGGGGCGTTCTCCTTCGGAGGGCAGTACCCGTCGTCTGTGGACGTAGCTTGGGTGGAGTCAGTCAGAGTCTAGCCATCCAGGGTGGGGCCGGTTCGTCCCTGGTCCATACCCCTGTGCAGTTAGTCAGCATTTGTTGTACTGTGTCTAGTTCCTTGTATGTGATATCTGCACATACTTATCCGGATAGAGATCACTGGCCCGATACACTTGTAAATTTGTAAATATAGCGTGTGTTTTGTTTCACAATGGGTATACCTTATTTGAATTATTAATATTATTATTATTTTTTTACTGCTTTATTTAATTATTTTTTATATATTTTTTCTGATTTTGATATGATAACCGGACAATGACCACTAAACCGCGAATGCCAGTATTGACATAAGGCAATAGTTGTACAATTTTCACAATACCTATGTCCTTCCACGGCTGTGTTAGCTTACAGCTGAATGATAATATCTCCCAGGGTCTCTTGATAAAAGACTGTGCGATATACCTTCATTTGGCAACCACAGCACCATCTGGTCGTTTCCAGATAGATATCTATAATTTACCCAGTAGGGAAGATATATGGGCAGGATGTACCACTTTAATTGGGCATCCTAGCCTGTTTTTTCAATAGGTATAAGTACAGTACATATACTAAATACTATTGCCTGTATTTTGAAGAAATATTATAGCACTTTCATTAGGTATATAATTATTTCTTTCTTTATTTATGTACTTTTTCTACTGTCTATAACATCTGCAGGAGACCATGTATCAGAATATCCCCTAAACTGTTCTGCTTGGGGTTAAGATTCGATATTCCATCTTTTATATATCATACACTGGTGCTTTGCCATGGCAAAATATGGACATGTATGCATCTAGTTGTAATATGGGCATTTTCGGATTATCCCTAGACTGAGACAACTCAGTTCCTCCCAGCTGTCACAGGGGGTCCGCCCACGTGAGGATGATGGGCGGAGCTGAGCGGCGATGACGAGCAGGTCCTCCCATGTGAAGTTGATGGACGGAACTGAGTGGCGATGACGAACTGGTCACGCCCAGCTAGGGGAGTGCCGGATGCTTTATGTGACACGCGGCACGGCGGGTCATGTGACAGGCTATGGACTTCCCCTCCATACCCACTACTGAGTGATTGCGGTCGTAGTCGGTTAAGCCAGGATATTACAGACAGCTGTGGATACACACCCCCACATCCTATTGGCCACAAGGTAATCATGTCCCCTGGTAGGTTGGGTATTTAAGAGGCTTCATATCAGTTATATGTTGGCCCCTGACGAAGGTGCATTCTTTTAGCACCGAAACGTACGTTGGGCGTTTTTTCTGCACTGGGCACTGGTGTTTGTAGCACTATGATCACTATTTAATTTAATTTCCTTCTTTTTCTTTCCTATGCCTGTCTAGTTAGTTTTACAGGGAGAACCATTCTTCTCCTTCTTGTGTTTGTTTACGAGGTTTTCTTCGGAGTCTGCGGTGGTCTGTTCCTCTGGGACAGGCGTAGAGATGTCGTGTCTTCGTTGTGTGACGGGCGATTTGGACGTTGTGGGTCCCTGTCGGTGGGTGCTGGTGGTTGGAGGAGTGGGACTCCGATGTGTTTGGCAAAGTCCAGCATGTCTGCAGGGTAGTGGAGGGTGTAGGAGTGATTATCCTTCCGGACCATTAGTTTGAACGGGTGGCCCCACATATATTTCCAGCCATGTTGGACCAGTGAGGTGGTGAGGCGTTTGAGTTCCCTCCGTTTTCGTAAGGTCGCGGGTGCCAGGTCCTGGAAGAATTGTAGCTGGTGCCCCTTGTGTGTCTGTAGTTTTGTGCGGGCCGCCGCCATCAGTTTTTCCTTGGTGGTGAAAAGTAGTAATCTCACAATCACATCTCTCGGCATGGCCAGGTTGGGTGTGGGAGGCCGTAGTGCCCTATGTGCTCTCTCTATCGTGAGGTCATGGTCTGAGGCTTCTGGCCAGAGGTTGAGGAAGATCTCTTTGACGGTGGTGAGGACGGCCTCCGGTGGAACTGTTTCAGGTACGCCTCGGATCCTGATATTATTCCTGCAGGATCTGTTGTTGAGATCTTCTAGGCCGTCTTCCAGTTGCTCTATCCTGTCCTGCATGGTGAAGATTTCTTGGTGTTGGGATTGGGTTGTTTGGGTCAGGCCCGTGGTGTCTTGTTCAGCCTGCATTGTGCGCTCTGTGAGCACTTCGATGTCGCTTCTGAGACCCGACATTTGTTTTTCGAGCTCCGCCGCTGTGTATGCCTTGATGTCTGAGGACGTTTCCCTGAGTAATTTCCTCAGGTTGCCCATCGTAAGGGGAGTAGTGGTGTCGTCAGGCATGTCGCTATCGTCGGAGTCTGAGCCGGAGTTCTGCGTGTTCTGGGCCGAAGATGGCCGCCCTTGCTCTGAGGCGCGAAACAGCATGGCCACTGACGGAGTTTGTTCTCTCCGTTTTTTTGTTGCCTCCCATGGTGGTTTTATGGTGAGGTCTGTGGTAGCAATGCGTGGTGCTCGTGTTTTGCGATGGATGGCTTCTTGAAGTCGCTGATGTTAGCTGATTTTGTGCTCGGGGGTGAGGGAGCTCAGGGATCACACGTCCATCTTCATCGGTGGTCAGGCTCCGCCCCCACTTTTGGCATTTTTAAAGCTTAAGAAACATATTTAAGTAACATTACATTTTACACAACAGGTTCACGTTAAAGCTAACTAGAAAAAAAACAAAGCTTAGATTCAGCTCATAATAGTTTAAACTACGTATAACAAGATCTGTATATGATCTTTGATTTACTGCTATAAATGTGTTTTATTGGTTCCGTCAATCACACCATTTTTTAATTAATGCAATATACATTTTAAAGTGTTTCTTTTTTAATGTCAAATTATAGCATGTTTTAAACTTAAGAAAGTGACATTTATTTCACAGCCTTTTCAAATGAAACCTCCATCCCATGTTGACCTACGAACAAATTGACTGGTTCAATGTACTCTGCTTCTACACAATACACTGTTTTTTATTTTTTATTTTCAATTTTCTCACGAAATAGAGGGGCATTGTAGCAAATTGGCATGGATCTCGACCGCAAATGCCAGTTATATTCTCAGGATTTAGTGTATGCATAAAATGTAATTATAATAATAACACTACACATAATGGCTAAAATAACATATTTTTCTGGCCTTTCTATTAAATCTAGAATAGTATAAAAAGTATGATCAATGATATATATTCATTTTCGATTTCCACTTTTACTTCTTTGAATCTAAATCTCAAAACACCCTTCAATATTTTCATTGCAATAAATACTGCTTATACTTAATTTACAGAAACTATGCTGGGATGCTACATTCATGTATGAGTACATGGGATTTGAGGTCCATTTAAAATGCTCTTATATCTAGGTTTACATTTTGGGAATCCTTGAATGGAAAAAAGCTAATATCCGAATTTTTTAAACTATAGAGCACTCAAAATGTAGAGGTCTCCTGCTGCTTTCTGTATCCAGGGGGATGTGCAGTGCATGCTTGGAATTTGAGAAAATGGCTCAGTGTCAGATATGTTGCTGTTTTGAAGTCAGAAAAAAAGTATATATGTATATATGAAACCAAGAGGGTTTCACTCACCTGAACATGCACATTTCCAAGGGTACTGCTGGGGCCAATTCATGCAACATTGAAAATCCAGCACACCCACTCATTCCTGCCACAATGCCCAATTCTTGGCAGGTCCTATCTTAGTAACCCAATGCCTGCTCTTATGAGATTAATCCACTTTCTTGGAAAACTCTTTCTCCTGGGACTCTCTGTAGTGCAAGATTAAATAGATCCCTGGAATGAGGCACCTGTGACAGGAAAGGGTGCAAACCAGGGAGTTGGCTTGGACTTCCAAATATAAATATCTTAAACCAAGAGGGCTGCACTCACCTAAACATGCATACTTGTAAGGGTGCCACTGGGGCCAATTCATACAACATACAATATCCTGCTGCACTCATTGACTAAACTAAAACTTCAAAGCTCATTGAATGTAATAGCTTTATTTAAAAAAACACCTCATCTAGGGAAAAAATGGGGGTTTAGTTACATTATATGATCATATATTGCATGAGCCTGCCACAACGTCAATGTACCCCATTTTTGGCAGGTCCTACTCTAGCAGGCTAATGCGTCTGATGAGTTTAATCCACTTACTTGGGAAATACTTCCTCCTGTAAAGCTCTGCACTCCAACACAAAAATGTATACAACTCGGTGCTTAGTAACATTTAATTTAATCAAATTCTTATTTTTTTTTCCATCAAATAATTCCACAGGTCAACGTTTCAGTTCCTTTAAGGAACCTTCCTCAGGACAAACCTATATATACCAGAATTGGTATTACTCTCACATTACACCAATTTCATGGTTATCCAGAAACATTTGATAATTCTGATAATATTCTTGCATTTAAGAAACCTACTGAATTGCATCAATAATACGATTACAATTATTAATTGTTTCTCTTTTTTTAAATCAGGATATTACTTTTCATTAAAACACAGCGAGTTTATTCACTACACACTGAATTGCAAACCGGCATTTGAATGAACTGAATTTCATCTCAGCGTTTAGCAAGTAAAGATAATTTTTATATATTTTTGTTTCTCTAAAAGGAAACTGGCACCTCTCTCTCATTTACACAATTGAATACAACATTGATTACCTCTAACTTGTGTTAACCTATTTTTTCATTAGACACTCCTTTTTCTTTTAAATTTATATTAAAGAGTTAGCAAATTATTTCATAGTCCAGTTTTGACAATGCAAAACTCGGTTAAACATTGTAAATGAAGAGAAGAAACAGAAACATTGATATGTGATATATTGCATGCTTTCTCTATGCTTCTAACAATCATTATTATATTTATTAATATTTATATAGCGCCAACAAATTCTGCAGCGCTGTACAATGAGTGGAATAACAGACAAGTATTTGTAACTAGACAAAATGGACGCATGGGGGTTGAGGGTCCTGCTCAAATGTGCTTACATTCTAGAGCAGGGGTTCCTAACCCGTGGTACGTGTACCCCCAGGGGTACAGTTCACTGCCCCCTTGGGTACACGAAAATAATTTGGTAATGGCGGTTCTGCCACAGGTGCAGCCACACTGCACGGGCTGTGAACCGCGAGTCCATCGGAACTCCCATGCACTTAGGACCATCTGATGGACATCTTCCATGAGGGGCCTGGTCGTGAGTTGTTGCGCTTTAATTGCCCTTTCTAAGAGAGCTGGGTGGAAGTGCAAGCCTGTCACTTCCTCCCAGCTGATACACTGTAAGCCGTGCGGGAGGCGGGGTGTCGAGCTATGAGGTGGGGTGCATGCAACCCAACTCCCAACAGTCCCAGCTATAGAAGCCACCCTTCTGCTGCCAAAAGGTAGGACCTGGAGGGTGGCAAAAATCTTAGCCTGTATGTTGATTCTGGGTGTCTGAATCTGTATGTCTGTGTATCTGTATGTATGTCTGTGTATGTGTGTGTATCTGTATGTCTGTGTAACTGCTTGTCTGTGTATGTGTCAGTGTGTATCTGTATGTCTGTGTATGTGTCAGTGTTGGTGACTGTATGTCTGTGTATGTGTCAGTGTGTGTATCTGTATGTATGTGTATCTATGTTTGTGTATGTCTCAGTGTGTGTATTTGTATGTCTGTGTATATGTATGTCTGTGTATGTGTCAGTGTGTGTATATGTATGTATTTAGCTATGTCTCTGTATGTGTCAGTGTATGTATCTGTATGTCTGTATCTATGTCTGTGTATGTGTCAATGTGTGTAACTGTACGTTTGTGTACGTGTCAGTGTGTATCTGTATGTCTCTGTATGTGTCAGTGTTGGTAACTGTATGTCTGTGTATCTATGTCTGTGTATGTGTCAGTGTGTGTATCTGTATGTCTGTGTGTGTCATGGTATCTGTATGTCTGTGTTTGTGTCAGTGTTGGTATCTGTATGTCTGTGTATGTGTCAGTGTGTGTATATGTCAGTGTGTTTATCTGTTTAAAAATCTTAGCCTGAATGTTAGTTTTGGGTGTCTGAATCTGTATGTCTGTGTAAGTCTGTGTATCTGTATGTCTGTGTAACTGTATGTCTGTGTATGTGTCAGTGTGTGTATCTATATGTCTGTGTATCTGTATGTCTGTGTATTTGTCAGTGTGTATCTGTATGTCTGTGTATGTGTCAGTGTTTATATCTGTATATCTGTGTATGTGTCAGTGTTTGTATCTGTACATCTGTGTATGTGTTAGTATATATCTGTATGTCTGTGTATATGTCTGTGTATGTGTCAGTGTGTGTATCTGTATGTCTGTGTATGTGTCAGTATGTGTATCTGTATGTCTGTGTATCTGTGTGTGTGTGTGTCAGTTTGTATATCTATTTGTTTGTTTCAGTGTGTGTATCTGTATGTGGGTCAGTGTGTTTATCTTTATGTCTTTGTAAGTATCAATGTGTGTATCTATGAGTCTGTTTCAGTGTGTGTATGTGTCAGTGTTGGTATCTGTATGTCTGTTTTTATATGTCTGTATATATGTGTGTGTGTCAGTGTATGTATTTGTATGTGTGTATCTGTGTTTGTGTCAGTGCGTGTATCTGTAGGTGTGTCAGTGTGTGTATTGGTGTGTGGGTCAGTGTGTGTATCTGTATGTTTGTGTATCTGTTTGTCTGTGTATGTGTCAGTGTTGAGCCTGGGGCAGGGGGGAGTGCCTGGGGCAGAGGAGAGAGCAATGAGAGCATGGGGCAGAGCAGGGAGACCCTGGGGCAGAGGGAAGTGCAGGGAGAGCCTAGGACAGAGGGGAGAGCAGGGAGAGCCTGAGGCAGAAAAAAATGTATATGTTTGAAAGAACAGCAAATATGTTCATTACAAGCATTTTGCTAGTATGAGGAGTACAATTTATTTAACTCAAGTGAAAAAAGATTGGGAACCATTGTTCTAGAGGTTTGACAGGGAGCTAAGATAGAAGTTCCTAGTTGCACGACAAATGTGTGTATTTCTAATTAAATTTTTCCACACCTAACAAATACTATTTTTAAAATATAGGCATAAATAAAGATAGCATCAAAAAAAATCTAAGAAGTGACAGTTCTCCTATAAGCCCATTTTACTTGCTCCCCATCTTGATTCTATATTATTTACTGATTCATAGTGCAGTGATTTATATGCTAAATATAAGCTATCAAAAACCAATGCACAGCTGGGCTTGACATAGTTCTGTACCTGCAAAGCTACGACATAGAAGGTAGGTCTTGATTTATTGTACAAAAAAATATCTAAACATTTCTGGTATTTTAATAAGGGTCAATGAAGATAGGAACACTGTTACTTAGTAGGAGGTAGCTGACACACACATGGTATTTATCCTAGACATGAACAATATCTCCTGCATCAATTTCATACCTCCCAACCTCCCAATTTCAAATGCAGAGGAATACATTCATTTTAGGGGTGTTGGTGTGGGTGTGGCCAGGAACGGCACTGTTCTGATAAATTTTGTTGATTTACTAATTATTATTATTATTAATATTATTTATAAAGCGCCAACAAGTTCTGTAGTGCTGTACAATGGGTGGACTAACAGACAAGTATTTGTAACTTTGTTTTGATGACAGTTCCAAGAGAGGAATCGGGGTGCAGGGAGGGAAATCTGTTCACAGTTTAATTGATATGCTTTCCTAAAGAAGTAAGTTTTCAAAGATGTTTTTGAAGGAGTGGAGATTGGGTGAAAGTCTAACAGAGAGGGGAAGGGCTTTCCATAGGAACAGTGCAGCCCTAGAGAAGTCTTTAAGGTGAGCATCAGAGGTAGGAGTACGAATAGAGGTTAGAAGTAGGTATTTGGCAGAGCATAGGGGCCTAGACGCGGCATATTTGTATATTAGTGAGGATAAGTAGGTGGGAGCAGCACTGTGTAGAAATTTGTAAGCAAGTATCAGGATCTTAAATTGAGTCTTAAATCTTACGGGACGCCAATGTAGGGACTGACAAAGAGGAGAGCATGGGAGGTGCGAGTAGACAGGAAGATGAGCTGCGCCACCGCATTCACTATAGACTGGAATGGGGCAAGTTGGGAACACGCAGTCAAGGCGAGAGAGGACAGCAGCATGGACAAGCACCTTTGTCATATCAGGCATTAAATAGGGTCGGATGCGTGCAATATTTTTGAGATGGAAGCGGCAGGATTTGGCGATTGATTGTACATCAGGGATGAGAACACCTAGGCATCAAGCCTTAGAGGTAGAGCGGATGGTAGTGACAAGAGAGTAGCAACACTTGAGGGAGGAAAGTTCTGTTTTGGACAGGTTAAGTTTAAGGAAATGAGCAGCCATTCAGTTTGAAATAGCAGAGAGGCTTTCAGAAACACGAGTCAAGAGGGGTGGTGAGAGATTAGGGGACAGATAAATTTGCGTGTCATCCACATAGAAATGATACAGGAAACCGAAGGAGCTGATGAGTTTACCAAGGGAGGCAGTGTAGATTGAGAACAATAGGGGACCAAGGACAGACCCTTGGAGTACACCAACAGAGAGGGATTAGGGAGAAGAGGAAGAAACACTGAATGAGCACTGGGAAAGGTAGGAAGATCACCAGGAGAGAGCGGTATCTCGTAGACCGAGATTACGGATGATGAGAAGAAGCTGTTGATGATCAACAGTGTCACAAGCAGCAGAAAGGTTGAGTGACCTTTATTTTTTTGCAGTGATAAGATCATTAGATATATGGTCACAGCTGTTTCAAAAGAGAATCCAGCAGAATCCAGATTGAAGCGGGTCAAGTAGAGAGTTGGATTCAAGGAAGTCTGTCAATCTGGCATACACACCTCTCTCAAGGATCTTGGAGACAAATGGCACTAATGAGATAGGGTAGTAGTTGGACGGGGAATTAGGGTCAAGGTATGGCTTTTTCAGAATCGGGGTTACCGTTGCAAGTTTACTGAGAGGCAGAGCAAAAGAAGGAGACAATGTGCGGATAAGGGACGAGGGAATAGGATCAAGGGAACAGGTGGTAGGGCGGGAGGAACGGAGCAGAATCCTCTACTATTGTAGGGGAAAAGTTGTTATAATAAAAATTCTAATAAGAATATATGAAGCAAAAATTGTATTTAAAGCAATATATCTTATTTACACAGACTGATTTCCACACACATTTATTGTTGTTTACAAACACATTACTGTGAGTAGTACTGCTGTGAATCTCTAGTTTACATTTGGACACCCCGAGAAGACTCAGTTCCTACAAAAAGGGATATGAGGATATAAAAGAGGAACAGAGGGATTTGGACCCAAATATTGACTGTCCTTTGGAAATAAGGACACTTGAACAGACGTTTTCCTAGGTAACATGGAAACCTTGGCAGGAATGTATATTGATAGAATGTTTTGTTGTGTGTCTTTCTACAACACTCCTAACACCCTTATTATAGGAATATAAAACACACACTTACATTTATATGAACACATACACAAACATTCAGAAACACATGTTCACATACATTCGCGCGCACACAAAACAATAATATATTCAATCTCATTCATATACAAACATACACTCATTTTTATGTAAACACACTTACCCCCATTCATACACACACACACACACACACACACACACAAAAGCTCACATTCATATAAGCATACTCACATTTATATACTCACACAGACACACACACACACACACACACACTCATATGCACATGCATACATTTACACAAACTCACACTCTCATTCATACACTCACACTTCTAATTTTTTTTAGATCTTCATCAAAAACACTTTTTTTTAAACAACAAATAACTTGAGAAATAGCAAATAGAAAGCATTTTTTCCTCTCTATCACTTAAAGCAGGCTGTCCTAGAGAACAAGTTTATCATTTCTAACAGGTTATAATTATCTAAGAGAACAGATTCGCAAAGACTTCAAATTTGAGACAGAATATTCTAATGATCAGGTTAAAAATGGTTCCTAAACAAATGAGCCAAAAATGACCTAGGTCATGCTGAAGTGTCTGGAGATATGGACCATAAATCATATGTTACTAAAAAAAACCTGCTGAGTACCATGACACACAGTGGGCTTAAAAACATATATGTTTGGAATGTATCTGCGTTATAAAATTCTGAATAGGTATTTAAGAATTGCTAAATAATTAAGCATTGTTTGTAAAGTTTAGGTAATCGCCTCACTGTGCAAGCATCTCAAACTGTTTATTCTGTGAATTCAGAACTCTGAAAACCTTTGTGAATTGTATCCCTGAGAAAATGTGTTTGCTAATCAAACAAAATGTATTTCTAGTTGCCTTCACTGCACACTTCAATCCAGTAAATATTTCAATAGTTTTTATGATGATAAGTTTAAAATCAAACAAAAAACAATATAGCTGTCTATGGAATTTATGCAATATAATTGTTGGTTAATGGGACACTATAAACACCAAAACAACTTTAGATTAATGGAGCAGTTTTGGTGTATAGCTCCAACTGCAGACTAAGCATTCTCTGCCATTTTGTAATTAAATCAATGTTTAAGCAGCCCTAGTCACACCTTAGCTGCATGTGACCTTCACAGTCCCACAACACATTTCCTGATAATAGAGGTTTAATGTTCCTTTATTGCACAGACTGTTCCATTTAGAATTTCACATATCCTGCTCTGTTAATAGCATTCTTGAATCCGAATCCGATGCTTCTCCATGAGTGGCTTCAACTTTTGAAGATGTAAAGAAAAATCAGTTTGTACAAATGTAAACATTGCCATTGTTTAGAAATTGTAAAGTTTTACATTGTCTGAGTAACACACCAAAACCAACACAGTGAGATGCAGTGAACTTGGTGCTTAGAGTATCCATTTAAACAATTTAAAAGAGTCACCTGGTTCAATTTGAGCAAACACACTTGAGCTAGGTTGAATCTAAATATGACATATATATATAATTCTACCATCAATGTAAAGTGAGCTACAAGGTATCGTACAGCACTTTACTTTGAGAAGCTCAAAAGACATTCTGGAGAGGATGAGAATAAAAAATTGTTAAGATTTATCAGTGTTCAAGAGCTCTAGGACTCCAGAGAGCCATCTCCAAATGTAGAAATGTGGTTAATCATTTTCTCAGAGACAGGCAAAACAGGAATTTGTGGTAAAATAATATGGCGCTAGTCAAGGCTAAGTGCAATAAACATTAATACTTGCCTCACATGTGCAACAAAGCATACTAATGGCCCCCAATACTTTTACGACAATGTTCTGTTTACAGAAGAGTCAAAAGTGGAACATTTTTCGAAGACGTGTCCCATTATGTCTTGTGTAAAGCAAACACAGGGTTTCACAGTAAGAACATCATGCCAACAGTCAAACATTGTGGTATTAGTGTGATGATGTAAGGCTGCTTTGCAGGCTCATGGAACTCATGATCTTTTTGAAATATCTATGAGTTATGATCGATACAAGGAAATTGTGTAGGGAAATGTCTTGTTATCTGTCCATGATCTGAAGCTAAAGAATAATCAGGTTATTCAGCAGTGATTAAAATAAAAAACAGCAAGAATTAGTCTACCTCAAAATGGAATGAAAAAATCAAACTTAAGATTTTGAATTGACCTAGTGAACATACTGACTTAACCCCTTAAGGACTGAGCCAAATGTACACGTTGTGATAAAAACAAAACGTAAACGAAAACTTGAAATTGCGCTATTTGTCTGTTCATGCTTAATTCACCTTTTTCACATTATGTGCACCCACACTTATTATATATCATTTTATTCAGGGGAAACAGGTCTTTCATTTAACATCAATTATTTAGGTATAAAACAAAATTTAATATGAATAAAATATAAAAAAATGGGTGAAAATACAAATTTTAAAAAACATGTTTAGTTCTACGTGACATTCTAACTGTGAATGTCATAATACTGTTTGCTTTTACTGCAATAAAATACACATATTTGTATTCAGCAATGTCTCACACGTAAAACAGTACCCCCTATGTACAGGTTTTATGGAGTTTTGGGAAGTTACAGGGTCAAATATAGCATGTTAGATTTTTTAGTTTTTTTCACATTGAAATTCAACAGATTGGCTACGTTGCCTTTGAGACTGTATGGTAGCCCAGGAATGAGAATTACCCCCATGATGACATACCATTTGCAAAAGTAGACAACCCAAGGTATTGCAAATGGGGTATGTCTTTTTTTTTTTAGTCTTTTTAGTCTTTTTTGGTCTTTTTTAGTAGCCACTTGGTCACAAACACTGGCCAAAGTTAGTGTTAATATTTGTTTGTCTGTGAAAAATACAAAAAACTAATTTGAATGCCAATTTTGGCCAGTGTTTGTGTCTAAGTGGCTACTAAAAAGACTGGACATACCCCATTTGCAATACCTTGGGTTGTCTACTTTTGCAAATGGTATGCCATCATGGGGGTAATTCTTATTCCTGGGCTACCATACAGTCTCAAAGGCAACATAATCAATCTGGCGAATTTCAATGTGAAAAAACTGAAATGCAAGCTCTATATTTGACTCTGTAACTTTTGAAACCACCATAAAACCTGTACATGAGGGGTACTGTTATGCTCAGGAGACTTTGCTGAACACAAATATTAGTGTTTCAAAACAGTAAAACATATCACAACAATTATATCATCCGTAGAAGTGCCATTTGTGTGTGAAAAATGCAAAAAAAATTCCCTTTCACTGACGATATCATCGTTGTAATACATTTTACTGTTACTGTGAAACACTAATATTTGTGTTCAGAAAAGTCTTCCAAGTAAAACAGTAACCCCCATGTACAGGTTTTATGGTGTCTTAAAAAGTTCCAGGGTTAAATATTGCTAGCAAATTAAATTCCCTGGACTTTCAGCCTAGGTTGTCAGGCAGGTCCCGCAAATTGTAATTAATAAAATGACCTAATTATGTAGAATTATTACATAAATATACACGTGGAATTACTATATATATGTGTGTATATATATATCTGTGTATATATATATATATATATATATATATATATATATATACACTGTGTGCAGAATTATTAGGCAAATGAGTATTTTGACCACATCATCCTCTTTATGCATGTTGTCTTACTCCAAGCTGTATAGGCTCGAAAGCCTACTACCAATTAAGCATATTAGGTGATGTGCATCTCTGTAATGAGAAGGGGTGTGGTCTAATGACATCAACACCCTATATCAGGTGTGCATAATTATTAGGCAACTTCCTTTCCTTAGGCAAAATGGGTCAAAAGAAGGACTTGACAGGCTCAGAAAGTCAAAAATAGTGAGATATCTTGCAGAGGGATGCAGCACTCTTAAAATTGCAAAGCTTCTGAAGCGTGATCATCGAACAATCAAGCGTTTCATTCAAAATAGTCAACAGGGTCGCAAGAAGCGTGTGGAGAAACCAAGGCGCAAAATAACTGCCCATGAACTGAGAAAAGTCAAGCGTGCAGCTGCCAAGATGCCACTTGCCACCAGTTTGGCCATATTTCAGAGCTGTAACATCACTGGAGTGCCCGAAAGCACAAGGTGTGCAATACTCAGAGACATGGCAAGGTAAGAAAGGCTGAAAGACGACCACCACTGAACAAGACACACAAGCTGAAACGTCAAGACTGGGCCAAGAAATATCTCAAGACTGATTTTTCTAAGGTTTTATGGACTGATGAAATGAGAGTGAGTCTTGATGGGCCAGATGGATGGATTGGTAAAGGGCAGAGAGCTCCAGTCCGACTCAGACGCCAGCAAGGTGGAGGTGGAGTACTGGTTTGGGCTGGTATCATCAAAGATGAGCTTGTGGGGCCTTTTCGGGTTGAGGATAGAGTCAAGCTCAACTCCCAGTTTCTGGAAGACACCTTCTTCAAGCAGTGGTGCAGGAAGAAGTCTGCATCATTCAAGAAAAACATGATTTTCATGCAGGACAATGCTCCATCACACGCGTCCAAGTACTCCACAGCGTGGCTGGCAAGAAAGGGTATAAAAGAAGAAAATCTAATGACATGGCCTCCTTGTTCACCTGATCTGAACCCCATTGAGAACCTGTGGTCCATCATCAAATGTGAGATTTACAAGGAGGGAAAACAGTACACCTCTCTGAAAAGTGTCTGGGAGGCTGTGGTTGCTGCTGCACGCAATGTTGATGGTGAACAGATCAAAACACTGACAGAATCCATGGATGGCAGGCTTTTGAGTGTCCTTGCCAAGAACGGTGGCTATATTGGTCACTGATTTGTTTTTGTTATGTTTTTGAATGTAAGAAATGTATATTTGTGAATGTTGAGATGTTATATTGGTTTCACTGGTAAAAATAAATAATTGAAATGGGTATATATTTGTTTTTTGTTAAGTTGCCTAATAATTATGCACAGTAATAGTCACCTGCACACACAGATATCCTCCTAAAATAGCTATAACTAAAAACAAACTAAAAACTACTTCCAAAAATATTCAGCTTTGATATTAATGAGTTTTTTGGGTTCATTGAGAACATGGTTGTTGTTCAATAATAAAATTAATCCTCAAAAATACAACTTGCCTAATAATTCTGCACTCCCTGTATATGTATATAATTTTTAAAAATTATTTTTATTTATATATAGGTATATCTATAGTGATATATAAGTATATACTTATGTATATAGATATATATATATTATTTTGCTCTAAATGTATTTTGATATCAATATATATATATAAGCTTATTTACTTTTTTCGCACAGAGTCAGTTGGTATTGGATATATAGTATTGGACTGTGTGGTTAATAAATCAACCCCGGTCTATAGGTGGAGCGCTCAAAAGTGAGGTAACTCACCCCCCTCCTTTGGGCCGTGTAGATAACCTAGGGCAGGGGATGAGAGAAAATAATATCGTGTGATATGTTTAACTTAATGATAGAGTGGTAAAGAAAAGATATGGATCCACTCACATGGTTCTGAGCCTTATCTGGATAGGCTCAGATCACTTTTGCAGGCGTGTTTGGGATAACACGGAACCTTACACTGGACGAATGGTAACGCTGTTCCTTTAAGAGACAAAAAAGCCCAAAATTTGGTGCAGCATGTAAAGGTGTTACAGTATAGGTGACAGGGTACAGTGAACTGCTCACCTGATACAGAGCCTGAACTCTGGCTCTGAGTATATGGACGTGTGTGTCTATGTGGGGACACAAACCCTATAGGTTGATGTAGAAATGGTCACGTTGTTCCTTTAAAAAATGAAAAACCACATTTGGTGCAGCATGTACAAATAATGCAGTGTAGGTGACAGGGTACAGTGAACTGCTCACCTGATTCAGAGCCTGGACCCTGGCTCTGAGTATATAGGCATATGTGTCTATAAGGGGACACAGAACCCTGTGGATGAATAGCTGGAGCACAAGTAGTTTCTTCACCAGGAGGAGGTTAGTAAAAAAGGTAATTTATTAAATAAAAAACTAGTATTAGTAAAATAATAAAAAACAATGAATATACTGAGTCCTCAGTCCTGTGGGTTGTCCGAGACGCGTTTCGCCGGTCGGCTTTTTCAATCGGTGTAATCCTGTGTGCTCGTGTGCTTCTTTTATATCGTTGCTAGAGATCTGTTTCCAGGTGTCCTCCATTTCGAAATCGGCCGCGGCTCTGTTCCGCCTATGTCACTTCCGCCTTCATCATCACTCGTTGCGGTCGCATTTCGTCCGCCCATATATGGGTGAATCTGCGGCCGCCATATTGTTTATGGGCAAAAACGTATCTTTGTACATAAAGAAAGTCTCTCATACAGTATGGCAAAAATGGGAAAGTAAAAAACGGATAATGAAGAGGGGTATGATTAATATTCAATCGAATTATATTTTAACATAAGTTAGCCAAATTTGACATCCATATTTATACCATAACCTTCACCCAGAAAGCAGTGTGTATCCAAACATGTATTCAGATAAACAAATATTTTTGTGAACAAATGTTTTTTATTAAGCAATTCACTAGATGGTGGATGTATATTTGCTTACTGATATTTTTAAAGTGATATCATACTAGAAGAAATATTGGTGTAATATATAGATGTTAGAATGGATAACTGTATCTCAAAATTTAAAGGAATATATCATCATTATGGGCTTGGATAACCTTCTTGTCTTACAGGAATGATATATCGTTAGGAATACAAACATGTTCAAATGAAGTCGCAAGTGGTAAATGAAGAAAAGATGGACAAGGTTATTCATTCGAGCAAACTACAAGTACAGCTGAAGTAGAAAGATTTTCCAGTTCAACCATATTGACCTTAAATTTGAAATTTAGTTGGAACTTGCTTTGTATTCTCACTTTAGTAAATAACCCTTAAAGAATTTCAGAATCAGACTCCTGGGTTTAACAAACGTTTGTCAGTGAAATAATCAATTACATCTTTCTTTTTTTGCAGGAGTGCAACCAGGCAGTGTGTATGTTCATAAAATCAAAAGATCAGGTTTTGCTTTTGAATGCTAGTTCCTTTCATGCAGAAGGACTAAAGAAGACTATACCATGCTGTTCATGGTCAGGTATGCTAAAAAGTATACCTATGTTGCAGGCACTCAGCTGTTCAAACAATTGGGGTGCAGGTGTTAGGGTCATCCTCCCAAGAAATACCCTATCAATAATAATATACAAATTAAAATGATACCGCACTCTCTCATGTAAACAATGGTCTCCCCAAAAGCCGTACTGCCCCGCTACAGTCTGTAATGAATGCTGCAGCTAGACTGATTTTCCTATCCAGTCGGTCCTCTCACACCTCGCCCCTCTGCCAGTCCTTACATTGGCTCCCTGTATCCTATAGGAGTCAATTCAAAGTGCTAACCCATACATTTAAAGCACTGAACAATTCCAACCCCTCTTATATCTCTTCACTGATCCAGAGGTATGCCCCTCCTCGTACCCTCCGCTCTGCCCGCGACCACCTCCTGACTGCTGCTCGCACCCGTACGGCCAACTCACGCTTGCAGGACTTCTCACGGGTGGCTCCTCTCCTATGGAATAACTTGCCTACTGCCATCAGACTCTCCCCTAGTCTTCAATCATTTAAGAAGGGCCTTAAAACCCATCTCTTCAGGAAAGCGTATGGCCTCCCAGAGTAATCTCTCCCTTACATACCTGTCGCTTGCTCTCCTATGGGATAGTGCTTTGCTCTCTCCTCCAGCTCTGCTTCACTCCTACTTGATATTTCCTATCCTAATGTTTCTAATACCCCACCTCCTATAGACTGTAAGCTCATTTGAGCAGGGTCCTCTTCAACCTATCATTCCTGTAAGTTTTCTTGTAATTGTCTTATTTATTGTTACATCCCCCCTCTCAAAATATTGTAAAGCGCTACGGAATCTGTTGGCGCTATATAAATGGCAATAATAATAATAATAATAATAATAATAATAAAAAATATAGCTAATCAGGCATTAAGTATTTTTATTGAGCAGAGAGGATTATTTAAAAATATTTTTTGATAATCACAGCAAACCAATTTAGAGTTGGTCTAAACAATGGGTGATATCAATACGAGTGCCTTACGTACCAACAATCATGTAAAGAATTGAAAATACCAAAATAAAAAAATAGTTAAGCGTCAGGGAGGGTGAAGAAACATTTAATTTTATTTATATATTTTTTAAACCTTCATCTTTTTAACCCCTTCCTTCCCTAAAGTCCTAACACTCCACTATAGGTCCTAGCCCCCCCAATACTGCACCAAACCCAATATTGCCACAAACCCCCACTACTGCCCCTCAACCCCAATTTAGGTTCTAACATCACACTATTGCCACTAACCCTCTACTATTGCCCCCCAACACTGCCACTAAACCAACAAAACCACCACTGACCCCCGGTACAGCCCTTGACCCCCTAAGTACAGCCCCTGAACCCACCAGTACAGCCTCTGAACCCTCCAATACAGCCACTGACCCCGCAATACTGCCACTGACACCCCCAATACTGACACTGACACCACCACTACAGCCCCTGTCCCCCCCACTACAGCCCCTGCCCCCAATACAGCCCCTGCCCCCCCACTACAGGTCCTAATCACCACACTACTGCCCCTAACCTACCACTTAAGCCCCTGTCCCCCCACTAGAACCCCTATCCCTGACTGCTGCCTTTAAACTCTCACTACAGTGATTTATTGGGCTGAGAGGGAGCTAACTTGAATTGCCCTTCCCATCTTGTACTAATGGAATTTTAATACTTCCCACATACATTTTCCACACATCACACTTTGCCACACATAACACTGACTGCGGCCCAAATGTTTCACAGCTACTCACACAGCTACACATACAACTCCCAGCTACCCACACGCTGACACTCACAGCTATACACACATTATACTTCATGCACAGAAAGCAACAACATACACTTCACACATAGCTACAACACTTTCATCCTTCTTACACAAGACACACACCAACATCACATATCCACTCAACATTTTTTTTTTTTTTGAATTTGACAATAGTAAACGTATATATAGACACATTAAATATGGGGATACAGAAGAAAAAAAAGGGGATGGGGAATCCACATGTACATATCGTAACCACACAGTGTTAGGTACATAACATGTCGCGTTACATTCGTTGCCGTACATTTCAAGACTTAGTATGAAATTATATTCTATATTAGGTTCCATTCTATCAATATCATAGTATGTGGATATCCATCTCTTATACTTGGAAAGGCAAATTTGTAGCCTGAAACTAGGGGTGAAACTGTAATCCACTGTAATATATGTCTATATATCATATAATTTTTATTCATTTTTTAATAATTTTTATTTATTTTATTTATATTTTTATTCATTAACTATTTTTTTTTTATTTCACACATGCAGTGAGACAATCTGTCAGCACAGGCAGTCCCTCCGCAGACAGATACTTGGACACATATTGGGGCCATGTGACGATCTGTTAGAGCGATCACATGGCCGTTGGGTCCTAAATTGACAAGGGGGGACTGTCTGGGCTGTCAGGCAGTCCCTCCACACCTGGAGCAACGCCGATCGCTGCCGGGGGAATGGCGGCGATCAGGTAAGTAAATAATACCGTTATGACGGTTCAGGACCGTCATTGGTCCTCAAGGGGATGTTTCCAATGAAGGTCCTGAACAGTCATCGGTCCTTAAGGGGTTAATAAATGTTCACTAACCTAGCAATAAAAAAATAACACAGGGAAAGAATTTCCTGGTGCACACCCTAATAAAATTGTCTTTGCGCACATGTGGTAGCTTTACTCGAGTCTGGACAAATGAGCTGAACAGGCAGACCAAACAAAGAGCCTTAATACTGACCAGTCACCCAGACTGCTGTAGAAGCAGTTCCTCACAGATGGGACATATGTGATGTCATGACATGGACGAATCATGTGGGTAGGACATTGTAATGTCACCACATGGGGGGGGGGGGTGGCAAATTATTTTTTTACCTAGGGTGGCAAAAAGTCTTGCACCGGCCCTGCTCACAGACAATCATAAAGTTGATTCATGGACAAATTGCCCTTATGATGTCCATAAATGTCTTGCTCATAAAAAAGATGCAATGATTTGGATTCCCCCAGGGCCATGGAAGGAAAAGCAAGACCTGATCATGCAGCCCCAAAACTTAAACCTTCAGAGGAATTGCAACCACCAGAAAGCTACAGAAAGCAGCCTTGGTTCCCATCTTTTTTAATATCAGAAAAATATATAATAATAATAATAATATAAACTAATAATTATACTGCTAATAATTGTAATTATAATGTATATATGTTCATTCAACCTGAAACACTATATTCACAAGCTGAATTATAACACCCATGTTCTGCTGAGGGAGAATAAGCAGATATGAAATACAAATTTCACCGGTTGTTCAAGTTTGTGTATCTTATTATTGAAGGAGCCGATGGACAACTCTTGCATTTCTACTGTCAGATTTAATATTCCCACATACTTTATTTGTTAGTTGACAAAATTATATTCATTACAGGGCATCATGATCTTGTTTGCATACCTTTTTTTTTTTTTTTTTTGAGAATTCTTTATTTTTGGTATGCAGGTAGTTACAACAGTGCCTGTGTCACCAAAACAGCATTGACAGGCTCAATTTTCATAGACATATGATAGCAGTATTGTGGCAAGTTGGAAATGCATAAAAAAAAAATTTATAAGTGAAAAAGGTAGCAAT
The DNA here is from genome assembly GCF_036172605.1 of Pelobates fuscus. Taxonomy (NCBI): domain Eukaryota; kingdom Metazoa; phylum Chordata; class Amphibia; order Anura; family Pelobatidae; genus Pelobates; species Pelobates fuscus. The sequence continues at coordinate 62,960,185 of NC_086325.1, read as the reverse complement.
ACAACAAATAAGCTATTAACAATATAGCATAAACTTAGTGCGACTAGCTTGAGGCCTCGTGGTGAGATCAACAGGCTTGTATGTTTATGAGAAAATAGTAATGTACAATTCGCCTGTCCTGTCCCAAAGCACATAACTTTTGGCTAGCAAGACAGGCTAGGCACATGCTAATTAGACGTAGTGGGTTACTTGATTGATTGTTTGGTAGTGGTAACTTAGGAATAGTGAGTATAGTGGGTGTCATCGCTGTACATTATATGAAACTCTTGGGCTACTAAACATCGTTTATATTAAGCTAGACATATATAGAGAATTGCGAATTGTGCCTAGGGTGTAGAGCAGGCTATTTGTGTAGATGTATGCGCATGTAAGACAAGGAGAAAAAAAAAATATATAAAAATAAACGACAAGCACCTTGTTTGTAGTAGAGACCTCAGGCTCGAACAGGGTAATAGTCAGTGATACGGTAGAACTGCAGTTAATAAGATATAGGTGGTGCCGACTGACTATGTGAGTGAGAAGTATAAGAATAAACTAGTGCTTTACACATGTGACTCATTAGTCAATTGAGAGTCATAACAGTTGACTGACTAAACATATCATAATATATCCTATTAGGCACAAGGCAGATGAAAGTGGTCAAATGGCATACACAAGGCAAACCATAGTACATGTGAGGTCTCACTGCTGCGTCCTTTGTGTAAGGACCCATAGGAGAGGTGATGACCAGATATATGGTAACAATAGGTTAGCATGGAAATTGATCAGCACGATTTTTGTAGAATGACATAAACATATTCAGTGTTCCTATCTATCTGTTCAAAGCATAACCTCCTTGTTGGCGGTAATTGTTTTAAACGTGCTGGGTAAAGATTGCGGTCTAATGGAGAGTGAGGTAGGCTAGTTAGGGTGAGCCGCCTCCCCACGTTGGATCCCTAACAAGACATACTAAAACAGTAGAGACGATAGTACAATTGAAGGTTACATGAGCATACTTCTATGCAAGGTAGGGACATAAAATATTCAGTAAATTAAGCATTATGCCGTACCGGCTGTGTCTGGAAATATGAGGCCCTAAACAAATAATATATCTCATAACATCTGATGGTTCTTCACAGTTTTCCCTTTTCTTCTTCTTTTTTTCTTCCCCTCTTCTTTCCTTTTTCCTTCTCTCCTCTTTTAATTTGCCGAAGTAACATGCGTGTGTGGCGTTTGTGTTTCTACACTGCTCTCAGTGTCTGGGTTCCGTGTCTATTTGAGAGCTAGGTTAGTTGAAGTCATGAGATGTTGCGGGTAGGCGAGCTATGGCTCGTGTAGTGGCGTTTAGTAGCCTCTGGGAACCACGCAAGGGATAGTTGTAGTCTGCTAGAATTTAGGGTGTCACGGCTTCTGCATGATCTCAGGATTCCCCTGTGAAGGTGTTCCTGGATCTCGCGTCCCCTTAGTGGTCTATGGGGTGGTTAGGCTCCTGTTCCCCACCTGTGAAGTCGTGAGGGTAGGAATACATTGGGTGGGGCGATCTATCACTTTGCCCCCTGTATGGAGAAGGGTAGTCAGAAGTGATTAGGTAGGCGCGTGTGCTATGCCCCCCTCGAATTGTTGCTCCTAGGTGAGCTGGATGTCTGCTCCACCGCCCTGCTGAGTTTGATGGACTATGAGAGGCGCTCAGTGGTAGTGGTAGTGGTGTGCTGAGTGTCGTGGAAGCTATGCGTCTCTTCTCTCATCCTATGGGTTGTATGGGTGATGTGCGTGCGTGGATCAGCTACAAAGTGTTATGTGTCAGTAAAAACAGAGATAAAAGAAGTGAAAACTAGGTAAAAAAAAACACAAAACGAAAAACAAGGCAACGTAAAAGTCAACTTGCACCAGTGTGGAGAGCTCCACAGGTGCCCAGAACGTTCCCTCTTCTCTGGTAAGAGCGTCCGCTGCTCAGGTTGTAGCCAAGAGACATATGACTCCGGCGTGGACGTGTGCGTTACGAACTCTGGGGCTCCTGCCAGATTCCATTGGTGTCTCTGTCTAGGGGTAGCCTCGTGGACTTGTTGGTTTAGTGTGTCAACTGGAAGTCCCATTTTATGTAGGATCGAGTCGCATTCGTCTGGCTCCTGAACCGTGTATGTGGCATCTCCGTGGAAGATTGTGATGGCTCTGGATGGGCGCCATTGATAGCGGTTGTTGTGCCGCCGCAGAAGAGTGGTAAACGGCTTTAGAGTGCGTCTCCACGCTAGTGTACTGCCCGATAAGTCTGTGAAGAAGGATAAGAACATCTCCTCAAACTGGTAAGATGGCCTCTCCCTGGTAGCCGTCATCATCACTATCTTATCTTTAGTGTGTTGAAATTGGATTACCAGGTCTCTCGGGGCTGTGTCTGGCGCTTTGGCAGGTCAGGGCACTCTGAAAATACCTGTGATTAGCACCAATTTGGCACCCTGTTGTGTCAGCAGGGCCTCCATAAGACACTTGATAAAAATTTGGCACCTCAGCCTCCCCTACTGTTTCCGAGACACCCCTTATCTTTACATTGTTCTCCTCTTGGCATCCTCGTGGGCAGCGAGACGGTGTTCAAAGGAGCGATTCTGCTGCTGTAATTCCTTCACTGCATGCTGCAGTGAGGCTATGTGCTGTGTTCCCATGTGGGAGGTTTGTTCCAGCTTGCTGATTCTGCCCGTTAGGCCTTGTAAATCTCCCCGCAGTGCTTTCACGTCTGCTGCTATTTTTTCGTGGTGTTCTGCAAGGAGCTCCCTCGGGACAGCTGCGGTTACCGGAGCGGAGTCCGGACTTGATCGTGGGGCTGCTGGCTTGTGCGGTGCGTGACGGGTCAGAGCAGGTAGCATATCTAGCTCTGTATCAACAGAAAGGTCGTCCGAGAAATCCGACCCGCCATCAACAAGGGACGCCATCTTGGGCTCGTGTGCGCCCTGGGCCTGCCGCCATAGGTCACCGATTGTGAGTCCCCCTCTGGGCGAAATCGCCTTCTTTTTGTTTGTCTTTTGCCCCATTGGGTCAACAGAGGTCTGGGGGCTTTCTCCGTGGCTGTTAGAGTAGGATTGCCGGTTATTTTGGCTGCTTAAGGGCTGCAAGGCTCCGTTTTCATACCTTTTATATTAAAATTTGCAGCTTACAAACACATACATTTTGTATTCTGCTATGTTTTGTGATGTTTATGTATTAATTAGTATTTCAATATTCCTCTTTTTATATAATCATCTTTTATAGTATATATAGGACATGATTCGTCTGCATGATGAACGTTGAGAAGATCAATAAAAATGAATAAGCTATAGTTTCATAATTCAACATTAAGAATCTATTAAGAATAATAGTAGGCCACAGTGGATGTTATATACTAATTATATCCAGTGGCGTACTAAGGGGGGGGCGGTCCGCCCCGGGTGCCATCCAGTAGGGGGGTGCCACACTCTGTCCCTCCTGCTGGTCGTCCTCTCCCTCGCGGCTCAGGCGCTCAGTGAGTGAGTCAGAACACAGGGAGGGGATTCCCAGCCTGTGTTCTGAGTCATCACTGAGCACCAGGGATGCTGTTATGGAGTGTGCCAGCAGGGGGCGCAGAGCGTGCATTCTGCAAGATTTCTCCCCTGCGGCAACTCTGCCTGCACCTCCTGCACTGCCTGGGCTGGGATGGAGAGAAACAGCCCCTGAATCATGGTAAGAAAATATTATTGTAAATTCACCCTCACCCCCTCCCTCAGTCACCCTCTCACCCCCTCCCTCAGTCACCCTGTCACCCCCCCTCACCCTGTCACCCCCTCACCCCCCTCAATCACCCTGTCACCCCCTCCCTCAGTCACCCTGTCACCCCCCCTCAGTCACCCTGTCACCCCCTCACCCTGTCACCCCCTCACCCCCCTCAATCACCCTGTCACCCCCCCTCAGTCACCCTGTCACCCCCCTCAGTCACCCTGTCACCCCCTCTCTCAGTCACCCTCTCACCCCCTCCCTCAGTCACCCTGTCACCCCCTCCCTCAGTCACCCTGTCACCCCCTCCCTCAGTCACCCTGTCACCCCCCCTCAGTCACCCTGTCACCCCCCCTCAGTCACCCTGTCACCCCCCTCAGTCACCCTGTCATCAGTCACCCCCCAGTCACCCTGTCACCCCCCCTCAGTCACCCTGTCATCAGTCACCCCCAGTCACCCTGTCACCCCCTCTCAGTCACCCCATCACCAATCACCCCTCAGTCACCCTATCACCCCCCTCAGTCACCCTGTCACCCCCCCTCAGTCACCCTGTCATCAGTCACCCCCCCAGTCACCCTGTCACCCCCCTCAGTCACCCTGTCACCAGTCACCCCCCTCAGTCACCCTGTCACCAGTCACCCTGTCACCCCTCCTCAGTCACCCTGTAAGCCCCCCTCAGTCACTCTGTCACCCCCTCCCTCAGTCACACCCTCTTTCAACACCCCTGCCCTCTCTGCCATATACACCACCGCCATATACACCCCTGCCTTGTCATAATATCCTCCCTGCTATAAACCCACTACCTGGTCATAATTCTCACCCTGGCATATACCCCTTTAACATGTCATATAATACCCACACTGCCATAATCCCCTACCTGCTATATACCTCCACCGTATCATAATACACACCCTGCCATACACCCTGGCCCTGCCTTGACATAATATCCTCTCTTCCATATAACACCCAATCCCATTGTTCCCACCCGTGACATAAAACACCATATACTCACCACCTCACCTGCAGTCACCTCCTTCAATCCACTGTGTGCAATGGCACACACTGACATAGTATCCACCACACTGTCCCACCCTGCCATATACCTTTCTCCTGATAGTAATACTCACCCACTTACATATACATCCACGTTGTCACATTCCCCCAGACAGATAGGACAGATATATACTGGAAGGCAGTGAGATTAAACATTTTTATGGACCATATAGGAGTTTGTGTACGCCCTGCAGTAAGCCGGCAGCCGGGGGATGACGTCATCCTGGCATCGGCATCACTACTGGTCGTGCAAGTGAGCTGTGAAGGAAGAGCACAGAGATCCCAGCCCAGCAGCAACCGCTTGTCACTCCCAGAGTAAGGTAGGGAGGTTGGTTGGACCTCTTAATAACTAAATGCGTGTGTATATCTGTGGTTGTGTATATGTTTAGTAGATAGCTCCCTAATTTGGTGTCCTTAAATATGTCAATCCCACATAAGGATAACAAATAAGTGAGTTATCTACTAAACAACCTAAATATTAAAATTAAGAAAAAGGCTTTTAAAATGTAGATCTTTTAGCTATTTAGTAGAGAATTCCCTAAATTGGTGCCCTTATGTGAGATTCCATATGTAAAGATACCAAATTAGGGTGCTGTTTAGCAGATAGCTCCCTTATTTGGTGTCCTTAAATATGGCAATCCCACATCTCAGCATCTTGCCAACACTACACACAAACACATCCCTGCATTCCAGTGCAAACACTACATACAAACACACCTCTGTATTAAAACATCACCATTATATATAACCACACCACTGCATCTCGCCAACACTACACACAAAAGCATGCCTGCATTAAAATGCCAACACTACATACAAACACACCCATTCATTCACTCACACTTACTCCATACAAAAGCATGCTTACATTGAAACATACATACATTAAAAAAATTGTGGGTGTTTTGTACATTTTAAAGTGCGGGGGAGGGGGGGGGGTGCCAAAACTAGGACCCGCCCCGGGTGCCATATGCTCTAGGTACGCCCCTGATTATATCATATAGTTGTATTGTTTATACAGTGGCTGAAATAGTCTGATTTAAACAAATTACTCATGTATCAATTTCATCACAATATAAAATTTGATGTTTCCAAAATTATTTTATAAGATATCTGGCACAATCTTTATTAATTTTTTTGTCAAGCCATTTTAGAGCAGTTTGGACTCTTGCAGCAGCCTAAGCCCTGAGAGTGGGTTCATTCATCGTCCTCGCAAATTTGTCAAGCATTGGATGCAATTATAGGCTGTGAGAGCTGCAGGTTACCTATTCTAGGACTGATAACCTATCCTTCCATATGAGTCCAAGGTTAGACACATTGTGAATAGATAATGCATACAGTGCCCTGCAAAAGTATTTACCCCCTTGGCATTTTTTCGGTTTTGTTGCCTCACAACCTGGAATTAACATGGATTGTTTGAGGATTTGCATTATTTAATTTACAGAACATGCCCACAACTTTGAAGATTTTTTTTTTTTTATTGTGAAGCAAACAACAAATAGGACAAAATAACAGAAAAGGTCAATGTGCATAACTATTTCCCCCCTAAAGTCAGTACTTTGTAGAGCCACCTTTTGCAGCAATCATAGCTCCAAGTCGCTTTGGATAAGTCTCTATGAGCTTGCCACTTCTTACCACTGGGGTTTTTGCCCATTCCTCTTTGCAAAACTGCTCCCGCTCCTTCAAGTTGGATGGTTTGCGCTTGTGAACAGTAATCCTTATGTCTGACCACAGATTTTCTATTGTATTGAAGTTCTGGGCTTTGACTTGGCCATTCCAACACATTTACATGTTTCCCCTTAAACCACTCAAGTGCTGTTTAGCAGTGTGTTTGGGGGTCATTGTCCTGCTGGAACGTGATCCTCCATCCTAGCCTCAAATTACATACAGAGTGGTACAGGTTTTGCTCAAGAATATCCCTGTATTTAGCACCATCCATCTTTCCCTCAACTCTGACCAGAATCCTAGCCCCGGCTGGTGAAAAACATCCCCACAGCATGTTTCACTGTGGGGATGGTGTTATTTGGGTAATGTGATGTGTTGGGTTTGTGCAGACATAGCGTTTTTTTTGATGGCCGAAAAGTAAAATTTTTGTCTCATCAGACCAGAGCACCTTCCTCTATACATTTTGGGAGTCTCCCACATGCCTTTTCAAAATGTGCCATTTTGTTTTTTTGCTGAAAGTAATGGCTTTCTTCTGGCCACTCTGCCATGAAGCCCAACTCTATGGAGCGTACGGTTTATTGTCATCCTACGTACAGATACTCCAGTCTCTGCTGTGGAACTCTGCAGTTCCTCCAGGGTTACCTTAGGTCTCTGTGCTGCCTCTCTGATTAATGCCCTCCTTGCCCAGTCCGTGAGTTTTGGTGGGCGGTCGTCTCTTGGCAGGTTTGCTGTTGTTCCATGTTCTTTCCATTTGGTTATGGTAGATTTAATGGTGCTCCTGGGCACCATAAAAGCTATTTTTCTCATTTCACTTCACCAAGTTAGACTATTGTGTTCTGATTCATCACATAAAATTCAGATTAATCAAACATTGAACTTAAGGCTGTAATGAAACAAAATAGGTACAAAAGTCAAGGAGGGTGAATACTTTTGCAAGGCATTGTATATGAAATGTCGATACTGTCACATTGGCTGTTGAGGAACTCGGCTTGGCAGAATAAGACAGCATCAAAAGAATCCTTGCACCATAAGCACACAAATAAGTGACAGTGGCGAAGGTTCTTACAGTGTTCTCTTAAAGTTGATTTCTATTATGCTGTTTTTTTTAAGATTTTTTTTTTTATTCATATATTTATTTTACTCAATTTATTCCAAATTTTTTTGGCACCTAAATAATCACGCCGACACATGACCAGATAGAAAATTAGTCACACCGAACATACAATGAATTTAGATTATGAATGACTGGTACAACAATATGCCTCTAATTAAAGCTTGGAAGCTGAAACACTGCAGTAAATGGGTGTTACGTGCACTTACAAACATTGATTGGTTTCGGCTTTATACATGTGTCCACAGAGAGCATGAGGAGACTGCAGGGGACATTCTGACAAATATGTATATGTGCATTTCCTGTCATCATAACAATAACAAGGTCATGCATAGCTCTGAGAAGATTAAATTATGTATTCTTAGCTGTGGACAGATGTGGTATTTTTAATTTAAATACACAGGTGTTACTAGGCATCAATATAACTCTTTTTAAGTTGGAGTTTATGTCCAGGCTTGTTGTGATTCAGTTTAAACCTTTTTCACAGTTTCTTGTATTATGTGGGTATTTATTATTTTTTATCTTTTTCTATAAATACAATTTCTGTGCATTGATCCATCTATTGTATATATATATTTATTTAACTCTGTGTAATGCATTTGAATGAGCAGTTATTACTGGATGTATTTTATTGATAAGATCCCACTTGCAGTAAATAATGACATTGATGCATTTTCAAACCAAAAGACATATGACATTTCTAGTCAAGCACCTGGCATGCTTAATATAAAAACTAGATAGGTTAAAGGAAAGTAGAAATAGAGAACGTATATAGAAGGCAGTCAGGTAAATAAGGAGAAAAAATAAACATTCATGAAAGTGAGCAAAATAAAATATCAAACTGATGACAGGTGACTATATGAGAAATAAAGATCATATTAAGATTTTGAGTGGGGATATTACATTGGTAAAATATTAATAAGGTACGGTAAAGGGAATATAACATGTATGATGATGAGGCCATGTGTTTTTCTTTGGGCTATGCTCCCAACACCTCTTAGTTTCTGAAAAGTCTCTAAGGAGACCATTTTTGTGGGTTCCCTGGTTATGTAAAGAAAGAGTAATGCTTGTTTAATGGTTTCTATGATGTTTCTATAATATTTCACAACGTTCTTATATTCATATTATGCATTATGCTTCATTAAGATGTGCAAATACCACAATCATAATAAAGGTTTACTATAGACTAAAATGCAGACAAGGTTCACTTGTAAGTAGGATAGATGATGCAGGTGTTCATAAATCCTAAAGGGGGAGTGCCCCCCTTCACCCCAAACCCCCTTCCACTCCTACGAATGTCAATGCTTCCCCAATTTTTGTTTTTCATTTAATTGTTGATGCCTTAGCCTAGACCTTACCTAGATCTGTGTGTAATTTGCTCTCCACTATTATATTTTGTCACCAGATGATAGTGATAAGTATTGATGTTTTGTTTGACTAAAAGCCTAAATGAGATAGATAGAAAGATAGAGATAGAGAGATAAAAACACAGACTGGTGTTGATGCATATGAGTGCAATAGAGACACCTTCACTTAAAAAATGCACAATATACTAAATTATAAGATTTTTTTTTTATTTTTTTTAAGTTAAATAGCTTTTTGAAGTTCAACATCTTTAAAAAGGACCTGATGTAACATCAAAACAACATTTTTAACCTAGTAAGTAACATCTCATCTATTAAAATGGATATATGAGTCATTGGCTTAGCAGGATAGTCACAGTCATAGCAGGATATAAAAAAAAACTTGAATTCTGGAACCTTAACTGGAATAGTGACCTTATTTTCCACTCTGATAAATTTCAGCAGAGTAACCGCCAGCTGTTTCTCTTCGTGACCCCAGTATATTGTCAATCACTAAAAGAGAAATTGATATTCATGAAAAAAATCTATACAGATACCTACTGTCAAGGAGAAGTGTTAGACATGATGGCTTCCAAGGTAGGGGAAATGGTAAACCTGCTTATTTTTAATAAATGTGTATTTAAAAAAAAATAAAAAAATTAGAAGATCCCAGATGTTTCATTTTTAAATTGTTCATTATTTAGTATATAGGCGCTGAATAGTCTAATAGATTGATCTGTTCCTACACTGGTTTGATAAATTCTGCCAAATTGACAGATAACTCTATAAGTACCCCTTTTAATGCGTGATAGAGATTGACAAAAAAAATGTTCTTTTATTTTCTTTCATTGTATACTGACACGGGACATACTAGTTTATTAATCTCCTATTTCATCCCATTCAAATAAAACAATCAAACTATTATTTCAAAAGTACTACGGAGTGAATAAGTTAAATATCAGACATTAAACTGACTAAAACATATGGAAAAGATTCAATAAAACATTTTGACATTTTAAAACGCGGGCATGTACTAATTTAATTAATGTCATTCTCTCTATCTTACAATAAAAATTAAAATCCAGCGCACTCCCTTATCCACTAAACAGCAACTTTGGTGCTGACAGATTTTGTTCGTTTTTTTTAAAGTTACATTATATGATCATACATTGCATAAGCCTGCCACAACATCAATGTACCCCATCTTTGGCAGGTCCTACTCTAATAGCCAAAGGTCTGCTAAATGAGCTACTTATTTGGAGAAAAAATTCCATCTCGAGTTCTCTGAGGTACAAGGCTAAATAGGGCACTGGGATGAGGCACCTGTGACAGGAAAGTGTGCAAAACCAAGGAGTTGGCTAGACTCCTAAATATATATATAAGAAAACAAGGGGCTGGCTGCAGTACCCTAAACATGCATAAATAGGGTGCTGCTATCATATGCTATGTATGATTATATAATGTAACTAAACCCCCATAATTTTTTGCCTAGATTAGGTGTTTTTTTAAAAAAATTAACAAAATCTGTCAGCACCAAAGTTGCTGTTTAGTAGATAATGGAGTGCGCTGGATTTTCATTGTTACTGTACTTATTGGCTCCCAGCAGCTCCCTATTTATGCATGTTTAGGTGAGTGCAGCCAACCCCTTGTTTTCTCATATATTCTCTCTATCTTAAAGGACCACTATAGGCACCCAGACCACTTCAGCTCAAAGAAGTGGTCAGGGTGCCAGGTCCCCCAGGTTTTAACCCTGCAGCTGTAAACATAGCAGTTTCAGAGAAACTGCTATGTTTACACTAGGGTTAAGCCAGCCTCTAGTGTCTGTCTCATTGACAGCCGCTGGAGGCACTTCCTGCAATTCTCACTGTGAAAATCACAGTGAGAAGACGCTGGACGTCCATAGGAAAGCATTGAGAAATGCTTTCCTATGGACTGTCTGAATGCGGCGCGGCTCTTGCCGCGCATGCGCATTCAGTGCTGACGTCGGGAGGAGGAGGAGAGTTCCCCAGTGCCGAGGGAGCCCGGTGCTGGAGAAAGCTAAGAGTTTAACCCCGTCCTTCCCCTTCAGCCGGGCGAGAGTGGGACCCTGAGTTTGGGGTTGGGACCTAAAGACTCTATAGTGCCAGGAAAGCGAGTTTGTTTTCCTGGCACTATAGTGGTCCTTTAAGCATTTGTGCTGATGTGTTTATTTACTTACAGTTTGGATTGTGTTAATTTATTTTCCATTAATGCATGCAATTCTTCCTTTTTATAGTTTGTGTTTTTTCTAGTTAAATACTAGCATTTTCTGTACATGCGCTTATTGGATGTGCTATTTTCTCTTTTAGTTTCATTTTGTGCTAGTGCATTTTTCTCTCAATGGAGCAAAATAAAAGACTTGTGCATGATGGAAAAGTTTCCTATGTGCAAAACATTTTTTTCTGAAAATGAAATTTAGCTTGGGACCTCCGATGCATACATTTGTCGGTTTGGCTCATCATATTTATATACATAAAAAACATTCAGGAAATTCATTCAGCATAAAAGGACAAGAAAATGGGGAAAATTAGTGTACGTCAAAATATATATGTAATATAAATTTCTCCACCATTTGATTTACAGCTCAAGTAAGAAAAATAAGCCAAAAGAGGGAAAACCAGAAAGTGCAGTGAATAAAATAAATTTATATTTACATATTTATATATTTTATATATATAAATATCAATCATTATGTTTTCCATCATTCATTTTTTTTTTTTTTACACCACGGCCATAACTCCAAATCCTGAAGCAAACGAACATGCTCATTCATGCTAGATGTCTCCTCAATTATCCATATGTCACTTTGGCAGTATAGAATTTGGATTAACCGCCAACCAGTCAAAATTTGGACAAATTGCAAATTGGCTTAAACCAAATGCACAACAGTACAAAATACATATATTTTTTTTAAAGGAGAGTTTCTATTTGTGACCAAAAAGTGGGAAAGCACTTAAATACCAACAATCTATATATGTATGTGCTTACACACACTCAAAATCAATCAGAATAATTGTGTACAATACCAGCAGCACTCACACCAAAGTGACACACAAGTAAAGCATAATACCAAAAACAAACAGTGGATCGCTTGGAATAATACTTAACAATAATCTTCTCCAAATTAAATCTGTAATTGATCGTATATATACATAATAGGGCAGACCATCTGATATAACTGATCAACACACATGTACCAGATCCCCATCAACCAAGGCTCTGGGTGTAAATGGCTCCACATGAGATGGAAGAATCCCACTGTTTCCAAGGTTACCAGCCACACAATATCTTTGACTTGAATTTAAAATAGTGGTGAGCTTCCCAACCAGGAATCCACAATCACACTTCACATGTGGTTCTCTGTTCCTCCTCCCTATGACGTCCTTTGTGACAGACGAAGCCTGAGGAAAGAGGGCATAAAAATATTTGTACATTAGTGTATATTTATAAAAATAAACTTGGTCTATAGCTCGAGACTTTGGGAACACTCCAAAGCACATTAAAGGGGTGATATTAGGACCAATAACGGGCGCTGCAGAAATGTTAAAATAGATTCCATTCAAAAGAAAATGAAGGTCGAGCAACTAATGTACCTAAACTAGCAGGTACTACCTATTTCTATGATAGTTCTATATCAGCATAGAACTGGATAATCCTTTCCTGGTGGATGGTGGGACACCTGGGGATAAATTTTTATCCAGGTACGGAGATAGTCCAAATAACACAAATTGTCTCTATAGATAAATATACACATGAAGTATAAAATTCTCTTATGTTAACTTATACTATTTATAGCCATAGATATATAAAACAAAGACTGGCTGGTAAATTGTATTATATATATTAAAATGAATGAAAATAAAATTACAAATATTTTTATCTAAAGATAGGTCTCATAATGTAAAATAAATAATTGTTTATAAAAGTTATCCTATCTGGACTTCTAATCTGACATTTCCAAATTATATTATGCATTTTAGATCATATTCCTCCCAAAATTATGCCAAATTGGTCCCTGCAACCAGTGTCACATAAGGTCAATATATTTTATTTCAAAACTAGCACACAAAATTAAGCCCCCCACTACTCCTACTACTCTCGGACGGCAGAAATGGTTATAGTATTCAATAGCCCACATACTGTGTGTGTGTATATCTGGACTGATGAATACTATAGCGATTATTGCTGCCGCCCGAGACTAGTGAGAGTTTCAGAACAGTGCTTAATTTTGTTTGTTCTATAAGCTTTTATATTACACTGCCATGTTATATAATGCATAATGGTTAATAAGAATGTAGTGGTTCATAAGAATAAACCTTCATGTTTCATTAGAGATTTTGCCTGTTAGTTTAAAGCAGCAACATAAATTATTTGTGCAGGTCTCATCTTGACGTGGCAGGTGAGCTTACACTTTAATGACCTACAGAGTGGTATTAAAAGCTTCCACTTATTTAAATATGTATAGAGCTTTGGGAAAGGGCACATTTATAAAATGTGGTGAGTCTCTTGGCAACAACTGCTTTTCGTTATGAATGCAGTTGTGTCAATAACCCATACATTCTGTCTCAAAGTCATTGTATATATATATATATATATATATATATATATATATATATATATATCATGTGTCACACACAAAACAGCCATGGCTAAATGGAGTAAAGATGTCACATATGTTTTCTATATAGAAAAATCAAACAGAGTATGGAATATGAAAAGAAAATCTAATTAATATTTATCAGTGTTTACAAACCATATGTGTTCAGTTCATAAGAAATAATAGCATTGATTACCATATTAACATACAAATATAAATAAAAGTATAAATCAAAATGAAAAAGGTCAAAAGGTAGAGGTTGATATCTTTGAGAAGGTGTTTGGGATAAGTAGGCTAGCATACAGCTATTTTTGGGTTGGTGGATGTAGCGGGTATGGTAGGTGTGGACTCCTGCAATATGCCATTTTTAATATGCAAAATAAATTTTAATATTGCTAAGTTATATTATTTGTTTTTATTTTGCTTCATTATTCTTTTCCATCTCTTCTGGAAGGTGATTCAAAGTACCAACTACTATTTCTGAAAAGTATTTTTCCAGCATAACTCTTTATTCTACGTACTTGCAACTTCAAAGCATGCCTTCATGCTCTACTAGATTTCTTTTTATTAAAACTTCCTTCTTTGATTTTGTTTAAGCCACTAATGCATTTGGATTTTTTATTCCTCCCTTCCTCCCTTCGATCTTCCAGAGTGTACTTTTTAGAGATACTGGGACCCTTCAATTATTAATTCAAAGGTTTCTTTATCAAAGATTTTATGAGACGAATTCTGACCTCCTTTTTAAGGGAAGCCTCTATGCAGATCTAAAGAAGGGAAACAAACATGATAAATGTGGTTTTAATACATTTTTAATATTAGGCAAAAATATAACTTATCTTTGCTTACCCGTATTGCTGCACTAGTAATTTCTGTATATGCCAGAACAGTCATTTTTTTTTATATATCTTCCCATTGATTTTGCATCATTTAGACTCTTAGTAATGAGAGGTCCCAATATCTGGTAAATAAGGTTGACAGACTGGGAAGAGATCGGTTTTCAGGTTGAGATGACTCATGATGTCAGAAAATGTGAACATAACACTGAACTCTGTTTATACAAGTAGAGAACAGTATATATAGAAAGAATAAGTAACCTGCTGTCTGCTGTTAATCTACCCGAGTTTATATGGCAGGTTCTGAAAATAAAGAATAATCAAATACAACATTCCAAATGGAAGATATATACTTTATCTAAGTTTTAGATATTTTTGGGATGGTGTCATTAATTTAAATTGCTTTGTTAGAGCTCATTATCGTAATAACATAGGGATTTGCTCTTTGATATTTTGAAAGATATATTTCTGATACATATAACGTGCTATTGTGTTTTGATTTTTTCTTATAGAATTTCCCCCTTGAATTGGCTTTTTAAAAGCAATCTTCAAGGAACCCTTTTCATATAAGTGAACAATCAGATGTTACTAAATACTGACCAGAAGCAAAACAGTCAATTGCGAAGTCCGGAACATGAAATCCATTCTATTAACTAGATGACTTGAAAGTTGGATAATGTACCATTAGTTTCTGATATTTCAACATATAAGGATATTGCACAATGTATATATGTATACATATATATATGTATATATATATATATATATATATAGAGAGAGAGAGAGCGAGAGAGAAAAGTGGTACGCACAATGCCTATGTTTCTTTCGAAGGTCTAGAAATAACAGAGTAAGAAGAGTAGAAGAACAAAGGTGTAGAGATCGTATTTATCTTTTCTGTTTGTCACGTAGACAAGGTCTTTGTCTTTTCCTATATCTGCTTCCTGACTTTTTTTTTTTTTTTTTACCTTTGTTCATTGCAATCTAGTTCATTACAAATAATTAAGAGAACATTTTCTTATAAATACACTGATAACACAATCTGCCTTGGCACCTGCAGACACAGACTACCACAGTGCGAGATACAGTTCACCGATGATGTTCATCATCTTCATTTCTGAGATTTAATATGCTAGAAGAGATGTGTTTCACGAATGTATAGTATTCCTTCTGTGTCTACATCTGCTCTATTATATTAGCAAAAAAAATAAGACATTTTGATACTAATTGCAAATAAATTGTGATGTGTTCACCAAGTAATTGATGTAATGAAGTTCTTATTAAACTCCTTAAATTGCTCAAGTAAAAGGCTCCCTGTTGACTTGCTTTTGTGGCTAACATGAAGGGTAGGTCTTACTAGTTGTAACGTGGAAAATGGTCAATCACAGATGCTACCTAAGACATAAGAATTTCTGGTGATTTATAAAAGAACTGGTTGCGTTGCCTGTAAAATATCAATGCACAGACATGTCACCCTGTCTTAATTAAGCATATATGCTTTGTATATTGTATCAAAGTTCAGGCACATTGAGAGCCCCCTGCCTGTTCAAATAATTTGCATTGGAGATAGAAAAAGCTGTATGCTTTAAAACAAAGTGTAGCTCTTCATCGTGACATTTACAAAAAGGAAAATATTAACCCCTTCAGGATCAAGGTTAGAAAAATCCACTATTGTTCCGAGAGTCCTGATATTTCATCGATCCTGAAGAGGATTAAGATCTAATATTGTGTTGCTGCATGACCTTTCAAATTGTTAACAACATAGCACATCCTAATGGTCTATTCACTAAATAATGAATTGTGGTACATTGAAAAGCCAAACTTCCCAAAATATAGTCCAAACGAAAAGTAAGAAAACATCTTCAACTAATCCAGATATATATCTGTCACATTTTATTCCTAGGTTTATTGCCTTTAAATTTAGTGATCATGTACTTTACATATTTCTTTAGTTATACTGCCAAACATATTTACAATTTCAAGCTTCCTTTCACTGCCATTCACTATTACGTGGACAAACTAACTAAGAAAATCCTTGTCCATTAAATGTAAATTTATCTTTAAATCCTGTGAGCACGAGTACTTTACATTTACACACACACATGCACGCAAACACACAGACACATCTTCATAACAGTTAAAATAACAATATTTGTGAAACCGACATAAATAAGGAAGTTTGTCATAATGGTAATAATATTACAATATACCTTTTTTGTTTTATAGTAGGAGGGGGAGCGGATGTTACAAATATACAAAATATTCTGCAACATTCTTAAAATGAAACATATAATCACTCATTATTGTAATTGAAGACATTTCTAGTAAGAAATAAACGTTGTTATTTAGCCAGCAAATAGCTTTTGTCATCTAGAGGCTATGATTATAACAATTATTGGGCTATTAGCAGTCTAGTGAAGACAGAAGTGACAGAAAAGAATAAAAATACATCATTCTCGTTATCCAATGGGGAGGTACAAAAAATGTAGAAAAATCAAGTAGAACCTAGATAAAACATAACTTCAATCTTACCCTAAACTTAACCTTAATACAAAAATGTCCTGGTTGTTGAAATGTAAATTCTATCTCTATTCTCTGTCTCTTATACAGATTTCCTTGTTGTGTATTGATGTATAAGAAACCTAACCCTAACACTAACCCTAATGTATTAGATTTGGAATTGTTATAATTTACACTGGTATTGGGTTAGATTAGTAATAATGCTAAATGTAAATGTATCAGTTATGTAAAGTGGAATTATATATGTCAATAATGGGTACAGCTATATCACTGCTCTAGTATGACCCAGCTGCAAAAATGTTTTTTAAAAATTATTTATTTATGCCCAACTCACAAGTGCAACATAGACAAATCAGACATACTAAACAGTAGTATGGACAAACAGCAACACAGTACACCTCAAGATGGCATAGCTCGGGAGCAGAGGATTTTATTTTTATATATGGCTAGTTTGAATAAGTATCACCGAGACTAAAATATGTTTTATCCATCTAACTCATATAGTGTTTTCTCTGACATATGTTTATGTACTGAAAAATTGACATACACAAAAGAATGTCAATGCTCTGGTTATTGCGATATAACCACTAATATTAAAAATGTCTTGGTTTTGCAATGAAATCAGATATGATTTTTTTAAAGAAATTTGAATTTCCTGAGCAGATGCACTATTAGGATTTGCTTTGTGGTTGCATACAGAAGTAATTAAAAGTTCCATTCCAACCCTTGTTCTTCTCTCTTTACAAATCTGTGCTAACATCAGTTATAAGGTTTGTGTCGACTGTTAATAAGAAAGGCATGCCAGGCTGCTCAAAGCACTAAGCACACATTGAAACATAGGGTTATTCTGAAACATATCCAAAATGTGTGTGTGCTTAATGCTCTGAATTAAAGTAACCAGTGCACTGCTAACTTAACAGTGAACGTTAGATAGATATATAGATAGATAGATGATCTGTCAAACGCAATTGTTTTGTCCCAGTAAGACAAGAGATTCAGGTTGTGGGGCAGCCAGTATAAATTATGTGTACCTGTCTTCTGATGTGCCATTGTGTGCGTTGTCTTCTGATGTATTACCGTGTGCTTGTGTACGGCTTGTAATATGTCAGTGTATGCTTGTTTGTGTGAGTCTTATGATCTGACTGTGTTTGTGAATGCCTTGAGATAAGGTGTATCTGAATTGTGATGTGTTTGTTTGTTTGCTTGTTTGGGTGTCTTGTTTGCAGAGTCATGTAAAATAATAATACAAGACAGAAAAACATGTTCTGGGAATCAGAACACATACCTATGTGCATTACTCAGCTAGAATATATGTGAGTTTGTGTTTTATGTTTTGTACAAACAGACAAACGACAACCTCACAATTAATTCATACTCACACATATATATGTGGACACTATCATTTTTTTTCTCTTTTATTTCTTACTATTTGACACATTCATATGGGTAAAAGGTATATTGTGTTATTAACAGATGAATATAAGTCCAAAATTGCTAAAATAGATAAGAATGTTCTTGTTATCCCTAGCAGACTATGCTAAAGAGTTATGAATACAGGAAATCTATATTTTCTCATAATTATGGTATCTAGAAAGCCATTTAATGCAATATTTAAGATGGATCTATTGTATGTTTCATCCACCATCAGATCACTGTTTCACTGTTTCAGCATAGTTTGGATACTGAGAAGGACTCTGCCAATAAGGAAATCTGTACAAAAACGTGTATATAACCCAAGGGTATTATACACAGGTAGAGGGTGGTACAGAACAATACAACCTGTTTTGGGCTGATAGTGAATGTAGAATCTACAAAATGACAGAATACAAAATATGGTGAAGTAAATAAGGATATAGTAAATGGTGCACCATTTACTATATCCTTATTTATTTCACCATATTTTGTATTCTGTCATTTTGTAGATTCTACGTTCACTATCAGCCAAAAACAGGTTGTATTGTTCTGTACCACCCTCTACCTGTGTATAATACCCTTGGGTTATATACACGTTTTTGTACGTATTTTATATAGTGTGTGTGAGGTACACTTTTTTTTTGGGGGGGGGGGGGGTGTTTCTCTAGTGTGTTATATAGTATACATATCCTTTTGTATCTTCAATAAAGAAATCTGATTGCTTATAAATATCCAGAAAGGCATCACCACTCTTAGGAAGTTGAGTTTGTGCAAATTAGTAAACACCACATTTATTCTTCTGTTTAAGAAAAAACATACCAATCCTAAAAATAAAATAAACTTGATTGTCATAATTCAAAGCGCCTATCAATTTTTGTACATGCCGTCTCAATAGTCTGAGTTGTTTAAACTACATAATCAAAATAACATTAACTAAATGATGACAAGACGATTGTTATCACAAACTGTAGATATTTTTTTATTATGTTTTACTAGTTAATTGCTTCCTGTATTAGTATAAACCTGTTGCTGCAGTTGATTGCAATATTATTTATAGTTAAATAGCTACTACATTTTTACAGATTTCCCTAAATCTTATATCACAACAATAAATGTGGAGAGGCCTGTTGTGCATCTCGATTTGTCTGATGATATGAACCAAATCAGAAACCTGCGTGTTTTACCATACTAACCTCATGCATTTCTTTCTTTCTGTAATGTTACAAAACTCTTCAATAAAACAAATTTACATAAATGTGGAGAATTAACCTCTTAAGGACACATGACGGAAATATTCCATCTTGTTTCTCCTTTATTCCAGAAGTTGTGTCCTTCAGGGGTTAAATATTGTATAGATAGTTAATGCTAGGATATACAGTAAATATGGAACAAATTAACCAAGTGCTTAGTTGGGTTGAACAGTTCCACAATGCAACATTTTGGTTTTATTTTTAAAAAGAGTAATTCTGGCGGAAAAGGCTTAAAGTGAAGCATTACCATGGAAACCAATGACAATTTTTAATTATTGCTCTGCATATTACCAATTTGTCTTTACATAAAATCATTGTACTTCCACATAACATTTAAAAAAGCCTCTAGTTTGTCAAAATGTACACACAAAATATGTTGACCTGATATTGTCTGTTCTCCAGTCATCTTAATAAACCATTTGTCTCAATGATTTTAGCTTTTCCATTGTTTAGGGAGTTGTATCAATATTTTAGGAGATAGTTATTAAGGTAACCATTGTGCTATTTTGGGTGCAAAGTGTTAAATGTTGCATTGATTCAGTTGGTTTCCATGGCGATTGCTCCTTATTTAATGATTTGCACCAGTATAGCACCAGGTCTCCCTTCATAAATGTCCCCCGTTATGTTTTGCTTACTACTCGGGAAGCCAAGGGCTCATCCCCACTGAAATTTACTCCTCCGTATCAAAGAAACAGGGCTAGACTTCACAAGAAATCCCAATGTGCATATTCAGCAAATATACTACCTTACTTTAGATGGGAACATAACCTCACTCTGCATGAGTGACTCTCATTGTTTTAGTTTTCTAAATATCATGTATATTGATGTCAGTAATAATGTTCTTTGTTTTCATGCAAATTCTGGAACCTGTGCATTAAGTGCACGGGTGTTTGTTGTTGATAAAAGCATATCACACATTGTTTCCCTTAGATTTGCAAACTTCAAACAATGAAATAATAAGTGCTGAGATTGAGAAATACAAGTACGAGACATGTTCAGGTTGAATTACCCTTCACAAAGTTCATTTGAAATGTGTCATGCAGGATTTAATGTAGGCTGCTTGAAAGATCTCCACAGGATAGAATCTGTGATGAACTAACTCTATAGTACAGCTGCCAAAATGCAAACTTCATTTTTTTTTATTAATATCAAATACTTCTCATTACTTAAGCCTCATCAGCATCACTCTTGCAATCAAAAATATTAAAGTAACTCTTTAGTGACAAAGAATTCAGCAGGGCATATCAGTGGTGCCGAAAGACTTCCTCCTTTATTTTCATGTATTTTTAGTTTAATAAGAAAGAATTGAAAAAAGACAAAGCATATCTCATGTACGACAAGATACAATTATCCTTTATTGTTATAACGCTCCATGTCATCCAGACTGTTTTCAGTAACTCAGTAACATGCAAATAACAAAACTAATTATAATTAGTGATGTCGCGAACATAAAATTTTTGGTTCGCGAACGGCGAACGCGAACTTCCGCAAATGTTCGCGAACGGGCGAACCTGGCGAACCGCCATAGACTTCAATGAGCAGGCGAATTGTAAAACCCACAGGGACTCTTTCTGGCCACAATAGTGATGGAAAAGTTGTTTCAAGGGGACTAACACCTGGACTGTGGCATGCCGGAGGGGGATCCATGGCAAAACTCCCATGGAAAATTACATAGTTGATGCAGAGTCTGGTTTTAATCCATAAAGGGCATAAATCACCTAACATTCCTAAATTGTTTGTAATAACGTGCTTTAAAACATCAGATATGATTTTGTATCGATCAGGTAGTGTAAGGGTTACGCCCGCTTCACAGTGACAGACCAAACTCCCCGTTTAACGCACCGCAAACAACCGCAAACAGTCCATTTGCACAACTGCAAACTCCCCATTTGCACAAGGTTGGATACCAAGCTAGCCATGTCCCGTTCCTTGTCCTCACTGATGTCATTGAAGGTCTCTCTTCCTCCACCCAGGAAGCGGGAGATGGAAAAAGATGCTTGGTCGGTCCTCCTACTTCAAATTTGGGGCACTGCGCGTGCAATCTAATGTGCCACCAGATAGGAGTAGTGTGTTAAGTAGTACTATTCTTATCAGTTTAATCCCTGTTACGTCCTCTATCAGGGGACGTGTATATAAGGCATCGATTTTAGGAAGCGGGAGATGGAAAAAGATGTTTGGTCGGTCCTCCTACTTCAAATTTGGGGCACTGCGAATGCAATCTAATGTGCCACCAGATAGGAGTAGTGTGTTAAGTAGTACTATTCTTATCAGTTTAATCCCTGTTACGTCCCTTATCAGGGGACGTGTATATAAGACATTGATTTTAGGAAGCGGGAGATGGAAAAAGATGCTTGGTCGGTCCTCCTACTTCAAATTTGGGGCACTGCACATGCAATCTAATGTGCCACCAGATAGGAGTGGTGTGTTAAGTAGTACTATTCTTATCAGTTTAATCCCTTTTACGTCCCCTATCAGGGGACGTGTATATAAGGCATCGATTTTAGGAAGCGGGAGATGGAAAAAGATGCTTGGTCGGTCCTCCTACTTCAAATTTGGGGCACTGCGCATGCAATCTAATGTGCCACCAGATAGGAGTGGTGTGTTAAGTAGTCCCCTTCATCAGGTCTTTTTTAGTCGAATGTATCGCCCACTGTCAGTCCCTTCGGGATCCATCCCTCATTCATCTTAATAAAGGTGAGGTAATCTAGACTTTTTTGACCTAGGCGACTTCTCTTCTCAGTGACAATACGTCCTGCTGCACTGAAGGTCCTTTCTGACAGGACACTTGAAGCAGGGCAGACCAGAAGTTCTATCGCAAATTGGGATAGCTCAGGCCACAGGTCAAGCCTGCACACCCAGTACTCAAGGGGTTCATCGCTCCTCAGAGTGTCGATATCTGCAGTTAAGGCGAGGTAGTCTGCTACCTGTTGGTCGAGTCGTTCTCTGAGGGTGGACACCGAAGGGCTGTGGCGATGCGTAGGACTTAAAAAGCTCTGCATGTCCTCCATCAACAACACATCTGTAAAGCGTCCTGTCCTTGCCGGCGTGGTCGTGTGAGGAGGAGGATTACTTTCACCTCTTCCCCTGTTAGATTCCCGTTGTGCTGTGACATCACCCTTATACGCTGTGTAAAGCATACTTTTTATTTTTTTTTGGAACTGCTGCATCCTTTCCAACTTGCCGTAATTCGGTAACATTTCAGGCACTTTCTGCTTATACCGGGGGTCTAGTAGCGTGGACACCCAGTACAGGTCGTTCTCCTTCAGCATTTTTATACGAGGGTCCCTCAACAGACACGACAGCATGAAAGACCCCATTTGCACAAGGTTGGATGCCGAGCTACTCATGTCCTGTTCCCCGTCCTCAGTGATCTCTCTGAATGTATGTTCTTCTCCCCAGCCACGTACAACACCACGGATACCAGATAGGTGACAACGAGCACCCTGGGATGCCTGTTGTGGTTGGTCTTCCTCCTCCTCCTCAAAGCCACATTCCTCCTCTGACTCCTCTTCCTCACAATCCTCTTCCAGCGTTGCCGCAGGTCCAGCAAGCGATGCTGATAAGGCTGTTTCTGGTGGTGATGGTGACCACAACCCTTCCTCTTCACGCTCATCTATGGCCTGATCCAGCACTCTTCGCAGGGCACGCTCCAGGAAGAAAACAAATGGTATGATGTCGCTGATGGTGCCTTCACTGCGACTGACTAGGTTTGTCACCTCCTCAAAAGGACGCATGAGCCTACAGGCATTGCGCATGAGCGTCCAGTAACGTGGCGTGTTGAATTCCAATGTGTCGGGCTGTCGCAAATCAAGCGCCTCACTGGCATGTTGTTTCGCCGCTTGATATCGGAAAAGTGAGCCATGGCCATGTAGGAATGCCGGAAATGGCCACACACCTTCCTGGCCTGCTTAAGGACGTCCTGTAAGCTTGGGTACTTATGCACAAAGCGTTGTACGATCAGATTACACACATGTGCCATGCACGGCACGTGTCAACTTGCCCAAATGCAATGCCGCCAACACATTTCTTCCATTGTCACACACCATTTTGCCGATCTCCAGTTGGTGCGGAGTCAGCCACTGATCCACATGTGCGTTCAGGGCGGACAGGAGTGCTGGTCCGGTGTGACTCTCTGCTTTCAGGCAAGTCAACCCCAAGACGGCGTGACACTGCCGTATCCGTTGATGTGGAGCAAGACACAGCAGCAGAAGAGGACTCAGCCGAGGAGGTTATGGAAGAGGATTGAGTAGAAGGAGTAGAGGAGGTGGCAGTAGGCCTGCCTGCAAGTCGCGGCGGTGTCACCAACTCCTCTGCAGAGCCACGCATTCCATGCTTGGCAGCCATCAGCAGGTTTACCCATTGCGCAGTGTAGGTGATATACCTGCCCTGACCATGCTTTGCAGATCAGGTATCAGTGGTCAGATGTACCCTTGCCCCAACACTGTGTGCCAGACATGCCATTATTTCCTGTTGCACAATCGAGTACAGGTTGGGGATTGCCTTCTGTGCAAATAAATTCTGGCCGGGTACCTTCCACTGCGGTGTCCCAATAGCTACAAATTTTTTGAACGCCTCAGACTCCACCAGCTTGTATGGTAAAAGCTGGTGGGCTAAGAGTTCAGTCAAGCCAGCTGTCAGACGTCGGGCAAGGGGGTGACTTTGTGACATTGGCTTCTTACACTCAAACATGTTCTTGACAGACACCTGACTGTGGGCAGATGAGCAGGAACTGCTTAAGGCGAGAGACAGAGGGGGCAAGGAGGACAGCAGTGGTTAACGTGGCTGAAGATGCTGGACCAGGAGGAGGATAGCGGCATTGTGGATGGAGTTTGTGTGCTGCTTGTACTCATGTGTTGATCCCATAGACATTTGTGATGTGCGATCATGTGCCTTCGCAAAGCAGTTGTACCTAGGTGGGTGTTGGACTTCCCACAACTCAGTTTCTTTTGGCACAGGTTGCAAATGGCATCGCTGTTGTCAGAGGCAGACACACAAAAAAAATGCCACACTGCTGAGCTCTGCAATGACGGCATTCTGGTGGTGGCAACAGCATGCGTTGATTGGCGTGCTGTCTGGCTGACCCCGGGTGCTGATGCTTGCTGTCTGACTGTGCCACTAGCTCCTTGCGACGACCGCTTCATTTGTATCTGACATTTCAGCAAAGGAAGCAGCAGCGGGTACAACATCATCATCATCACACCGTACGTGTGTAAGGCTGCCTGACTGAGACATATCCCTGTTATCTACATCCTCTGGCAATAATGTTTGCGCATCACTCATTTCTTCCAACTGATGTGTAAATAACTCCTCTGACAGATCAAAAGAAGCGGCTGTGGTGCTAGTGTTGGTGGTGGCGGCAGGCAGGCGAGTGGTAACTTGAGAGGTGTCCGAAGCTAAGCTGGAGAAGGATGGTGCGTCAAGGTTCCGAGCAGAAGCTGTAGAAGATTGGTTGTCCTGTGTTAGCCAGTCAACTATGTCCTCAGAACTTTTCAAGTTCAGGGTACGTGGCCTCTGAAAACTGGTCATTATTCTAGGGCCAAAGGGAATCACAGCACCACGACCACGACAGCCCCTGCGGGGTGGCTTGCCTCTGCCTGTCATTTTATTTTTGGATTAGTGGTACTATGTGTGCAAGCTACTGTAACAACAGATATGAGTGGCACTGGTGTGCCCTGGCAGGCCCTGAAACGCACACTCGTGAAGGAAACTGACTGATATTATATTACAGTCAAAAGGTTTAGTTTTTTTTAAATGCAAGCTATTGGGACACCAGATAAGAGTGAGTGGTGGCACTGGGCAGGCCCTGAAACGCACACTCGTGAAGGAAACTGACTGCTATTATATTACAGTCAAAAAGTTTAGTTTTTTTAAATGCAAGCTATTGGGACACCAGATATGAGTGAGTGGTGGCACTGGGCAGGCCCTGAAACGCACACTAGTGATGGAAACTGACTACTATTATACTACAGTCCAAAAAGTTTAGTTTTTTTTAAATGCAAGCTATTGGGACACTAGTGAGTGAGTGGTGGCACTGGGCAAGTGGGCACAGTATACGCTGTGAGCCTGACACACACGCTGGCAGACAACTAACTGCTATTCAATCTATTACAGTCAAAATTTTATTTTTTTTAACAAATGTACACTACTGTTACACCAGATATGAGTTGCACTGGTGTGACACTGTGCCCTGGCAGGCCCTGAAACGCACACTCATGAAGGAAACTGACTGCTTTTATATTACAGTCCAAAAAGTTTTTTTTGTTAAATGCAAGCTATTGGGACACCAGTGAGTGAGTGGTGGCACTGGGCAGGCCCTGAAACGCACACTAGTGAAGGAAACTGACTGCTATTATATTACAGACCAAAAAGTTTTTTTGTTTTAAATGCAAGCTATTGGGACACCAGTATGTGAGTGGTGGCACTGGGCAAGTGGGCACAGTATACGCTGTGAGCCTGACACACACGCTGGCAGACAACTAACTGAAATTCAATCTATTACAGTCAAAATTGTATTTTTTTTTTAAAAATGTACACTACTGTCACACCAGATATGAGTTGCACTGGTGTGACACTGTGCCCTGGCAGGCCCTGAAACGCACACTCGTGAAGGAAACTGACTGCTATTATATTACAGTCCAAAAAGTTTTTTTTCCGTTAAATGCAAGCTATTGAGACACTAGTGAGTGAGAGGTGGGACTGGGCAGGCCCTGAAATGCACACTAGTGAAGGAAACTGACTGCTATTATATTATAGTCAAAAAAAGTTTTTTGTTTTTTTTAATGCAAGCTATTGTGACACCAGTGAGTGCGGGGCGGCACTGGGCAAGTGGGCACAGTATATGCTGTGAGCCTGACACACAGGCTGGCAGGCAGGCAGGCAACTGCAATTACATTACACAGAAAGAAAAAAAAGCAGACTGATGTTCTAGCCCTAAAAAGGGCTTTTTGGGGTGCTGTCCTTGCAGCAGAGATCAGATGAGTCCTTCAGGACTGTAGTGGACACTGAATACACTAGCCTAGCTATCAATTTCCCTATCAAATCAGCAGCAGCTACACTGTCCCTACTCTCACAAAGAATGCAGTTTCACAATGAATATAAAATGGATGCTGTCCAGGAGGTGGGAGGGTCTGGGAGGGAGGGTCTGCTGCTGATTGGCTGGAATGTGTCTGCTGACTGTGAGGTACAGGCAGGGTCAAAGTTTACTCAATGATGGCGAATAGGGGGCGGACCGAACAGCACATGTGTTCGCCATCCACAGCGAACGCGAACAATCGATGTTCGCCGGGAACTATTCGCCAGCGAACAGTTCGGGATATCACTAATTATAATAAGAAAAATATGAAAGTAAAATATGTGTGTGAGTGTGTATGTGTATATATATAATTTTAATATTCGCAAAATGTTTACAATGTTATTGCTGTTTCTTTTATAGAATGCATTTACAATGGTACTGATTTCACATGTACACAGTTAATACACGATGTTACCAATTTAATTACATGTATTATTAACATAGCACTTTAAAAATGAAAGATTAGACCAGGTCATTTTGGGTAACTGCTTCTTGAAAAAAACAACAAAATAAACCATAAACAAAACTCACTTAGAAGTCGTTTTCTGTTAATAATTTTCTTAAAAAATGTATATTCATGAATGTTTGGATGAAGACATTTGCCAGTGCTTTTTTTGCCCCATATATATCTATATACAGAAATTAAATATATTTTAAAATATACTGAATATCATAAAGAAATCAAAGCATGCCCTGTACACACCATCTCTGAATAATTTTGTTACTTGCGAAGCACAGCTATGCAAAATATGAAAATATGCATGAACATTGACACTTACTGGAGGTGGTTGAATTGGGATTTAAACCTGGGTTTCTTGGGTCTAATGCAGTGATTATGCCAAATTCTGAACCATTTGCATATTATGTTTTTACACTTTACTACTGTCCATTTGGTGCATCTGTGCTTCCAGTAAGTAAGTTCTTTCTCAGTTGTAGCACCTCCATGTCAACGTTTGTGTTTAGAGATACTATTCTGCACAGCCCTGGTGTCACACCTGATTAGTTGTTGTCACTTTCTTGTCAGATGGGACCAGTTTGGCCATTCTTTTCTGACTTCCTTTATTTGCAAGGTGTTTTTGCACACAAAACTACTGTTCACTAGATTGTTTTGTAAATACATACATTCATATATACACACACACATACATATATACACATACATACACTATAAGTTAAGACCTTTATTATTATAAATTGTCGACGTCAGGGAAATCTTAACATGCTTATAGCATGTTGTTTATCTGGAATCTGATAGTCTCCTATAAAAAAAATTGTGATTTAAAAAAAAAAATATTTAAAGAATTAATGATTAACTGATAATTTATGAATAAGAAGCCTACCCTACTTTCGTATCTATATTTAATTTATTCGAAGCGTTGTTCACTTCTCTTCATTCAATGTTACTGTATATCTTACAAGGGTGAGGGAACCTCTTGTTGGTGAATTGTTGCTGCTTCAGCTGATAGTGAGTGCCTATCTGAGCCCTATGTATATCACATGTAAAAGTATACAAATTAATCAACAGTTTTGTGTAAAAGGTTTAAAAAGGTTTAAAGAAAAAAAAAATTTCAAATGTAAAGTATTCATTCCATCATTTTAATATTCGCTAAATGTTTAAAATGTTATTACTGTTTCTTAATATAATGTATTTACAATGGTACTGATTTTACATGCACACAGTTAATACATGATGTTACCAATTAAATTACATGTATTATAAACATATTACCTTAAAAATTAAAGATTAAACCAGCTCATTTTGGGTAACTGTGTCTTGCAAAAATCAAAATAAACCATAAACAAAACTCACTTAGAAATTGTTTTCTGTTAATAATTTTCGTAAAAATGTTATATTCATGAATGCGTAGATGAAGACATTTGTCAGTGCTTTTTTTGTCCCATGATTTCTCCCATCTCTAAAATTGCAAGAGCCTAATTTTTTGTTTGATAATAGAAGATACTGTCTAGTTAAGCAATACTGAGCTGGATGAAAGGATTCTCCAGTCAATTAAGATAATTAACCCCTTAACTATTAGAAAAGGTGACCAAGAATGCCTTTGTGAGGCATTGTTTTTCCATCTGGCAGTCAAAAGGTTAATTGCCAGAAGCAAAGCCAAGAGCCCTTAACAGTCAACCAACTCTTTCACTGACAAATAAAGGCAGGCATCTTCCCACAAGCCTCCCTTAAAACACAACTGATGTCACTTAAAAACATTTAAGGCACCGATCAAGGCAAACATCATGATGCCTGTTTCTATATTTAGAATAGACAATTTAATCCCAAGGTGGCAACATTTTAAAAAAAAAGTAGTATCTATTTTCTTTATCTGTTTAAATGTTGTAGTGATATTTTTCCTTAATTAACTAAATTAATATTATTAAGTTAAAAGTTACAATATTATCTCTCTGCTATTAAGTGTACTTTTACAAAACTCAAAGTGATTTTCAGGATTATGGGAAAAAAAAATCAAAAAACATTGAAGACATGACAAAGGTTCATAGTTACTAGAATGACTGTGGGTACATTTACATATTTACAAATAGGGAGATTGCACAAATTGCACAATACAAATGTTCTACACATTTACTGTGCAAGGAAAAATAATTAATACATATTAAAAATTAACCAAAGAATTATGAAAGTCTCAACACAACTGCATATATCAACTATTCACTTAACAAATCTCTCCTACATACATTTTAAATAGAAAAATATGATTAATTACTATTATTGGATCATCATACCCTCCAATATGGTAAATCCATACCCATACATAACATACCCATACATAACAGGTAACAACCAAAAAATCTTCAACGGAACAAATACACTCAAATTATCTGCATGGCATGTGAAAGAAATAGGTATATATACACACTAATGAGAAAATTAAATAATACGTGAAAAAACTATGTGTTTCCCAGGTGTACCTCACAAACACCCAATAACCAGATTAGAGCAAAAAAAGTGGGAAGAAACCACCCAGTATACGTAAATTAATTAAATACAACCTGGAAAGATGAACCAGGATTAACAAAAATAAGTATAGACCTGTAATAATAATAAACATTACATAGCGTAATACAGTTACAATAAAATGAAGTGCATGATGTTTAGATATTGCACTCACAAACTTAAGGTGAAAGCAGGCTACTCACCCCACCAGGGGTTAAAACAAATTGGAAAGCTGGCAGATTTCAATCCTCATAAATTCCTTAAATGGATGAAGGAAAGAGAGCCATACGTGGTGAAGTACAGTAAAATCATAGAAAATTTTATTAAGATTGTACTTACAAGCAGGCAGAACATCTGGGCATGTATCCACACAATGTGGAACCAAATAGAGCATGGTAATCTTCACAGAGCCAGCAGGAAGTAGTTAAAAACAAACAAATAAAACAAATTAAATAAAAATCCATATAGAGTCCAAATTATACTGTCCAACACATTTTGTCAAATAGGGGGACTTCCTCAGGGATCTGGAGTTGTTCTTCCATAGAGGGACTTCTTATACTGGTGACAATCATAGTCCATTCGTTACATGTGTTGGCGCACGTTCCATCCTTGGAACGCACTGATCTACGTGCTGTACGACTCAGGGAAAAGATAGATGACGGAATTGTGAGAAACAGATCAATCAGAATAGGCATAAAACGCATGCGCATGAACAAACAGGAAAAAAACCCGAACACCATGTGCGTGTGTAAATCATGATTCATACCATCCATAATAAAAAGTGAGAACAAATAGACGAAGAGCCGCCTTCTTATATGAGTATGTTAGAAAGTGAGAACAAGTAGGAGAACCACCATTATGTTCCATTATATGTAGAGTATCAGGCCTCTCATGTTGTTCTCTACTTTTAAAAAAATGTTTGATAGTTAACTTTCTTAGGAATCTCTGGTTGTCTAAATATAAGTCGAAAGACTTGGAATTAGAAGAAGGAGCAAATTTTAATCCTTTTCCTAACAAAGAAAGGTACCAAGTTTGCCCCTAGTTTTGGCACCTTATATGTATCCCATTGGGAGCAACATCATATTACCCTGGGAGAGCATACAGGGGGCGGGCTGGTCCTATGGCGACACTACAAAGATGATGTGTTGTTAATTTGGGAGGGAGATGCCCCAAGTTTGGAATTTCAAGGAGGTTAATAGTAATGAGTATAATTTACATTTTACTTTCAGATCAGACACAACATCTATAGATTTTCTGAATCTAACTATTTATATTGATCAGAATCATTTAAAAACAAAAAATTATTTCAAACCCACTGATTGTAACACTGCTATAGAACACTCCAGCTCTCATCACCCTTCCTGGCTTGCCAACATCCCCAAAAGCCAATTAATCCGCCTAAGAAGAAATTGTACTGATGACCATATTTTTTTACAACAAGCCCATATCATTAAAAAATGCTATATTGAGAAAGGTTATAACCAAGCAAAATTGAAAACTGATGAGCAGTTAGTCTTAGAAACTGACAGATCTCTCCTCTTGCAGGAGAACGGCACTCCACAAAGGAAAAACAAAAATAATAATAACTTTTATACTTATAATAATAACAATAGTAAATTCCAATTTGTGTTTTTAACACAATTCAACGCACAAGCAAAAAGAATTGAAAAAGTTCTTAAGAAGTACTGGTATATCTTGAAGAAGGATGATATTTTAGGAGAGATGTTACCAGATTCTCAAACGGTAATATACAAACGAGCAAATAATCTTAAAAACAAATTAGCTCCCAGCCTCCTTCCTGCCAATACCAATACTTCAATTTCAAATAATTGGTTTCAAACTCCTATAAGTGGTTTATTTTGTTGTGGTCGCTGCTCCACTTGTAAGCACCAAAAAAAAGGTACATATACGATAAAAACGTATAAAATAAAAAAAACATATTCAATGCTCCTCTACTTTAGTAATCTATTTATTACAATGTGGATGCGGAGCCCAATATGTGGGTCGAACCATACGTAAACTCCATGTGAGACTTTTGGAGCATTTCAATAATATAAGAAAGGGCAAATTGGATCATAATGTTCTAAAATATTGTAACACATGTCCCCACTTTAGGTGAGAGAATTTTTTGTCATTTCGCATAGACACGGTAGATTAAGGCTGGAGAGGGGGAAATAAATGACAGGAACTTATTCACCAGGAAGCCTTTTGGATTTATCGGGCTACAAGATATTGCTCTCTCCTGGTGCTCCTCCTACTTCTCCCAGCGCTCTTTCAGTGTTTCTTTCTCTGGCTCTGCTTCTTCTCCCCAACTCCTCTCTGTTGGTGTCCCCCAAGGTTCAGTCCTTGGTCCCCTACTGTTCTCCATCTATACTGCCTCCCTTGGTAAACTCATTAGCTCCTTTGGCTTCCAATATCATTTCTATGCAGTTGACACGCAAACCTACCTGTCCTCTCCTGATCTCTCCCCATCCCTCTTGACTAGTGTCTCTGACTGCCTCTCTGCTGTTTCTAACTGGATGGCTGCCCACTTCCTTAAACTAAACTTGACCAAAACTGAAATTCTGGTCTTTCCTCCTTCAAGTGTTGTTACTCCTGTGTCTGTCTCCCTCCAAGTCAATAGTGCTACCATCAGCTCCACCACGCAGGCTCGCTACCTAGGTGTTCTCTTTGAATCCGACCTCTCCTTCAAGCCTCATGTTCAATCTATCGCCAAATCCTGTGATTTCCATCTCAAAAAAATTGCGCCATCTGCCCCTACTTAATGCCAGATGCGACTAAGGTGTTGGTCCATTCCACTGTCCTTTCTCGCCTTGACTACTGTAATGCGCTTCTCAGTGGTCTTACGTTCTCCCAACTTGCGCCGTTACAGTCCATAATGAATGCGGCGGTGAGGCTCATCTTCCTGTCCGCCCGCACCTCCCATGCCTCACCCTTCTGTCAGTCCCTACATTGGCTTCCTATAAAATATAGAGCTCAATTTAAAATTCTGGTTCTTGCTTTCAAATCTCTACATAATGCGGCTACCACCTATCTATCCTCCCTTATACACAAGTATGTCCCGTCTAGGCCCTTACGATCTGCTGAAGACTTACGTCTATCTTCTGTCCGTACTTATATTTTTTATTTTTATATTTATATTTATTTTTATATTTTATAATTTATTTTTATTTTTATATATATTTTCTATTTATTTATTTATTTTATTTTCATAATATTTTCATATCTTATATATTTATTACGTTTTTATTTCATTTATTTTTATTCTTATTTTCATTTTCATTTCTATTTTCAATTTTTTTCATTTTTTACATTCACAAATATATATATATATATTGAATCATGTTCACAATATCTAATATCAAATACCAACTAATTTTTGGATAATGCAAAATCTTTTTACAGTTGGTATTGAATTCACAACAAATAATCAATTTAAAATAATAATTTTTTATCTTAAATGTAACTATATAAAAATTAAATACTATATAAAATCCATCTCAGTGTATGTATAAATATGTGTCATTCACACTATGTTCTGTGTTTCTATTCGTATAAAAAGGCGGTTGTTCGCTTATTTGTTCTCACCTTTCTAGCATATTCATATGTTTTGTGTTTCAATTCGTATTAAAAGACGGTCATTTGCCTATTTGTTCTCACTTTCTAAGATAGTCATATAAAAAGGCGGTTGTTCACCTATTTGTTCTCACCTTTCTAGCATATTCATATGTTCTGTGTTTCTATTCGTATAAAAGGCGGTTGTTCGCCTATTTGTTCTCACTTTTCAAGCATATTTATATGTTTTGTGTTTCAATTCGTATAAAAATGCGGTCATTTGCCTATTTGTTTTCACCTTTCTAGCATATTCATATGTTTGGTGTTTCAATTCGCATAAAAAGGCGGTGGTTCGCCAACTAAAGGCGCTGTTCGTCTATTTGTTCTCACTTTTTATTATGAATGGTATGAATCATGATTTATACACGCGCATGGCGTTCAGGTTTTTTTCCCGTTCGTTCATGCGCATGCGTTTTATGTCTATTCTGATTGATCTGTTTCTCACAATTAAGTCAACTATCTTTTTCCTGAGTCGCACAGCACGTAGATCAGTGTGTTCCACGGATGGAACGCACACCAACACATGTAACGAATGGACTATGATTGTCACCAGTATAAGAAGTAGCCTGCCTTCATCTTAAGTTTGTGAGTGCAATATCTAAACATCACACACTTCATTTTATTGTAACTTTATTACGCTATGTAATGTTTATTATTATTACAGGTCTGTACTTATTTTATTAATCCTGGTTCATCTTTCCAGGTTGTATTTAATTCATTTACTTACACTGGGTGGTTTCTTCCCACTTTTTTTGCTCTATCTGCATGGCATGCATCATCTGATTGTATACTATGTCTCCCTTTTATTTTATGCAAACAGATGCTGCTGTTCCTGCCAACATTGATTCTCTTGATGCCAGGAACTCTGCTTGATCCATGGAATGCTCCTGTTTTACCACCTACACTCTGGTGCAGGATATGGAGTATGGACAAGAGACCACTAGTAGTGGTCAACTTAGATAAAATGATAGACCAGGAGGTCAGGTGAAAGCCCATGCCACCTCACAGCTGGCAGCAATTCCCCCTATATGATGTAAATTTAAGTCTGACTTCTATGCCCATGTAACATTCTCTATGTCAGTCGTTCCCAACCAAGTCCTCAAGTACCCTCTAATAGTCCAGGATTTAGGGATTACCCAGATGTGTCTAAGATGTTTTTAGGAAAAAAAAAAACTCAACAAAGTTATCCCTAAATCCTGGACTGTTAGGGGGTACTTGATGACTGGGTTGGGAACCCCTGCTCTATGTGATAGCATGGTTCTCCAAACTCTGACCCACCAGATGTTGCTGAACTAAAACTCAGATGATGAATGAAATAGATAGCCAGGTAATGATGAATGTTGTAGTTCAGCAACATTTGGAAGGCCAGAGTTAAAAGAATCCTGTGATAGAGTAATAGTTAATTGTTGCCTCATGGAAACCTCTTCAAGTTTACAAATGTGTTTGCAAATGCGTTTGTTGGAGTCATATCTGTGTTGCTTGTCTACTGACCAAATGTGAACACATGGTAATCTCTGATGTTAATATATATAAATGGTAGACATGTGCCATTTGTTTCGTTCTGAATGTATATTTGGACGAATTTCGTGAAATTCGGACATTCAGATCCTTACGAATGTCTGAAGTTCGAATTGTCAAACTGCCGAATTTCTGAATTGCTGAAGTGATGAATTTCCAAAGTGCCGAACTGAATTGCCGAAGTCCTGGATTGCCAAAGTCCTGGATTGCCGAAGTTCTGAATTGCCAAACTTCTGATTTGCCAAAGTTCCGAAGTGGGTTAGGGTTAGGTGTAGGGTTTAGGGTTAGGGTTTAGTGTTAGGGGTTATGGGTTAAGGGTAGGATTAGGGGTTAGGTTTAAGATCCGAATTACCAAAGTTCCGAATTTTGGAAGTGCTGATTGGTCCGAATTGCCAAAGCAGACAATTTTTTTTTTTTTATCCTGAATTTCCAAACCAAATTTTTGGCCCATGAACATCCCTAATAAATGCTACTACTTTGTAGATTAATAGCTGCTATTGTTCTCTTCCACAGCTCATGTAAGTTATGATTGTGGTACATGGCTGTTGACTCCAATGGGCAATCCTGAGATCCCAACACGCACGCACTACACTGAGCCATACAATAAGACTACTGTATTAATGGAAGAGCTTTTGGCAACCAAAGACAAGGTTCAGTTGTTTGGGGTATACAGATTGAGATCTAGAATACTACATAAATAATGTGGATGTGTCACCATGGTATGTTGCATTTTCCACACCAAAGTTATATTTGACCCACAAAACAAAGAAAGTAAGAGACCTGAAGAAGTGTAATATGACCATTTTGTTTAAAAAAAGTTTACGTTATAAAGTTCTACTCTTTTTAGAATAATACTTACTGAAATACCACAATTATAATATGAAATATTGTTTCGCAAGAACTAAAGACGATAGAAAAACTTCTTACATTCTGGTAGTGTATTGCCCGGCTATAACCCTGCATTAAAAACAAACAACATTATAACCTAACAATGATTACATTGATCAGCTATCTTCTTAAAGGTCAATGAGATAGAAATGACTGTTGACACAACCAAGATAACTTAAGATCCATAACTCACACCCACCTCCCACTGGTAAATATATAAAAAAAATATATAGACCAGCAGTAGCTCCCAACCCTTTAATTAAATGAGAAAAAAAAATCTTCCAAGGCATTATTGGCATTTACATAGCACCAGCTTATTTCACAACACTTTACAATGTTATAAAAGGAAGGATTTAACAACAAATTAAACAAACTATCACAAATTTTGACAGGAATGCCAGGCTGAAGATTATAAATGTCACATGTATTTGAAGTCTTACTAGATAGATATGCATACTTCTAGCCATACTGACTTAATAATTTAAATGAATAGCTAGATGGAAATCCCACTTTTATTGGTGGCACTTATTAAAACACATTTTAAGATTGCCTTTAACCCAATAAAGCCTTAATTTAAGTTGGTTGTGAAACATTTTAAAGAGCCATTATTATCACCAAAACCACTACAGCTTAATGTAGTGGTTTTGGTGTCTATAGCATGTCCCTGCAGGTGGATCCCTGTAAACAATGCCTTTTTAGATAAAATGCATTGTTTGCATTGCTACCTAGTAACACCTCGAGTGGCAGTCACTCAGGCAGCTAATAGAGGTGCTTCCTATCTCGGTGCTGCAGTCATGCAATGTGTAGCACCAACGTTCAGCGTCTCCACGCTCTGCATGTAGACCCGGAATGCTCCCCATAGAGATGCACTGATCCATCCAGGCTTATTATTTATTTATTTTTTTATTGAAAAAAACATATGAGGCTGGGAGAGCAACCCATTTCTTTCTAGTGAAGCAGTAGGTTGATTCGTGGGCATTTGCAGACTTCTTTGAGACTGAGGGGAATTTATCTAAGTTCTTGATACAGAGTGTAGATTAACAGACTGCAGGAGAAGACTGTGCAGAGTTTATGTATAAACTGAGGAAGGGATGATGTGAATGTTTCTGATATAGCTTCAGCTGTTGCTAAAGTTAAAATGGTGGCTGTGACATTGGCCTTGTAGATGAAAGCAAGCAGTGCTGTTATTATTATCTCCAAATAGTTATATGCTACACATGAAGGTAATGGAGTAGTATAGGCAGGAAAGGGGACGACCAAGACTTTTGTGGTCATGGCATTGTTATTGGTGTGGGCTGTGGTGATTGTATAACTATCTGCTGGTCCAATGAGAAGAACTCGGCTTAACAGTCATATAGTCTTATGATTAATAAGAGTGATCATTGGGCATGGTGTTTTTTTTTAAATTTTTGGCTCCAAACTTGATGCTTCTTCATCCATGGTAAAGCTGCCTGTTGACTTTGCAGTTATTCTTGAATAGCTTGTTGGTGTTACAGCACTCAATTCCTCCTGCCAGGCCACACTTATGAGAGGGAAATAATACCAAGTCAGTTGGAGTCATTCAGTGGATACCACCATGGCTGTATCAAAGTGGTTGGTCACATTGTGGCTGATCAAGTCTTCATCTCTTAGGATGTTCTTTTCTGTGAAATCAGATTTGCCATCTTCAGAAAGTCCAACTGCATGAAATCATCTCGTACTAATGCCACACCCTTCTTAGCCATACAAGTATGGAAGCAAACACAGTGGTAGAGTGCAATATAAGAATGCAAGTAAAAGACAGTTTGGAAGAAGAACGATACTGTAGACATTATGTTTTAAACTGAAGTGAACTAAACTGAACTGCTTCAATAAATTAGACCAGGAAGCACTTTCATAATGTGGATGTTCATCTGCCTGTCAATCATCTTTTTTCTCCTTGTTAAACATTATCTCTTCTGGTAGTTCTCCATTTTGATTATAATGATTCTCTTGAAGTAATTCCAAATTATTTAGACTGTTCTATCTTTGTTCCTCAAACTTTGACTGCATTCTCGACCTTCTCTCGGGTTCAACTGTTGCAGTTTTCAGTTTGCAAGGTTTTCTTTGCTAAACAGTTTGCTTTTATTCCCCAGTACAATTTTAACCAAGGCAATGTTTTTTGTCATGGGTGATGATAGGCCAACTTTGTTTTTCCTCCTCAGAAATTTTAGCTTGTGAGACCAGTGACTCTCTCTGTAAGCCACCTGGTGCTAACACCAGAAACCACAACAATCTGCTATCCATTCCATGTAACTCTCACTATAATTCCTCCTTTAAAGCTGCCCTCTGGAATGCACGCTCTGTGGGCAGCACTGTTAAATCAACTTCCATCCATGACCTATTTATCTCAAATTTCAATATTCCCATTAACCCACCTTTGACCTCAGCAGGCTCTGAACTACTTTCAATTACTTCCTCCATCGGGCTGTCGCAGTGGTCTAATTCTCCCACCCATGTAGCTGGCAATACCCTTGATCTCATTTTCTCTTATGCATGTACAGTATCTAATATCTGCAACACTCCATTTCCTCTCTCTGACCACCACCTCTTATCATTTGCTCTCGAGTACCCCTTCACCAAACAACCTCAGCCTAACCCCCTTCAACTCAGGAGGAACCTTAATTGTATTGACCTCCAGCAGCTGTCAGACGATATTGATTCACAACTGCTATCCATCCCTTCCCTCTCCTGTCCCTCACTGGCCATTTCCACATATAACATTACCCTCACCTCGGCCTTGAACGCTGCAGACAAGCTCTAAACATGCACCTTGAGGAGGACACCCCCCCAAACGTGGCATACTAAATCAACCTGCTACCTCCAAAGCTGTTCCTGTTGTGCTGAACGCTCCTGGAGGAAGTCTCGCACCCAGTCAGACTTTCTTCATTATAGATTCATATTGTGTTTATACAACGCAGCCCTTGCCCTCGCCAAACAGTCATACTTTTCCTCTCTCATTAGTTCATGCTCACGCAATCCCAGGCATCAATTTGACATCTTTAACTCTCTTCTTCGCCCTGCTGTGGCCACCCCTCAAACTAATCTTACAGTCGATAGCTTTGCATGCAACTTTACCGACAAGATTGAACAGCTAAGGAAAGAATTCTCCCCACCTTGCGGTTCTCTTTCTGAACCTCACATAGATCATGTCTTTCCTATCCTTCACACTTTCTCCCCAGCTACTGAAAAAGAGGTGGATGTGCTTCTCCTTTACTCTCGCCCCACCACTTGCCCGCTCGATCCTATCCCATCGCACCTTATCAGATCTCTCTCTCCTTGTCTTGTGCCTTTCTTAACACACATCTTCAACTGCTCTCTCTCTCTTCTGGCGTTGTCCCTGTTGACCTTAAACTGCTGACCTTAAACATGCCACTATAGTACCTATACTGACCCGTCCTCCCCCTCTAACTATAATCCCATATCCCTGCTCTCTTTTCCCTCAAAGCTTCAGGAAAGACTTGTCTTTGCCCGTGTGTCTCACTTCCTCAATTCCAACTCTCTCCTTGACCCTCTTCTGGCTTCCGCCCTTTCCACTCTACTGAGACTGCTCTTATCAAAGCTACTAACAACCTTATCGCAGCTAAATCCAAAGGCCACTACTCCATACTAATTCTTCTTGACCTTTCTGCTGCCTTTGACACCATCGATCATGCTTTCCTTCTTCAAACTCTTCAATCACTCAGTCTCTGTGACTCTATCCTCTCATGGTTTTCCTCTTATCGCTCACAATACTCATTCAGAGTCTCCTTTTCTAATGACACCTCCTCCCATCACCTCCTGTCTCGATTGGAGTCCCCCAAGGCTCTGTCCTTGTTCCCCTTCTATTTTTTCTTTACTCTGCCTCTCTTTGCAATCTTATTACCTCTTTTGGATTCCACTACCACCTGTATACTGATATATCTCTCCTCCCCAGACCTCTCCCCTGCCGTCCTGCAATGTGTCACTACTTGCTTATCTTCCATCTCTGACTGGATGTCCTCCCGCTTTCTGAAACTCAATCTCCTCCTCCTAATACTGATCATCCTCTTTTGCTCTCCCTTTAAGTTAGTGGTATCCACTTAAGTCCATCCTTGCAAGCACGCTGTCTTGGTGTCATACTTGACTCTGGCCTCATCTTTGATCCTCACATCCAGTATGTTGCCAAATCCTGTAGATTCCATCTTAAGGCCGCATCCGACCCTTTCTTACACAAGATGCTACCAAGGACCTTGTCCATGCTCTAGTAATTTCCTGCATGGATTATTGTAACCCATCTCGGTCTCTCCGCTCTGCCCTTGACCTTCACCTGTCCGCTGCTCGCACCCGTATGGCCAACTCATGCTTGCAGTACTTCTCGAGGGCGGCTCCCTTCCTATGGAATAGCCTGCCTACCCCCATCAGACTCTCCCCTAGTCTTCAATCATTTAAGAAGTGCCTTAAACCCCATCTCTTTAAGAAAGCTTATGGCCTCCCAGACTAACCTCTACCTCACATACCTGTCTCTTGGTCTCTCCTAAAGCACAGCAGTCTACTCTCTCCTCCAGCTCTGCTTCACTCCCACCTTATTTGATTGCTATTTCCTTTCCTAATGTGTTTTATACCCCATTTCCTATAGACTGTAAGCTCGTTTGAGCAGGGTCCTCTTCAACCTATGGTTTCTGTAAGATTTCTTGTAATTGGACTATTTATAGTTAAATCCCCCCTCTAATAATATTGTAAAGCGCTACAGAATCTGTTGGCGCTATGTAAATGGCAATAATAATAATAATAATAATAATAATAATAATAATAATAATAACTCTGTATGTTTAGGCACATTGCCCACTGGTCTCACATAATTTATTTTTGGTCTTCCATCTTCTTTCTCTTGCATGCCTCTCTAGTTGTTTTTTTTCCCATCTATCTGTCTTTCTGCCCACTAGCACTGTCTTTTTCTTGTCTTCATTCCATGTCTCCTCTGCCCTCATCCTATTGCCTCTCCACATGTCACTCAAGCCTCAGTAATTTATAACTCGCTCACTAACCCACTCACTTATTTTAAAGGAAGTAAGAAGCTCTAACAATGAAAATCAATCCATCATTAACACTTTCACCTAGATTTGTCTTGATAAATATGGGCCTCTGATTTTTATATTAAGTTATTTTTATTAATTAATTAATTAATTAATTCATTTATTTATTAATTTTTGAAAATTTTACATTTACAACAAAACAATGAAAATTAAACTATGTTCTAATGTAATTTCTATTACTTCTATTTCCAATATATCTAAACAATTTAAAGAAAATTAGTTTGTCTCTTTTGCTAACTACCATTAATAACTTCATGCATATATTTAAAAAATTACATTCTGGGTTTAACATTTTTTTGCAACACAAAGTTAACTATTTATTCCTTTGTAATTTCTTGTCTTAGATGTTCCAAAATAAACATCTATGCAAATGTTTGCAAACTTCTGGCATTTCTCACTTAAGTGAATAACAAGGTAAGAGACAGTTTTCTTTGGTCCTTTCTACTTTTTTTCTACTTCGATAACTTACTGAATCCGTTTACTCTTTTAACTGTCCGGAAAACTGACCCCCTCAATATGGTTTACTAGGCCATACCTCTGGCTCTTCTCCCAACACTCAACTTGAGAAGACCTAAAACCTACTTTTCTGGCTTTATAACCGTGCCCCATTTTAAGGACCAGACTCAATCAATTTTGTGTCTTGCCTTCACATGACCCAAATAGAGTAGACTATTTTTTGAACCGGATTACAATGGAAAGTTCATAAGAGGTGATGTGCAAGATTGCCACTGACATAAGGATCATGCTCAGGCAAGCCATCTTAGAGTGAAAGGGTACCCGCTGAGATATCAGTCTGGACCCCTTCAGAAATTAAGTTAGAGTGATATTGAATAACTGAAAGCATGGCTTTTTCTTCAGACATATTCCTTATCACTAGGAGGTCTGACCCTTCTGGTAATCATGCCCTCTGTTACTGGAGAATTCTAAATTAATTTAGACAGCAGTAGCTTTTCACAAGAGCCCTGTGTTGGAAGACATATTAAATAAACAGTCAGTTGTCGTAAGTTGACAGATTCAAACTTCAGATCAAAATAGACATTGTGGAGACATTTTTGATTGTCAACGAACTTCATCTCAAAACCATTCAATGTTTAGCCAACTAATTTCGAAGCCTCTTCTCAAGCATTTCGAACTGCTGTTTCTATTTTGCTCTCCAAATGAAACAATCTTGTAGTATATGACCTTGATCAAAGAGGCTGTGCATCGAACATGACTGCTCTAAGATATTTTACATCAGCCAGCATTATGCGAGCCTATGTTATACAAGCAGTAGAAGGGATACGTTTATAAATGACGTGTGACTGAATGCATATCCATATATATTCTTGTGTAATGTGTTCATATGAGTGAAATTTACTTGTGTGAATTAAAATGTATGTATGTATAAGAGTGTATGATGCCATATGCACATGGATATAGTGTATGATGCTGATGCACATGTATACATGAGGGTGAAAAGAAGACAACCCAAGGTATTGCAAATGGGGTATGTTCAGCCTTTTTTAGTAGCCACTTAGTCAC
Organism: Pelobates fuscus; assembly: GCF_036172605.1. Classification (NCBI taxonomy): domain Eukaryota; kingdom Metazoa; phylum Chordata; class Amphibia; order Anura; family Pelobatidae; genus Pelobates; species Pelobates fuscus. The sequence goes on along the minus strand of NC_086325.1, from coordinate 62,918,050 downwards.
AAACACCGGCCAAAGTTAGCATTTTTTGCATTTTTAACACACAAACAAATATAAATGCTAACTTTGGCCAGTGTTTGTGACTAGGTGGCTACTAAAAAAGACTGGACATACCCCATTTTGAATACCCTGGGTTGTCTACTTTAAAAAAATATGTACATGTTAGGTGTGTTTCGGGGATTTATGACAGATAACGGTGTTACAATGTCACTATTGATACATTTAAAATATATATATATATTGAAACAGCAATTTCCTACTTGTATTTATAGGCCTATAACTTGCAAAAAAAAGCAATAAAGCATGTAAACACTGGGTGTTTTTAACCCCTTAAGGACCAAACTTCTGGAATAAAAGGGAATCATGACATGTCACACATGTCATGTGTCCTTAAGGGGTTAAACTCGGGACAAAATTTTGAATCTAGTTAGCAGTTTTTTTCATTAGCTTTTGTAGATAAGTAAAAGATTTTTCAAGTAAAAGTCCAAAAACATGTTTTTTTTTTAAATTTTCACCATATTTTATTATTTTTTTTAAATACAATATATGACACAATACAAATAATGGTATGTAAAGAAAGCCCTTCTTGTCTTGAAAAAAAACAATATATAACTTGTATGGGAACCGTAAATGAGAGAGCAGAAAATTACAGCTAAACACAAACACCACAAAAGTGTTAAAACTGCTCTGATCCTTAACGTACAAACATCGCAAAAACAGGCCGGTCCTTAACGGGTTAAAGAGTTTAATCACTTTTGTTTCTGTTTATGAAACCCTAGCCACACTTACCCTGACTGTGACCAACACAGCCTGCATTAAAAAATGGTTTCGCTTTTAGTCATATGTTAACTTCCTTTGAAAGTTTTTAATGCTCTGTAAATTAAACCTAAATCACAGAGGTCTAGAAGCCTATTAACAGAGCAAAAGAAAATACATTCTAAGTTAAACAGAATGTGCAATAAAGGGAATTTAAACATTAGGTGACTATTTAAAGGAAGTGTTTAGGAAAGCTGTGCAAGTCAAATGCAGGGAGGTGTGACTAGGGCTGTATGAACTAAGTGGTTTAACTCCTAAACGAGTTAGTAGAGTGGGTACTTGTTCTATTCTGAAGATGCCCTTGCCATAGGTCTGAAATGTATAAAGCATCTTTTGAGTGCTTCTGACTTTCTCCTCCTGTTATACCTACATTTTTAAAATTGCACTGGTGAGTGTGTGATCCGTGACGTCTCTGTGGAGCCTGGTTTTCTTTGCTCCTAGACTTATTATATCCGCTCAGTTGAGGTAAGGATAATGTGAGTAGATGAAAGCCTCGTTGGTACACTAACATGGCAATGTAAAACTACTTCCTCAATGTATGTTGCAGGGAAAAACTAAATTAAGGCGATAGTAATGATAAAAGTACACTGCAATTGGAAGTGTAAATATATGGATCATTTGGTGCAAATAAACCATCTTCCAGCTAAAAGTCAGATGAATGAAAAATGAGGAATATATTGCACCTTGAGAATCTCCAGAGTAACGAACAGGGATAATCCTTGTAGTTATTTATTGTGAAAAATAGAATAGAAAAGCACCAGGCAGAATAATGTACAAGGAAAATAAATCTAAATACAGGCAAGAAAATATGCATTTCACGTCTAATTGGAGACGTTTCTTCAGCAATCATATATAGCAAAGGCACAAGGGTACATCTGCAACAAACAGAAATAGTACACCCTAATATGGGGCCATTGCAATTACTTCTTCCGCCCTAGGCAAAGATCCATTTTGCTGCCCCCTTATGAGATTAAGTTCCATTCTCAGATCTTTATTCACGCAATAATACATTTTTCACATCCACCATTCCTAAACTTTGCAATTTGATTTTTACTTTCTTACAATTTGGTGCTTAATGCTCCCAGTCTCTGATCATTCTTTAACTGTCCCTTTCCCCATGGGCTTCATTTCTTTCTCTTAGCAATACCGTTGATACACTTTCTTTCTCGTCAACTTTTCCTCCGTTTTTTTCTACCTCTGTTTACGCTTCTCTACTTAATCTTTCCAGTCTGTTGATTTTTGTTTTAAAAGTCTCCATCTTACCTGAGTTGAATACATTTTCAGCTTTGCTATTTTGACCTGAGTTTTAAAAGAGACACACACAAATTGCCTATTACACAAATCACCTAACACACACATACTGCTAAATAGATAAATAAATAAACACACACAAACATGGGAATGCACTAGATTGGCTTCAATCTCGATGATCTCAGGTAATGAGGTGGGGGCCAGCCATGGACACTTGCGCTGTGAGGGAGAAAAGGCCATAAATACTATTATTTATCCCTAAAGATGGTGCAGGTAACCTAAATCCACCAGGGCACTAAAGCATTAGGAATACACATTATCATTCCTAACGCTATATTGTTCCTTCAAAATGCTTTGCCAGTATTATGGCTGTAAAAGTATTTAGAGTTTGTTTGTCCATTTGCCTCTCTACAAAACTTACCTCTGCTTACAGAATCTTGCTTCAGTGACTATGTCGTAGAATCTCCAATATCACAGATTCACCTACAAATAGTCACTGTTGGGTGTCCCTTAACATGTTGAAAATCTTTTATAAATTTGGTAGTGTGTGTTTTACCCTAATATTGCTCTTGGTTTGATTAAGATTATTAAAATTATTTTTCAAATATTTTGTAATCATGCAATATGTCAATAAATAACATGTTCCTTCTTACGTACAAATAAACTAATGCATTTATCTGCATGTTTTCTAGCAACTAACATAGCATGTTTTTATTTTGTGGTGGGTTATTCACCTATTATCTGCATGACCTGTTATATTTTCTTTAAGTGAGATTTTGGTAGCAGTGAGTTAAGATTTATGATACGGGAGGACAGAGTGTGAAAAGGGTATCATCATCAGTTTTGGCTGAAAGAAAGGAAACATATCTTTAACAAAAAGGGAGCCTTTTCAATTCATCTGTGTTGTTAGGACAACGTAAACTATCCTTTAAATGATTAGTTCCACTTCAAAGGAATTTACATTCAACAGTGAAAATGCAGACTCCTTCTATTTATCCAAAAGGATTTCTCACTAAGGAGAGTCATAAGTTTCGCCCCTGTATTTATTTTACCCTTTTCACAGTGGACTTAAATAAAAAGAAGGTTGACACAAAAAAAAATATATGCAATTATGAACAATTTACCTGTTAAAAGATAGTGTGAGCTAAAACGAAATGAAGGTTGTCAATATCTGTGGTAGTTTTTGATGATTATAAGGACTATCCAAATTTATATACTTACCTACTTTTTAATCTCCTTGATAACTCGTTAATATTTTACCAGACTTGCGCATTCTGATCCAAGCAAATTTTCACATTTTGGACAACTGGAGACTTTTCCAAGTACTGCAATTCCCAATCACCATATAGACGTATGATGAAATGCACTAAATGGGCAATGGTTGAGCCATTTTTTTCGTCATGTGATTTGGAGGTCCATTGGTGGCATGGTAAGGGAAAATAGAAAAAGCAGATAGTTTTTTAAATTGAAGTGCACTCATAAGCACATTGTCCTGCCATTTTGGTTCATCCAAATTGTTGTTTCAGAAACTATTGCATAGGTGAAATTTATCCGAACCGAAGAAGAAATTCAGTCTTACTGAACCAAAACTGGGATGCAAACTCTTTCTGCCATGCACAAGGCAAGCTTTTAGGGTATATTTTTTAGAACAATTCACATAAGTTAACTTTACTATTTTTTCTAAAACATTCTGATGAATTCTACTATTCTCACTATAGACTGCTAATTAAATCAGGAAGGTGGAGTAGGATAAAAGTATATGTTGTTTAAAACCTCATAAGTAGAGTACCAACTTAGAAGAGATTTTTTAGAAGACAACAAGGATTTTTTTTTTGTTCTAGTTTAGTAAGAGGCAATTCTTTGAACATAAAGAAGTTGCAACAATAACATTAACAGAGCAAAAAAACATATTTTAAGAATTTCCCTGAACAACATCTCTCTGTAATTAGGTTGATGAAATATTGTTCTGCATAAATATGTGCCTCAAAGTCCATTGAATAACATTTAAAAAAGAAAATAAAAGGGAGAATTTCACAGAGAGTCGTGTTTTTAAAAAAATTTCTTCTGCAGATTTTGTAACAATTAACAAATAAGCAGTGTAAAAAAATAAAGGTAATGCAGTAGTTGCAATTGGGTCTCTGATAACAAGTGCCCATGCACCTTTGCAATGTCCAGTATGAAAAAAGGCACTTTTACATGTGTTTCTTTGCCAGCCTTGGACCTCCGAGACAGAAATGGTGATCAGAGAGAACAGTGTGGCCTATGAAGGAGAAAATAAAAAAGATGTGATTAATGAACTATATGTTATATAAAAAAAAATAAGTCTTCCTATAGTACCTATAATTCCTGTAATAAAGCTGAGAATAGACTTTTATTTCAGAGAGAGCAACATGCTTACCCTTACAGACAGTAGCACAGAACAAGCACTGACAATGTACTTAGCTTCAGAGTTAGACAAGACAATTTATGGATCAGGGCAAACTAATCTTCAGGGAAAACTGCCCATGAAGTTGACATACCAATGCATTTTCTTTTACTTAACACTACATCATCTGTTTATGCTTACTTGCGCACTGTGTGCTGACCACCAGGATATGGAATGATGGAGAATGACAGGAATTTGGCAAGAAGGTGGCAGGTAATTATAATATAAGGCAATAGTGGTGGATGTATTTTGATAATTATGGAGAGTGTGTAGTTTGGGCTCAAGCAGTTCCTAACTACATTTCTGGCTAACCAATAAGTCCCTCACAAACATCTCTGTAAGCACTCTAACTGCTAGAGTATGCTGTAGCGATTATGGTGATCCCCTGCGCATAAGTACTTGTAGTGGATCCCTGGCACCCCGACTGGGCACCTCTGCCAACAGATGCTTCCTAGCTGACGCTGAGGACCGTAAGCACCACACTGGACATCACAAGCACCGCAGACTCCACAACCACCGTAGCTTAGCTGGGATTTCACTGTCTTCCTCCCACCCTGGCTCAACCTCTGATATCCAGGACTGTGTGGGAAAGACCTCTCCTACTCCAGAGAGTGTAGCAGGAACAGCTCTTATAAGAGCTACTAATTATGAGTATAAGGAGTATAGCAATCCCCAGTGTGAATATAGCAGTATAAAAGTTCCCCTCCAATCACGAGACCAAGCTATGTGTTGAGGGTTAAGCAGAACTCTCTTGTAATGGTGCCACACTGGCCTTTTTTGCAAGTCCCCATGCAAGGGAACACCCAAGTTAACCTTGTGGGGGACAGGATGACAATTGTTACAAGCCAATGATAATGCAGTACAGTAGGTGACACTCCCACACATTACACACAATCCCTCCCCTCAGCCTAGGAGATAATTGAGTCAAGTCATGTATGTAACTCAATTATCTCCAGGCAGAAAAACAAACATTTTTATAAAGTATCATAAGTACCCCAAAACACAACATAACCCCATAACCCCACATCCCCTGATAGCCCTGATCTGGGTGAACAACATATCCAAAAATCGCCCAGATCAGATCAGGGGTTCAGGAAATTCCTGGATGTCTCTTTTTGACCAACTGCACACATGGTTTCATGCCCAAAACAGTTCCAGAGAATTAGGCTGTGTGGCCGGTCTATTTCAAACAGTCAAAATACCATTCAAATTACCGAACGTACTGGTAGATGAACATAGTCAGTGTGTGTCCATTGTTCATGGGCTTCGACTCACCAAACGCCGTTCGACTACAGTTCGAATAGCCGAAGCTCCCTGGAAGGTAACTGTTCAGCGGTGTTCGTGCCGTCACGTGTTCGACTATACGAACGGCGACCACCCAGCCGTTCGTCAATTTGGCTGCGGTTAACTACCAGCCTGGGAGGTAAATAGGCTGCACACTCCACTTGCGTGTGGTCCGGCTGTTCAGTGGTTCGAAGTGGCACTTCAAAATGATTTGAAAGTTAGAATAATCATTGTTCCAAGTCCCAATAAGCACAAATAGGGTCTCTCAACCACAATAAATTAAAGGGGCCATAGTCACAGGGTAAAAGGCTGACAAGTAGTCCCCTCCAAATCCCAGTGGCGAAGTGGTTTTCGCCACAGTAATGAAATTATTTGCTAACAGCTTGACTTCTTTAAGGGACACTAAAGTCACCAGAACAACTACAGATTACTGAATTTGTTCTGGTGAGTAGTGTTTACATTACAGCCTAGTGATAACTTCACTGGCCACTCCTCAGATGGCTGTTAGAGATCCTTCCTGGGTCATGGCTGCCTAAAATGCATCCAAACATTCAGTGTCTCCACCCTCTGCATGCAGACACTGAACTTTCCTCATAGAGATTCATTGATTCTATTCATCTCTATGAGGAGATGCGGATTGGCCAGGGCTGTATTTGAATCATGCTTGCTCAGCCCCTGATCTGCCTCATTTTCAGTCTCAGCCAATCCTATGGGGAAGCACTGTGATTGGATCAGGCTACTACTTTTGATGATGTCAGCAGACTGCTTGCTTTTATGAGTCAAACAGCATGCAGAATTACAGCTTCAGGCTTGAATACAGTAAGATTGTTCTATATTCATGGAGGCATGAGGGGCCCAGGGGGCCTAGATGGTGGTTTTAACACTATAGGGTGAGGAATACATGTTTGTGTTCCTGACCCTATAGTGATCCTTTAACTTCGGTTTGCTGTCCACCAATAAAAATCTTTCCCCTTCCAGTATAGAGAGCAAGAAGCTCATGCACGGAGCTTCCTTTAGTTCTCTTGAGCAAAGCCCTGCAGTGCAGTGTCTGCTCATTGGCTGAGAACATCAGTTGATAAGCTCTTGACTTAGCTCTGCCTCCTTATATCTCCCAGGTACTAGCACTGATTGCTCTCCATCAAACACACAACTCTATCATTTATCTAACTCTATGTCCTGCAATGTTGACCTGGTGTAGGAATTATAGCTAAAAGAAAATTGACACGCAAATGAAGGCAGATGCATAAATATAGTTCAATTGGCTTCATTAAAAAAAAAAAAAAAAATTGAAGGAGTATTTTCCTTTGAAGGGGCAGGTGCAGCTACATGCAAGTTATGTCTGCAGCTGATTTTAACGGCTTAGCTAAGCTCCCTCTGCATTATTTCTAAATGCTTAGTTCATACTCTGTATCTCTCCTCTTACCTACTGCAAGCAGTCTCTTACAGAATATATGGTGCTGACTGATACTTAAAGTTACATTAATGCAAGGCAAAAAAGACAGCTGCCTAGGGTCACTTTTAATACAGCAAACGGAAGCCAGTGACCTGGTTGCTTAGTGAGTACATTTCACACATAGAGGTAAAGTATCAGGCACATTCATCCTTTGATTGCCCTGAGCATCTCCCCTTGCACATTAACCTCTCTTCACATCTACTTGCTCAGCACTCTCATGGACGATAGAACATCTCTACAGGTGGGTGATCGAAGCATGCTTTTCCTTCGATACCAGGCACAAAGATATGACACACTCAGACTCTGTTCCTGCATGTGTCTTGCCTCTCAATCAATATCTTGTAAAGTTGTATGCTAACGTTTGAGCGCCCAAGACAAGATGATATGTTTTGTTTATTTTCTAAGAAAGAAGTTGTGTGATGTGTGATGTGTTTGTGTGATGTGTTTGTGCGTGGGTAGCTTTGACTGTTGTGTGGGATTATGTGTGTTTGACGGTGACTGATGTGTGGGACTTTGTGTGAAATGTGGGTGGCTGTGTTTGTGTAGCTGTGAGTAATGTGTGTGGCTGTGTATGTTGTGTGCGCTGAGGCTATTTGGTGTGTACATCCTTGCCACATATTACGATATTTGTTTTAAATATGTAGCTTTGTACCCCATCTGGCTCATGTTCCTGATTTCTTGGTGGTGTTGGGGACTATGATTATGGTCTTTGGGGACTAGGATTATGGTCTCTGGTAGTCTACTGGTGGCTGTAAACATGAAGGTCCAGTAGGCAAAAAGTGTAGATAAGTATAAATGTTCCTTCTGGACCAGAACTGCAAGGAAACATGCACAGTGGTCTGCACCCACGCAGGGATAAGGACCATAAGCTCCCCCACAGTAGTGATGTAGTGAAGGGGAAAAGGGTGTGCCTGGGCGCATCGGACACATCCGATGGACACCTCTATTTATATACATTTCTTGAAGCCATTCTTGCTTTTGGAATTTTCGCCCGTTCTTTTTGTTCAGACATATTATTAGGTTGACTGTTATGTACTGTATATATGCGATCAAGCTAAAGATTTTCGATATTATTCCAAAACCCTAATTATTAATTTCTTGAAGTAGTTTATGGTTGATTTTCAGATGTATTTTGATCATTATTTTGTTGGAATGTCCAGCCCCACTTTAGCTTCCGTTTATTCACTGAAGAAATAATTTATTCATATTTAGTAGCAGTTGTATTGCTAGGGTCAAAAAATACCTAGGGCTTAAACAATTTGGGGAGCGACACAATATGACGACCCCTTCCAAAGCTCCCACCTGTCCCCTCCTAAATCTCACCACTGCCCTTCCCAAACTCCACCTCAGCACCTACAAGTTACATCTTTTGAAACACTCACAGTTACTTACACACACATACGGGTTCACATGTGCACACACGGACTCTATATACAGGCAGACACAGACACACATGTGCAGATGCAGACACACACAGACAAACATACATAGGCATAGAGAGACACACACAGATACGCATGGACAGGTGAATAGTCGCATGCATGTCTTGGCGTCATACTTGATTCTGGCCTCACCTTTGAGCCTCACATGCAGTATGTTGCCAAATCCTGTAGATTCCATCTTTAAAATATAGCCCGCATCCGCCCCTTTCTTACGCAAGATGCTACCAAGGAGCTTGTCCATGCTCTAGTAATTTCCCGAATGGATTATTGTAACCCTCTCCTAATTGGTCTTCCCAAAAGCCATATTGCCCTGCTACAGTCTGTAATGAATGCTGCCGCCAGACAAATTTTCCTCTCACACCTCGGTCCTCTCACACCTCACCCCTCTGTCAGTCCTTACATTGGCTTCCTGTATCCTATAAGAGTTAATTCAAATTGCTAACCCATACCTATAAAGTACTGAACAATTCTTCCCCCTCTTATATATCTTCACAGATCCATAGGTATGCCCCTTCTCGGTCTCTCTGCTCTGCCCGCTATCTTCCCCTATCCACTGCTCGCACCCGTATGGCCAATTCACGCTTGCAGGACTTCTCGCAGGCGGCTCCCTTCCTGTGGAATAGCCTGCCTACCGCCATCACGCTGTCCCCTCGTCTTTAATTGTTTAAAAAGTGCCTTAAAACCAATCTCTTTAGGAAAGTTTATGACCTCCCAGAGTAACCTTTACCTCACATACCTGTCCCTTGCTCTCTCCTAAAGGGCAGCACTTTAATCTCTTCTCCAGCTCTGCTTCACTCCCACCTTATGTGATTGCTATTTCCTGTCCTAATGTGTATCTCCTATAGACTGCAAGCTTGTTTGAGCAGGGTTCTCTTCAACCTATTGTTCCTGTAGTTTTCTTGTAAGTCCAGTAAGTTTTCTTGTAATTGTCCTATTTATAGTTAAATCCCTGCTCTCATAATATTGTAAAGCGCTACGGAATCTGTTAGCGTTAAATAAATGGTAATAATAATAATAATAATAATAATAATAATAATAATAACATGCAGTCAAAGACAGTCTCTGTCACACTCAGGCATTGACAGACACATAGATGCACAGATGGAAACAGACAGGCACACACAGACACTGAGAGACAAAGACATTGACACACAGGCACAGACAGACAGACACAGACTGCCAGGGCAGCGTCCTGAGAGGTTCCAGGTGTCTAATAAATAATTAAGTTCTGGGACTGGCAGATATAGACTATTATCAAGGCCTAATAAATCAAATTATGGTAAGACCTTACAAAGATAGTGGGTAAACTGAAAGGGTGCCCAATCCATTGCACACACTATGGTTATTGTTTTATTTGTTTCTTTGATCGACTAAATTCAGTAAATTAGTACTGACTGTGTATTCAGAAATAGCAATACTATGTTGTATTCAGTGCACTTTTCACTACAGTGACTGTGTTAACTTATTTTCACCCCAAATCAACAAAATATGTTATTTGGTCAGAAGTGCCCAAACTTTTGAATAAACCCATGCATGTCTCCATACCTCCATCCTTGTGTCAAGTTTACCCAGCCTGCTAATTAAAGGAACACTCCAACCACCATAACCACTACAGCCTGTTCATGGCACTATAAGTACTATAAGAGAGATATTGAGAAAATAATGTATTTAGCATATGCAAAACCAAACTTTACCAATTGATATTATGTGTGCATGAGCTCCCTTCATTCAGTTGAACAGACCTGCCAATTTCTAAGTACAACTCTTTCTCTCAAAATTGTCTGCTGGGAGCTCAGCACAGTGTTTAGCACCACGCTCTGTTTTTCATTCTATGACGTGACAAGCATGCAAGTGGATCTCAAGGGAATGTTTCTATTTTTTGACAGTGCTGAGGTTATCCATTAAACATACTAAGCTTCTTCTACTCATAGAGGACTGAGACAAATTATCAAAAGAAAATCAATAACAAAAATCTTTTATTTTTCTATAATTTCTTTCAGCTGGATTATTCCTGATGTTATTTAGGCCTTGTCAGACCAATACATTACAACTTTGTTTCTGGATCTCCACCTTCACAGATTTTTTTACAGCATGCATTGCCTTCTCAGGGACTTTTTATATGTGACAATATCAATATATTTAGTTTGCCTGTCAAGTCACTGTTAATGAATGAGGAAAATATAGGTGGGGATTAGCCACAGAGGTGGAACAGTGCCACACACAGTGGTGAAGGAACATATACTCCCTAACAGATGTGAGGAAGGCTGAACTTGATGGACACATGTCTTGTTTCAGCCTATGTAACAATGTGACACTTTGAAACATAAATGTCGGATGTGGGCAGATCCACAGCAGTGCATATCACAGATGCCAAAAGTGGATGTCCCCTAAAAATGGTTGTGTTTCTCTCTGGCTATCCTTCTCCATGAAAGCCCATGAACATACCACTTGTTCTGAATCCATCTGAATCCAATGTCCAACAATGGACTTGAATTGTACTTCTTATCACGGCCCTGATTAAATATTGTTGGATAAGCTTTTTTTAATGATTTTTTTGAACATATTCAAATATAAAAAAAAAATATCATATGCAACAAAATATATATACCAAAAAAAAAACAACAAATCAAAATAATACAAAATTAAAATATTTTTCATAAAATGAAATCATTTTAAACATTTATCCAAAAATGTTGAATCATTTGTGCAGCTTATCCAATAATATTAAATCAAGGTCTATGTAAGAATCTGTTAGAAGGTATTTTACGGTGTATTTGCTGAGAATATAGAACAGCAACATAGAAACCTCATTCTCTTTTCAAGTTTCATGTCAATCTCTTTCGGTCCCTCGGCCCTATTCACCACCCACAGAAAATTTTGCCTCCCTTTTCTATTCAGCTTTTGCATTTCACATTTTATAATGGGAGCACCAAAATATAACTTGTCCGGAATTCCCCTCGAAAGCCTTGACTTGCCTCAGTTGCTAGCCTAGCAGGTCAATGGCCCTGAAGAGGTTAAGGAGCAAGTTCATAGGTGGAGACATAGAAATAAAAGGACTGAGTTGACAACTGATGTTCAAACTATAAGATGAAATAACAGCATTAAAAAAAACGTACTTTTTGCGAATAAACTGCATAGATGATCATTTTTTTAGACTTCGAACCCAATTATATATAGGTTCTCGTTATTCAAAATCCTTGCTTTAAACACAGCTTTCTCAGCATGGCACAAAGGAGAAATGTATGAACCAAACATATCGTCCTACAGGAAGTCAGCTTTGATGTTGTTAGATCACGTCAGTGAAAGATAAAACATTTTTCAATTTATCTGGCTGATCTGTAGAAAGGCTATCTGCCACACAGCCTTGTAGTTTTTTGGGGGGAAGAAAAGGGACAAAATCACTCAACCATGCACAGTACAGCAAGTAAATACATACTACATACAAGATTCAGCGCAATCACTCACTCTCACTCACTCACTGAACACCAGCTCCAAAGTTCACAAAATGTAATAAAAAAAAAAAAAAAAACTAAAACAAAACAAAACACCAGACTCATGGAAAAATAAAGGAGATTCGGCTAAAGTATATGAACATGCATTGCATATGTCACGATTCGGGGAACCCAACACGCTAACACACACACACACACACACACACACACACACAAAATGTGCAGTACCGGACCTTAGAGTGGCCGGGCTAAGCACACACAGAATAGTCAGGAGACAAGCCGAGTAAGGGGAACCAGAAGACAGAATAACGAGAAACAATCCAAGGTCAAAGGGTAGGAGAAAGTCACAAAGTCAGATAAACAAGCCAGAGAGTACGTAACCAGAAACACGAATTCAGAATCAATACTAGTAAGCAAAGACCACAACAGGGCACTGAGAGACAGGAAAGGTAAGTATTTAAATCCTTGCCTTAATCCTGATTGGATAACTTCCAATCAGTATTAACAAACACACGTGGGGGATATCTATACCCCCCACTGTGATTGTTGCGCTGTAGCTTTAACGCCGGGCCACGTGAGTGACCCCAGCGTTCTGATATTAGTGCTGGCTCCCAGCGTGCAGCGTTAGACATGCTGCCGCTGGGAGGAGGAGAGGAGGACGCGAGCGGCGTGTCAAGGGGAGAGGACGCCGCTCGCTGACTGATAAGGGGAGGGGGGACCGCGGGCGGCGACGGACCGAGGGTGAGTGCTGCGAGAGGATTGCAGCCTCTCCTCACAGCCACCCGCGGAGCCCTGACAGCATAAGCCTGCCAGGCCAAGTCCTTTGTTTTTGCACCCCCTCCTGTTACAGGTACCTATTTAACCTTGCGCTGTATAGTGTCCCTACCTATAGGCATTAGGTTTTTAGGAGAAGACCTCCCTAAAATAAGGTACATTGGCGTTGTGGCTGGCTTATACAATGTATGATCATATACTGTAACTAACCCCCCATTATTTTTGCCTAAGTCAGGTGTTTTAAAAACAAATTAATAAAAAATTGTAAGCTTTCAAGTTGCTGTTAAATGAATGAGTGAATGAGCTGGATCGTGTATGTTTTATTAATTGGCCCCAGCAGCACCCTTTTAATGTATGCATGTTTAGGTGAGTGCAGCCATCGTGGTTTCATGTAAATGGATACTAACAGAAATATCCACATTGTAATAAATGCATTCACCATGAAATACAGCCCTGACATGTCTCCACAGAAATTGGAATCCTGTGAACAGCAACATAAATAAAGACACAGCTTGATTAGAATCTCCAACAGATCATGGAAAAATAACTAAAATGTTGTATGTGTGTTTTTTTCTTGCAAAATGGTATTAAGCGTCAATTGGTTTCTATGAGAATTGATTGTATTAGTTCCAAACTGCTATCTATCCAAATTTGAACCAGTTTGGTAATCAGCTGGACTCCCAAATTCCAAGCTAAGGTGAGACTAAATCAAGATTAAAATGACACAATGCATAATGACCAATGAAATGTTAGTATGGTGATTCGGAATTCCACTTCTAGCACCATCAAAGAGCTTTTTTTTCACAGATCAAGTGAGAAGTAAGGAATAGAGGACAAAAAAGTAGGAGCACTAAAAAAAAAAATCCAAGTTTATATATTTAATTAATATATATTATACATAAATATAGATTATTTGTAATGCTCCTTCTGTATTTCCCTGTATTGATTATTTTTTCTCACTTGCTCTATGAACCAAATGGCAGGAAAATGCTCCTACCAGTGTACAGCAAAGTACATGCATATATGTATATTCTGCCATACACTGATTGGCCCATGTTAACTCTTTAAAAAAATATATATATATTGATTTGTTTTCCAAATTAAGTTTTTGCTATCGAACCAAAAATATGTCCAAAACACGGTTGTCCCAAAAATGTTTTCAATTTGTTAAAACAAAAATGGTTCTGCCAATTCAAATTTTGCACAAGTCTAGTTTTTATGTGATGCGATGGTAGTCTACAGCTCACAAATTACTGCAACATACACACAAGCAAGAATGGGGGCAGGTTCGAAAAATGTGCATCCACGTTTATTTCAGAGAATTGTTTGGCTGAAATTCAAAACAATGAAATACAGGAAAAACAAACACAAGACGCTGACATACTTACAGGTCTTAAGGAACTTGAAAAATGTGTTTATTTGCTAACATTCTTGAGTCCTGCATGTAAGCACCACTGGGCGTAATGTGATGGACATTGGCACATTAATAAAAAGACCTGCATTTTGTAATTCGTTTAAGTTCTTTATTTAGAATATATTAACATGTAAATGTTGTATTAGTACTGGGAATGTATTCACTAAAGAGCAGGTCTATCACACACTAAATCACTGTTCAATTAAACGGAATAGTTCACTGGGGAATTATCTGAAACACTTTACATTTAGTAACTGAGGATTTCATAGAATAACTCTGCCAACGAATACTAAATTTATCTGTGAACTGTTAATGCACTGACCACAGCAGAACTTTATTTTAGTGGTAAGGACTATATCGGTAAGCATTTATGACAGTCAAATTAAATTAAATGACTTAGCAGTGAAATCGTTTGTGAAATACACTCTGATATTAACTGGCAAAATCTCATGGGTTGTAAAAATAACACAAAACGATTATTTTGTATTTCTGTTAAATTACAAATTTGTCTCTCGTATCTCCCACACAATTAAATAGCACACAAGAGATTTAATATTAAACTTACTTTGAACTTGCTTGCTTTGTCAGTAGTTACACCCCTTGTGGCAATCTGCGTAATATGATCACTGAGCTAGTCTATTTATCTACAATGTAAACTAGCACTGAAATGCAGGACTGAACCGTTAATTGACAACTGACAAAATTACATCCAAACAGAAATCAAAGTTTAACATTTCGCAGTATTCTAAGAAAGTATGATAATGTGTGGGAAAAAGTTAAAGGGACACTCCAGGCACCCAAACCACTTCTGCCCATTGGAGTGGTATGGGTGCCAACTCCTATCACCATTAACCCTGCAAGTGTAATTATTGCTGTTTTTATAAACTGCAATAATTACCTTGCAGGGTTAAGTCCTCCTCTAGTGGCTGTCTTTTAGACAGCCACTAGAGGGATTTCCGTGTTCTTAGAACACGAAAAGGGTTTTAAACGACGCTGGACGTCCTCACGCTATGTGAGGTCCTCCAGCGTCTCCGAAATCCCCATAGGAAAGCATTGTATAATGCTTTCCTATGGGAAGATCTAATGTGCGAGTGCGGCCATTGTATTAGGTCTCCCCCGTTGGCTGACATCGGTGGGGAAGGAGAGTAGGCGGAGCCTGACCAAGCACCGAGGGACATCTGTCACTGAACCCCTTCAGCAACATGGGATGGTGGGAGGAAGAGGGGCACTGCAGCGTCCTGCAGTGCCAGGAAAACTAATATGTTTTCCTGGCACTGGCGAGTCCCTTTAATCCTGCAAGTCTAATTATTGCAATTTTTATAAACTGCAATTATTACCTTGCAGGGTTAAGTCCTCCTCTAGTGGCTGTCTATCAGACAGCCACTAGAGGAACTTCCGTGTTCTTAAAACACAAAAGGTGTTTTAAACGACGTTGGACGTCCTCACGCTATGCATGAGGACCTCCAGCGTCGCCGAAATCCCCATAGGAAAGCATTGAAAAATGCTTTCCTATGGGTATGTCTAATGCACGCGCACGGCTGACGTCGGCAGGGGAGGAGCGTGGGCGGAGTCTGACCCAGCGCTGAGCAAAATGGGATGTGGGTGGAGGGGAAGGGGGCACTGCAGGGTACCGCAGTGCCAGTAAAACAGATTTGATTTCTTAGCACTGGAGAGTCCCTTTAACCCCTTAAGGACACATGACATGTGTGACATGTCATGATTCCCTTTTATTCCAGAAGTTTGGTCCTTAAGGGGTTAAAAAGATAAAAGTAACTGGACAAGTAATTTTTTTATCTGCAAAGTTTATAAATAATTGAGTTGGACACCATCTATAGTTTCACATTTTGTTCATTATTTATAATGTTGTTTAAGGTGAAAATCAGAAGTACCGAACTAACAATTGTATATTTGTAATGATAATGTAAACTTTTCTCAAAGGTTTTAGAGAAAATATAATTGAAAACTAAATTGAAAAATTTAGGTCAAATTAGCAAAATTAGAAAAGATCTATCTTGGGAAAAGTTCACAATTTTGCAATTTAAAGGAACACCATAGCGTTAGGCATACAGATGTGTATTCCAAATGCTATAATGCCCAAATCATCATTTAGGTGACTGGGTCCTTGCTGTCAGGGTTAAAAAGGTGAGTTTAGTTACCCTTTCTACCTCACAGTGCTGGTCTCTCCCCTTCTGTTCTGTCTCTTTGGCAAAGATCATGGAGATTGATGATCTCAACCAATGCAATGTTCTGATAGAGGTAGTGGAGCTCTACACCTCTATTTCTGTGGAAGCACCTCTAGTGGCTTTCAGTATGACTGCCTTTAGAAGCAAGTTAACCCTGCATCGAATACATGGCAATTTCTGTAGTATGACAATGCTCTCAGCTACTGGGATTAAACGGGGGACATGGCACCCAGACCACTTGGTCAGGGTGCTTATAGATTCCCTTTAATTTAAAATGTATTCACAGTTCACTTTTTTTAGTGAATAAACCATTAAGTGCTAATTTGATGTTTTTAATGCATTTAACACTATTTAAAAATTGTGTGAGATTTATTTTGCACAACCCAAAAGCTAAGTGCAAATTAAATATGTGCCAGTTGTTTAATACTGGCATTTTTTATCTTTTATCGTGTGCAAAACAGCAAATGAATAGCCTTTCATATAGTTTATACTGCTAGAATCCCAAGATGCCATAAGCACTGTGTGTGATCTTGCTTGCATGCACTCAGTGTCCTTGTAGGGAGATCTGTTGGGTTGTTGTGCTCTTGACATTATGGGAAGAAGAAGACTGAACTTGTACAATCAGGGCATCATGGTGAAAAATGTTGGTGTCTGGAGTGCTGTGAAGATGTTTTATATGCCACTTCTCATTAAATGCTGCAATAGCGTCAGCACTGGTGAGTAGACACTGTATTAACACCAACTGAAATGTGACAATTTCTTTAGAATTGCATCTTCTATTTTCCATAAACCCATTTGTTTGTTGTAACACTGAAAATGTTTTACAGTTTCCCAAATAAAATTTCAGAGCATCACTTCTTTAGCTTGTTATTTACTTAATTTTTGTATCAAATCGTAGACTGTATTCTTGCTTTATGTCATGTTATCTTACATGCAGGGGCGTATTAGCCGCGAGGCAAACAAGGCATTTGCCTTGGGCGGCATTTTCCAGGAGGCGTCAAAAAAAGCCGCCCCCAAATGCCCAAGGCAAATGCCTTGTTAGCCTTGCGGCTAACAGACATGCCGGCGGGCTGCTGGGCGATCGGGCTGCACTGCCTGGCGGGCGGGCGGCCGGCGAGGGAGCACTTCCACTGAGCTGTCTGCTCAGCTCCCTCGCCAGCCGCAGAGTGAGGCTGGGAGGCGGAGCCGGAATATGACGTCATATTCCGGCTCCCAGCCTCACTCTGCGACATGCGAGGGAGCTGAGCAGACAGCTCAGGGGAAGTGCTCCCTCGCCGGCCGGCCTCCCGCCCGCCCGCCAGGCAGTGCCGCCCGATCGCCCAGCAGCCACTGGACCACCAGGGAGGAAGAGACACCCCCCCTCCCCAGCATTCCCAAAGGTAAGGAGGCTGGGGGGGGTGGGGTGTTAAATTAAAAAAAAATGTGTTAAAAATAAATTTAAAAAAAATGTGTTAAAAATAAATTTAAAAAAAATGTGTTAAAAATAAATTAGAAAAAAATGTGTTAAAAATAAATTGGAAAAAAATGTGTTAATGTGGGTGGGTGAGTGTGTGTCTGTATCTGTTAGTGTGTGTCTGTCAGTGTGTGTGTGTCTGTTAGTGTGTGTGTCTGTTAGTGTGTGTGTCTGTTAGTGTGTGTGTCTGTTAGTGTTTGTGTCTGTTAGTGTGTGTGTCAGTGTGTGTGTCTGTTAGTGTGTGTGTCTGTTAGTGTTTCTGTCTGTGTCTGTTAGTGTGTGTGTGTCTGTTAGTGTGTGTGTCTGTGTCTGTTAGTGTGTGTGTCTGTGTCTGTTAGTGTGTGTGTCTGGCTGTGTGTGTCTGTTAGTGTGTGTGTCTGTTAGTGTGTGTTTGCCTGTGAGTGTGTGTGTGTATGTTAGTGAGTGTGTGTGTCTGCTAGTTTGTGTCTGCTGGTGAGTGAGTGTGTGTCTGTTAGTGAGTGTGTTTGTCTGTTACTGAGTGTGAGTGAGTCTGTTAGTGTGTGTGTGTTTCTGTTAGCGAGTGTGTGTTTCTGTTAGCTAGTGTATGCGTATCTGTCAGTGAATGTGTGTGTGTGTGTATTTAGAATGCGGGGCGGGGGGAAAGGTTGGGTGGGGTTGGCGCGGGGGGAGGAGAGGCGCCTGAGTTTTGTCCTGCCTAGGGCAGCACAAAACCAGGATACACCACTGCTTACATGCATCTAGAAATCTAAGCTAAATGAAAATCTTAATAATTTATCAATGGTCATGTTAACCTTACATGGAGTTTGTCCTAGAGAGTCCAAGAATTGTGGATTGATGAGATAATTACCAATCTTATACCAAAATAACCAAATTGAGGAAAAATCCCTTTTTGGGTTTTTTGGTCCAACATTGCCTACTTTTCTTGGCATCTAGCGATGAGCATTTAAAGCACTGAACCTTAAAACCCACTACTGAAAATGTAGACTCAAATATCAGTAAAGAAACTCCAGTCCCTTATTAGACATGATCATATTGACTGACAATATCTGCTTGTCGGTATTCTGTATTAATGTCATAAAGAAAACCAAATCTTCATACTATCCTGTTATAACTATCACCTGCAGTTTCAAAGTATATTTATAGACCAGATAATTCTAACCAATCATAAAGATGTGCTGTTGCTCATTTTCTTATTTTAAGTGGGTGTACGGTATAGTCTGTGTCTTCAACATTATTGACAACCTTTGCTGTAGGTTTGTTCTAATCTACTGAATCCAGTCCAGTTCCTAACTGATCATCAATCTATGAAAAGCCAACAGTTATGTCACTATATAAAGGCTACTTGTATCCAGATCCAGAATTCAGACTGTCAAACAGCTTATACGTATACGTCTATGTTGCTCTATTTTTTTATTTTCTAAGATAAATTAGGAACTGCACTCAATCCCATCAATCTGAATCAGGGTGCAATTAAACTTAGGACCCAGCACCAGGTCCCAGGTACAATATGTAGAAAACAAGAAGAGGTTTAGGCACTCCAATGTTCAAGTAGGTAATTTTATTCGAACCAAATGACAAGCAGCAACATTTGAACCTATAAGGTCTTTCTCAAGCTGTCAAATAACTATACAGCACTATAATTTATAGGCAAAATGTAAAGCAAGAATCAATTAGTGCAATTAAAATCATTATCACAGGTGTGATACTTACATATTAATGAGGAGTGGCAGCTGTGTAGGAGGCTCAATGTCCAATAGTCAAACATTATAAAGAAATTTAAAAAAATTATTTAAATTAACCAATTCCCTTGTTGTATATCACCGGGACCGATCTGTACCAATTTCTGTGCGTCAACGGACTCCCAAGGACACTCCCCCCACAGGGCTGGTTACATCAGTGTAAGTGTCACACGCGCACGTCGAGCGTGATCATACATAGAGCATGCGTGTTAGGATGTGGAAGTAAATCTAAGAGCAGGCGCAAAAAACTCAATTAATTTGAATAGTAAATTTCAACACATCCACAATCCATGTTTACGTCAGCGGGAGTGCGAACCACTTTCTTGTGAATAAAACAAATTTATTGCTCTAACAAGGATCCTATCTGTCAGATACAGACTCCTTACAATTCCAATTGTTATAGAATAAATAAATAAATTAAAAAAACAAAATAAGCTTTTTAATTTACTGTGTCTTTAACACTGCATTATGTTTTTTTTTTTGTTCTTTATATCATAACTTCTGATAGTTTTACAGTTTAAAGCAAATGATGTAAACATATATGGTGATTTAAATGATCCCTTCATTTTGTTCTTAATAATATTTTCAAATCTTTGTATTAGGTCAGTAATGCTGAAATCTAGTCATAAGAGACTGCTAAACGTTTCAGGTGGCTCTGAACATGTTAGTGCTGTGCACTAGATACTAGCTAACATTTCCTGGAGAAACTGAATGTCATGTAGTGCCTTCCATTCATTGAAATGTATACATTATGTATACATTATGCATTTCATTATGCATACATTATACCTCTCAACATTTGATGGTTGCAAATCATGACCGGTGGGCGCAAAGGGGCACGACCAGTGACGCAACCTGCATTGCTAGAGACGTTTATAAAGGGTGGGCCAATAAAATTGTGTTGTACCTTCAGAACTCGGTCTTGTCCAGTTACTGGGGGGAAATAGGTCTAGAGTGGTTCCTGAGCGGCTGAAGGAAGGGAATTAGCAGGGGTAACCGGTCAGGTTATTTGGGGTCCGCTACAGCAGGAAAGGACCCTGAAATTGTGACTGTACCACCAAAAGCAGGACTGTTGGGAGGCCTGCACTTTGGCAGGCCACTTTCAGTGACTTTGGCCTATTTTTGTATATTCATCATCTTTGCCTTCACCAGCGTTTATCAATCCGCCCATGATTTCATTATAATTTACCTTCTTGTTTTTCTTGTGACACTTATAGCATTGAACATATCTTCAAGAGCTCCCCATTTCTGGTCTCATCCTCTCCGGTGTTACCTTCAATCTGAGCAAAACAGCAAACCAACCTTGGCCAGTATCTTGCTAAGCATCACCAGGATGTCCACATGGAACATTTTGTCTCCTCAGTTTCCCCTGTGCAGCCTGTACTATATTTATTTCAGACTCAACCTGGGCTATGTGAGAGTTTGTATACCTGCTTACACTGTCCACTCTCATGTTTCTTTGGCACCAAACACAGACTTTCAATTCTCCCTGATGATCTTCCCCACCTACATCCACCTCTCTTCCTGCTATGTTTCTTCATCTTCCTTTTAACGACATATAATTGCACTCACTAATTTTCTGTTGCTTTATTCCAGTCAATCTCATGGCACACTGTCGGTCCCACTGCCAAAATAAATTTTCTAGTGCCACTGGTGCTGGAAAGATCCTTGCTGGCCTTGGGAAGCATTATAGCGGAACATGTATAGTGTCCAGTCCTCTTGCATCTGCTATAGTCGCAAAGGAATAATATGGAGTTCCCATATTTATTGTTTTATGTAGCTGAGGTATCCCATGGTTGGAACACACCAGGTATTTGTGAAGTAATCAGGTTCGTTAAGTCTGTCGCACTTTGACTGATACTATTAAATTTAGCAATGTACAATTAAGAGAAAAAAAAAGGTGCAAAGCCTGTAGATACATACTTCTTCTGCCACTGATGTAAATTCTGACACTCCCTAAATAAGTCTCATTGTGAGAGTCTACTTGTACAAATACTGCTTTTTTTATCTCACAGAATAAAACCAACTTTGAAGTTGAATTAACGGTAAACTTCAAACATTATAATGTTGAGAAATTAAACAAACCCAAAAATATAGCTTTTTATACTTTAAAAGACAAACAGTATAAGCTTCAATTACAAATTTGTGTCATTTTTACTAGATTAATCAACAAATATAAAAACAAAACAGACCAGTTACCTAATGCTTTTTTACTGCAGGCTACATTTTCCCTTCCGGTTTAAAATATGAAAATGACTTGTATGACCATAGGGCTAAACATTCTGAAGTATAAAGCCTTACAAAGTTATCCAGTAAACATCAGATTTTTCTGAATTGGGCATATAATTATATAACACAAGAGTGCGACCTAGTGCCCCCTCCATGTGTAGCTGGTGAGGGCTCTAAATAAATATACAAAGGGGGATGAGCCTGCCTTTGCCCCTCCCCCAAATATCTGCCGTTTGACCCACTGATGACTCGGAAACCTCAATTCCCTAAACACTCTTATTAAAATGAATTAAACCTACCTACATCCCTCGTATTAATAACAATGGAGGGGCATTAAACTAATACTTGTAAATTTAAAAAATAATATTTACCATCGGGAGACTGCGTTAATGTCAATCTCAGTTTCTTTAGCCCCCAAAAAAGGGCAAATTAAAATTCATAATACCACAATGCAATTATTAAAAAAAATCCACTGATTCGCAAAAAGCCTTCTGAAAAAAATTACAAAAAATGACAAACTTAATGCAATAAAATTAAATCCTTCTTCCACGTAAAATGAGATTCAAGACAGCAAAAGGCTTTATAAAGGCTTTCCCATGATTTGAGCTCTCATTAGAGCCTTCTGATTGGTTGGCTTGTAAGCCAACCAATTAGAGTGCTCTGACAGACAAGTCTCACTTCTCTCGAATATTTCCAGTACAGTCATGACTTGTACTGTGCAAAAACCTCCTTTGCATCTTTGTGAGAATTTTTATCCATAACTTTTATGTTCTTTAAGTTCAGGAATAAATGTCAATTGGACCATAGACTACTAGGGGTTAACAGAGCTGGGAAAATAGCCAAGAGCCTTTTTATACAGCCCTAGTCATTGGCATAATGGGAAATTAATAAGACAGAGTTTATAAACACATTCTGTTCTAAATTATGTTCTTTACATCTGTTTGAAGTGTAGCTTATTAATTAGATCATAAAATGACTGAAATATGTAGATCTGCAATGTTTTATTACGTATAGACAAGGTTCCAGAAAGTGATAGCAAGAGGTATTACAGAAAATAATATTTGCCAGGAGTTTACGTGTCTAAATATAGTTAAAATGAGATCTGGTTACAATAAGGGATGATTCTAGGCAAGTTGGAGAACTGCAAATTAGAATAGCCATAACAAAGACCAACCAGAACACTTTAATCATATGATCTGATCAACAGACAGTCACACACATATTCAAAATGGGAAAGCAATGTAGGCAAGGGTGGAACTACCACCTGTGCAGCAGGTCCAATGCAGGTCCTACAGTGTGTGGGTAGCAATGAGAATGAGGATATATATTTGGGGAGAAGGAAATGGAATGTGGCCATCTATTGTGGGGAGGGAGGGGGTTAATTGGAAAGGGGAAGTGCCAATCTAAGTTTGGAAGGTGCTGATTAGTTGGCAGGAAAATGTGGCAAATCTAATTTGACAATACAGAGGGTTGATAGGCAGGCAAATGTGGTAAAATCTAATATGGGCAGGGGTTAATTGTCATGGTTGTCAGGGAAATGTGGCAGTCTACATTGGGGAGGGTTGGACTGGCTTGGGGATTTATAGTCTTGTGGCTATAGAATTTGTTATTTGGAACTGGAAAGTGGGTAGATTTTGGGGAGTTAGAGGTTAAATGTTCTGGGGCAGTAGCCCCTCCCCCCAAAAAAAATGCCCTTTCCCCCCCGCCTTCATTCACTTGTTCCACTACTGACTGGAGAGTTTATATAGATCTTATCCCATATGTATTGTGTTTATTTATTAAAGGGACACCCGAGATCCTTAAATAACTTTAGCTTTATGTGTGAAAAACATGTCCTCTGGTGTGTAGAAATAGTGCAGACTTCAACAGATATTAACACTTTTATAAATTAACTTGGTAACACCCCCTAGCTTTTAAGGAGACAACAAGTCCTGTTACTTCCTATTTTGGTTTGCTCAGTGCAACTAAACTCAAGAGGCAACGATTGCTCAGAGCACCTGCCTTGCAAAGACTTCTCATTGAGCTGTATTGAGAAGTCTGTAATTGGACAGACACAGAAAGTCTGGGCGGGGTTAGAAAGGGAGGGCTTGAAAAGGCTGCAGACAAGAGAACTGCAGTTTTTGCAAGCTGTTTTAGATTTAACTCCAGTGAACAAATGCATAATTAAATGCATGCAAGTTTTCATTTGTGTATATCTACTAAAAAAAAATTTTTTAAATGTATTTTATGTTTGGGCATTGTAGTGTCCCTTTAATATGTGGGTAAGCTATTGCTTGGCTATTATTCCGAGAATGTGTGTCGTCATCTGATAACGTCCTAAAGAAGCATCATCAGAGGATGTTCCAAGGTGTGCAGTATCACAAGATGATGTGGAATGTGAGCCAGTGTCTTGGATGGAAACTGCAAAGGAGCATCTGCCATCAAAACTACCACGATCTTACCTGACAGTAGCATGTGCAGCAAGTAGTAAAAATAATACTGAAAACATTGACACCGCGGTCATCGGGATAGAGTTATAGAGCTATGATAATTCAATAATATAATAATAACTATTAAATAATATGTATTAAACCATATGCAAATGAATAAAGAAAAGATACATATCATTAACTATTCTATTTAAATCTATTAATGTGCTATTTCATATATTGTGACGATGGTGTAAACACAATTTTACTTCCCCCATAAATATTTCCGAATTATATTTCTATGTATAGGATCTTTTTTTATTATGATTCTTCCTAGACATTTATTTTTAGTATTGCTAATCTGAAGGTGTGATATATGGTTGATTGGCTCAAAGCTATGCCAATTACCTCTTTGGACACAGATGTAACTAGTGCAATTAGCACCATAATGCATTTATAGACTGGTCTGTCATTGATTCACTAAGGCAATGGCTAAGCATATTTAGGTGTTAAATGCACTTTGTGCTGACTTACAACCCCCCTTTTCCTACATGCACTATACTATGAATTCACAATTAATCATCTCAAATAGATTTAACAACTTTCGGGCACTGGGTATTAAGCTAAATGAAAAGAAAATCCCCAAAAGTTAAAGGTTGCTGGAGAGGAGAAAGAATCCGACCTCCAACCCACGTTAACCAGAGGTGTGCCCATACAACATAGTATATGGCTCAATGTGCCATGGTAAACCATAGAAAAAGTATGTATGAATAAAACAAAAAAACTTTAATAAATCGTTACATAAAGGTAAACAGACAAGAATAAAAACTGTAAAATACAGTGCTATCCTCTGAGGGTCTAGGTTGTAGATGGGGTCTAGATGCTATTATGCAGATTATTGCAGGAGAGCTTTGAGCAACTTTCTAGTGTAGAAATAATAATAGTAATACGGATAGTATAGGGATAAACCCAATTTTCAGGTAGAGAGTTGCTCCTCAAGGTAGTGGAGACAGAGACAGTACGGGATATCTACTAATAGGTAGAGTGCAACTTACAAGAACAGGTGCTGCCAGTAGTGGGGGCAACCCTGAAATAATATATGAGACACGAAGTATATGTCTCAAAGTTGAATGCGCCTATAGGGGCCTCTAAATCTAAGCTGTATCCTTAAACATGCTATCCCACACGCAGTCGGGTCAGATATAGAAGGCAACCCTAGATTAATACTATGTTAATATATCAGTTAACTTTTAATCTAGAGTGCATACAGTCTAACACCTGAAAAGCATATACTTGTGGCCACAGTGGCAATAGTAGACCAACTAACTGGTAGGTATAGTAGATGACAAAACCGTATAGGATGGTCAGGCAAAGGCGACAACTCAAAAATATATACATATGCAAGGTTTAAATTAAATTAAATCAAATTAAACTCTTGGTAAAGGAGTGTCAAGTTCCTTATACCTGTCCGAAGGTTATAAACAGTCAGCTACTCATGCCCTAAAGACCACCTTGGTACAGAGTGGCTAGTATGGGCAAACAGTTAGTGGTACCTAGAAAGCCACCTTTGTAGTAAGTGGCTCTAAAGTGAGAGTAAATAAGGTTTAGCTTAGAAATAGATAGAGGTTCACCTTAGGTAAACAGGCTAGTAGAATCCCTAAATCTCCTGTCTCATAACTCCCCTGACTATAGATACAACTGCTTGTAAATCGATCATGCCAAATAAGGGCTGACTAGACAGTCCATCATGTACCCCAAACCCATGAGAGGAAAAAACCCCAAAACGTGGAACAAAAAACTAAATAAATGAGGTAAAAATGGCTAACTAAGAGCCTAAAAGTGGCATCATGAATTAGTACAGCCTAAAGTCTGGCGTCCTTGCTGACGCGCGTTTCGGCGCTATGTGGCGCCTTTATCAAAAGCAAAGGCATACCTGGACCCTGCCGGACTTTAAACGGGCTAGTCACACCTCTCCCACGTCATGCGGCCAATCATAGGCCGCCACGGAGCAGAGAGGGGAGGAGCTAACGTCCGATCTCTCACTTTAGAGCCACTTACTACAAAGGTGGCTTTCTAGGTACCACTAACTGTTTGCCCATACTAGCCACTCTGTACCAAGGTGGTCTTTAGGGCATGAGTAGCTGACTGTTTATAACCTTCGGACAGGTATAAGGAACTTGACACTCCTTTACCAAGAGTTTAATTTGATTTAATTTAATTTAAACCTTGCATATGTATATATTTTTGAGTTGTCGCCTTTGCCTGACCATCCTATACGGTTTTGTCATCTACTATACCTACCAGTTAGTTGGTCTACTATTGCCACTGTGGCCACAAGTATATGCTTTTCAGGTGTTAGACTGTATGCACTCTAGATTAAAAGTTAACTGATATATTAACATAGTATTAATCTAGGGTTGCCTTCTATATCTGACCCGACTGCATGTGGGATAGCATGTTTAAGGATACAGCTTAGATTTAGAGGCCCCTATAGGCGCATTCAACTTTGAGACATATACTTCGTGTCTCATATATTATTTCAGGGTTGCCCCCACTACTGGCAGCACCTGTTCTTGTAAGTTGCACTCTACCTATTAGTAGATATCCCGTACTGTCTCTGTCTCCACTACCTTGAGGAGCAACTCTCTACCTGAAAATTGGGTTTATCCCTATACTATCCGTATTACTATTATTATTTCTACACTAGAAAGTTGCTCAAAGCTCTCCTGCAATAATCTGCATAATAGCATCTAGACCCCATCTACAACCTAGACCCTCAGAGGATAGCACTGTATTTTACAGTTTTTATTCTTGTCTGTTTACCTTTATGTAACGATTTATTAAAGTTTTTTTGTTTTATTCATACATACTTTTTCTATGGTTTACCATGGCACATTGAGCCATATACTATGTTGTATGGGCACACCTCTGGTTAACGTGGGTTGGAGGTCGGATTCTTTCTCCTCTCCAGCAACCTTTAACTTTTGGGGATTTTCTTTTCATTTATCGCTTTGGGTTATGCCCATTTTGTTGCCCATCTAGTCCTATTTCTGTGTCTTTAGGATTGGACTTTTGTCTAATCCTTCAGTCACCTTTTTCTCTATGGGTATTAAGCTAATTGTGTGACTAATGTTAATTCGACAGTAGCAACCACATAAATACATTTTAAGAGTCCTGCCTTTAAGCTTACAATTCAAACTGAGCAAGGTTCAGATAAATGTGAAGAACAATGATAATACAGTGGGGAAAAAAAGATTATTATGCTATGGTAGAAGCACCTAGCATGGAATACTTTGTATTAAGACAAAACATATAAGTGGTCAAAGCTATGTCGGAACTTATTAGTTGTAAAATGGAAAATCTTGCATTTATGGTAATACATAGAATCTATTGCAGCAATTGGAATCCTAGAACCTCAAGATACATTAGGACTCCTGTATTTTCCATGTATTTTCCAAAGAGTTACTAACAAAACTTTGATTGATCTTTAGTATAGGGAATATAACTAGATATGCTACGCGAGCTTCAGATATTTCCAAAAATTTTACGGTTTTAATGAGAACTTGAATCTGTATAATGTCAGGGCATCACAACAGCATCATAAAAGTTGTTATTATGATAGTAGAAGGTCCCTGGCGCCTTCTTACCTTTTGGGGTTTAACCCAAATGTTGGCTCTCTAGTGCTGTTCCTTGTTGTCCTATCGACATCCGCTTTCTTAATTTCATCCTGAGGAAGCACAGACTGCTACCATAAAAAAGCGGAAAAGGTGATTTGCGCACACAGAAATAAATATTTTGGTTTACCTTACACTTAATATATCTTTGGTAACCAACACACAGACAAGTCTTTTAACCTATATTAAAATGAGTTAAAAACACACATATAGTGTGTGGCGAAACCGACCTCGCCACGTGTCCTTGGAGGGGGCTGATTGCCCGCCTCTTGCCTTTGGACTATGGACCAGACTTTATGGGAATGTGATACCCCAGATAGCCATACCATGGAGCCTATTCATATAATGAAAGACTATGGGAAAGACTTTAGCTCCATGGCAATTGTACTGTGTGAGTAGGATCTGCGCGCTATTCGGTAGTTTTGTGCGTGCAGATCCCAGCTATCTGGGGATAGGTGAAATGTCTGTGTGTTATGTGTAAATGTGACTTTATGTATTTTAAAGTGTTTTATGTTGTTTTGCAACCATGTGGTTAATGGAGTCTGCCTTTAGTCCTGGGTAATTGGATTACTTCTCCAATTAAGTCCAGGGCAGAAGGGAGGAAACCAGGGTGCATTGTGGGGATGTTTTTCTGCCAGCCAGAAAGGAACAAAAGATACTTTTAGTAACTTTTAAACCCCTGGTCGGATTCATGCCATTTTTTAATATGTTGTTCCCCTGAATGGATTGATTGTGGATATGTATTTTTATGTGAATGTGATGTATGGTTTTAAAGTTATGAAAGTTGTGTAAAAGTATATTTTACACTGTATGCATAATGGGATTATGTGTCACACTAAGGGGAGGGGATGTGTGGGATGTAACATCTATGTCATTGGTTCTTTTATGCCTCCCCCTGGGTGTGGCCTGTATGTGTGAGTTGGAAATAAAAGCCAGGCTGGATGAGCCAGTCCAGAGTTCCTGTTTTACCCTCAAAGTGATGTGTCGTCTCATTATTGGGGGAAGGATTTAATGTATGCTGTTCCAGTTGACTGCTAGGAGTACAAGCCTATTCGTATGGTTCCTATTCAATGGTCTACAGCATTCACACGCTTGGGAGAATTTAAAGGTTTCTCGGATTCGGTGATTATGGTGTCTGCCAGAGTGCTTGGAGTCCTCAGGAAGCACTAGGAGCATCCTTTAACGGAGGTACCCGGTCGGGGTGCCAGGCGATCCGTTACATTGGTGGCAAGCGGTGGGATGGCGTCCTAGTGCGAGGAGAAGCAGCTCAGAGACACTGGTAACGTTTGGAATTACAAATTGAGGGCAACGCTAGTATCCGTACAGCGCCCCTGGCTACAGCAGGATGGAATCAGCTAGTTTTTGGACAGCGTTCCATGATGAGGAGGAGGAGGCGGCCGCGGACTACAGGGATGCAGACAGAAAGGAAGTCTGGTATGATGCCCTGGAAGACGCCCAGTGGCGGCGAGGTGAGAGTCTCCCCAGTGATGAGCAGCGGCTACAGAAGCGTGTGGCGATGCGCATGTATCTATTGGGAGAGCAGCCCCTGGATGAGTGGGTGACAAGACTAGAGACCCTGGTATGGCGAGAGATCTGGCTAGACAACGCATACCAGGCCCTCTGGTGGCATACCATTCGACTTACCCCCTGGACGGCCGAGCACGACTTACCGGAGGGGGATGATTATGATGGCCCGGGTTTATTATGGGATGCCTTGGAGGACGACATTGATCTTGGCAGCACGGAGGGGTCTAGGTTTTGGGACATCTACGACTACCGGATGGGCATGTATGTCTGGGCTGACGAATGCGAGGTGAGCAAAGACATGACCCACCTGGTAACAAGGGAGTGGGAGCTGGAGCAGGACTACCAACACCTGCTCAGCTTCGTGCAGCTCCAACCTACCCGACAAGCAGAACCAGACCTCATAGACTGGTCCTGGAGAGACCCACAGATGGCAGGTGGAGATGGGATCGAGGTCTCTCTACTGGCCCTACAGGGATGCTGGGCAGTCGGCCCAGATCCCCAGCGGCAGGTTACAGTTCAGAGAGAGGAGCTTGTTACACCCTCTCTCCAGCGGCAGCCTAACCCACCAAGGGGAGACCGTAAGCCCCACACCAGCGCAGATGGGACCGTGGTCTCTGCGCCCAAGTTACAGGGAGCTGAAGGAGCCGTCCTCCCTCCCCAGCGGCAGTGTGATTTGTTGGGAATTGGGAGCCCGGTCTCCATTCCCCAGCGGCAGAGTATCCAGCAGGGAATAGAGAGCCCATCCCCCTTTCCCCCACAGCAGGACTCTGTGCTGGGAGGAGAGACAGTCGGTCTCCCTCCGCAGAGACGGGAAGTATGCATGGGAGAGGAGATTGTTACCACCTCTCCCCAGCGGCGGATCATTAATGTACAGGGAATAGAGAGCCCAGTCTCCATTCCCCAGCGGCAGAGTGTTCTAATGGGAGAGGAGCTGGTTACCACCTCTCCCCAGCGGCAGCTTAATGTACCAGGGGGAGACTGTAAGCCCCACACCTGTGCAGATGGGACCGTGGTCTCTGCACTTCCAGCACAGGGGGTAGGGACAGTCGGTCCTGCCCCCCCACAACAGGGCTGTTTAGCCAAAGGGGAGACAGTCTGTCTCCAGCAGCAGAGCTGTGTAACTAAAGGGGAGACAGTCGGTCTCCAGCAGCAGAGTTGTGTAACTCAAGGGGAGACAGTCGGTCTCCAGCAGCAGAGCGGTGTAACTCAAGGGGAGACAGTCGGTCTCCAGCAGCAGAGCGGTGTAACTCAAGGGGAGACAGTCGGTCTCCAGCAGCAGAGCGGTGTATTTAAAGGGGAGACAGTCTGTCTCCAGCAGCAGAGCTGTGTAACTAAAGGGGAGACAGTCGGTCTCCAGCAGCAGAGCTGTGTAACTCAAGGGGAGACAGTCGGTCTCCAGCAGCAGAGCGGTGTAACTCAAGGGGAGACAGTCGGTCTCCAGCAACCAGGCTCCAACCAGACTACTCCCGTGGTAGTGCTGGCAACAGGACAGAGTACCGCTGGTCTCTGCCCCCTCAGCAACCTACCAAGGCAGCCTACCAGTCCCCCACACAGCCGTGGTGAGGCACCTGAACCTGGACAAGATTCTCCCTCACCCAGGTGTAGTAACTGGTTATTGTGGGTGGGAGGTACTGCTGTTTGTGCTTCATGGGTGGGTTGCTGGACTAACCAGGGCACTGACCGGCAGGAGGTCAGATACCCTGTTAGTCTGGGGGGTAAAGGGGAGAAGTGTGGCGAAACCGACCTCGCCACGTGTCCTTGGAGGGGGCTGATTGCCCGCCTCTTGCCTTTGGACTATGGACCAGACTTTATGGGAATGTGATACCCCAGATAGCCATACCATGGAGCCTATTCATATAATGAAAGACTATGGGAAAGACTTTAGCTCCATGGCAATTGTACTGTGTGAGTAGGATCTGCGCGCTATTCGGTAGTTTTGTGCGTGCAGATCCCAGCTATCTGGGGATAGGTGAAATGTCTGTGTGTTATGTGTAAATGTGACTTTATGTATTTTAAAGTGTTTTATGTTGTTTTGCAACCATGTGGTTAATGGAGTCTGCCTTTAGTCCTGGGTAATTGGATTACTTCTCCAATTAAGTCCAGGGCAGAAGGGAGGAAACCAGGGTGCATTGTGGGGATGTTTTTCTGCCAGCCAGAAAGGAACAAAAGATACTTTTAGTAACTTTTAAACCCCTGGTCGGATTCATGCCATTTTTTAATATGTTGTTCCCCTGAATGGATTGATTGTGGATATGTATTTTTATGTGAATGTGATGTATGGTTTTAAAGTTATGAAAGTTGTGTAAAAGTATATTTTACACTGTATGCATAATGGGATTATGTGTCACACTAAGGGGAGGGGATGTGTGGGATGTAACATCTATGTCATTGGTTCTTTTATGCCTCCCCCTGGGTGTGGCCTGTATGTGTGAGTTGGAAATAAAAGCCAGGCTGGATGAGCCAGTCCAGAGTTCCTGTTTTACCCTCAAAGTGATGTGTCGTCTCATTATTGGGGGAAGGATTTAATGTATGCTGTTCCAGTTGACTGCTAGGAGTACAAGCCTATTCGTATGGTTCCTATTCAATGGTCTACAGCATTCACACGCTTGGGAGAATTTAAAGGTTTCTCGGATTCGGTGATTATGGTGTCTGCCAGAGTGCTTGGAGTCCTCAGGAAGCACTAGGAGCATCCTTTAACGGAGGTACCCGGTCGGGGTGCCAGGCGATCCGTTACATAGTGTAATCTGTATATGTGAGATTATATATACGTAAAAATATTTTCAGAGCCCATTAAAAGTTGGCTCGGTACTTATGGCGCTTTTCATCTCACTAAGGAGATATATGGTAGAATTTCCAGATGTCACCCTCAGGAACTCGGCACTGAAGTTCCAGCTTGAGGCCCATACTGCTACGAAAGGCCCACACTACTGGTTGACCTGTCAATCTTACAGCTGTCTTTTCCCTTTCCTCCCGAGTTCTTGGTGAGCTGCAAACTACGGTTTGCTCTATGATGTTATCAGGGCTGTCCTTGGAGTCTTCAGCCAATAAGAGTGCATGTTGAATAAGGCTGCTATGAGCATGTTATTGGAGGCTGCAGGGATGACAGGAATACAGCTACCCCATGGTAAGTTAGGGAACTAACTATTACATGTTTACATACTAATGAAATGCTGCCCGCAACAACAAAAACCTTGAGCATAACCATTATGCTATGTAGTGTGTGTAGTGAATGCAGTATCTGTGTAGAAGATGCAGTGTGTGTATTGGTGTATTGTATGCAGTGTGTTTGGTGAATGCATTATGCGCGTGGGCATAGTGGATACAGAGTGTGTGTTTGTGTAGTGGATGCAGTGTAGTGGGTCCAGTGTCTGTGTTTGTGTACTGGGTGCAGTGTAGTGCATCCAATGTGTGCTGTGGGGTTAGATAAGGGTGTGTGGGGAGAGAAGTTTTTTTTCTATTTAGAATTTAGCTTTTTTTTTTCTTCCCTGCCTCTTACCTGCTGGTCCAGTGGCACAGCATGCTGTATCCTATAAAGAACGGGCCCAGGAGTGTAATCGTGCACCTCCTCTTAGGAGCTGCGTGAACATTGCCACTGGTTGCCATGGCTACGCTCCATCCGGCAACTCTCTCGTGGCTCGTGAGAGGAGAGGACCTAATGCTGCAGGAGGTGCACTCCTGGGACCCTTCTTTACAGGACACACTAGCAAGGGCCTTAGACTACATATTTCGGTACTCACTATCAGTATATGCAAATAGACATCCAGGCCCTGCACGGCTGATTTCTTAAAGGTACTTTGCCGCCCCTCTCAAAGTGCCTAAGGGGGCCCTTCGGGTGGCACATTCAACCAGGGCCACCTGATGGCAATGGATCTTCAGGGACCCAGTCAGTGCTGAGACCCTTTAATAGCATGACCTTACCCCTGTGATCATGTCAGCACTGAGAGGAAGTGACAGCCAATCACATTCCTCCCAGCTAACTCAGAGGGAGGCAGAGGAGAGGAGTGGGAGAACCTCTGATTTCCAAGAGCCTCAGGCAGCCCACTGGAACCCAGGGAAGCCACAATCTTGCACCCTAAAAGTATAAGATGGGAGGGTGGCTTCAAAATTGTACATTTCATGTGCATGTCTGTATGTGTATCAATCTGTTTGCATGGCTGTATATCTGCATGTGTGTCTGTATGTGTATCTTTGTGTCTGTATGTATGCCTGTGTATCTGTATGTGTGTCTGAATGTGTATCTGTTTGTGTGTCTGCATGTTTATCTGAGTGTCTGTGTATCTGCATGTGTTAGTGTGTGCCCCTGTGCATCTGTGTATGTCTGTGTACCTGTATGTGTGTCAGTGTTTGTATCTGAATGTATGTCGTTCTGTGTATCTGTGTGTCATTATATCAGTCTGTGTATATGTATGTGTGTCAGTGTGCCCCTGTGTGTCTGTGCATCTGTATGTGTGTCTGTGTTTTTATCTGTAGGAGTGTCATTGTGTGTGTTTGTCTGTCTATGCATCTGAATGTTTTGTATTGTGTGTATCAGTATGTGTGTTATTGTGCATGTATCTGTGTGATTTATTGTGTGTATCTGTGTGCCTGTGTATTTGCATGTGTTTCAGTGTGTGTGTGTGTGTCTGTTTATCTGTATGCGCACCTGTGTGTCTGTGTATCTGTGCATGTCCTTGTATGTCTGTGCATCTGCATGTTTGTACCTGTGTATGTGTGTATCTGTATGTTTGTCAATGCTTGCATCTTTATGTGTGTCAATTTGTGTATCTGTGTATCTGCCTGTGTGTCTGTATCTGGATGTGTGTCAGTGTGTCTGTATGTTCATGTCTATGTTTGTGTATGAGTGTGTGGTTATGTATATGTGCATACATATCAGCATTCAAACGCCAACACTAAACACTAATTCAACCCTGCATTCAAATGTCAACACTACATACAGACACCCCTGCATTCAAAGGCAATCACTACACACAAGTAAACCACTGCTTTCAAATGGCTACAGTACATAAAAACACAAAACACAAGCTTGTACATTCACACACACACACATGCTTGCATTCAAACACAGAAACACTGCTCAGTGTTAAATACAATTATGGGCACCCCATAGATCCCCAGATGGCAAAGCATTGTGGAAGTTGTACGACAGATAGCGAACTAACTTTTGGTCATCCTTTTTTTGCACAAGGGCCCTCTTTACTCTAGTTCAGCCACTGCTAGCACCATAACCACTAGAGCTTGTTGTTTCTGCCTCTGCCACCTCTGCCAAGTTCTCTGTCTTAGCTAAGCCCTGCACTGCATGGCTTAGCTGACTGGTTGACAATGATCAGTTGACGCTCTCAGGTAATGAGCTCATCCTGCACTGCATTACTTATTTCAGGAGAGCGAAAGGAAGCTCGTAAGAAGCTCTCTCTGGCTGAGGTAGTGGAGTTGGGAAGCAGGGCTTGGCAGACCCCAGGTAAGAAGTCAAACTATTCTAAAACTGTTTGATTGCTTACAATGGAGTGCACCAGGACATTCCTGGAACTATTACCACTATAACACGTTACTTTTATAATTAGGTCTACCCAAACTTTCAGCACAAGGAACATGAGGCCCTTAATTTGGTACTGAATGTTATCAGATATGTGTTGTTGCGGTCAATACATGAGGAAGTGGTTATTAATTTTTGGTATCTTTAGTAAACTATGGGCATACATGGAAATATAAGTGGTTTGATTACTTTGGAATATAGTTATTGTTAATATAGATAATTTGGATAACAGGAGAAATAACTAATAGTGATGGGTACGTTGATTTCAACAATTTTAAGTTTCATAATAAATATCTAATGTTGGACCTTGATATTCATGAGTAGGACATGTTTTGATTCTTGTATTCTGAATAGGGCAGATTGAGATTCTGAAGGTTTGAGTTGTCTCCTGATGACTGTCCAAGAGGAGGTGCTATACTTTAAACGTTTATTTTCCAAGATGGTTAGATGTATTGTGCTTGCCTTGGTGATGCCAAGAGAGGATGTTCACCACTTATTTTACATTTAGTAAGATACTTTAAAACAGTGTTCTGCAACCTTTTGGCACCCGAGGCCTGGCAAAAAGAGGAGAAATATTTTGCGGACCGGCGTCAGTCATAAATAAAAAACAATAGAACAAATGGAATGAGGGATGCAGTGTGTGTGTGTTTGTGTGTGTGTGTGTGTGAGGGGTGCAGTTTGTGTGTGTGTGTGTGTGTGTGTGAGGGGTGCAGTGTGTGTATGGGTGCAGTGTGTGTGTGTATATGGGGGCACTGTGTGTGTGTATATGGGGGCAGTGTGTGTGTATATGGGGGTTAGTGTATGTGTGTAGGGGATAATGACTGTGGGTCTGTGGGGTTGGAGGGTAGATTAATACATATATATATAAATATATATATATGGTTTTTTTTAATAAAAAAAAATTGTAATGATTATAATCCCCCTTCCCTGCTTACATTTGCCTGGGAGGGGGGACAGTACAAGGCAATCCCTGGTGGTTCCTTGAGGAAGCCTTGGTGGCCCAGTGGTGAGATTGAACTGTAGCAACTTCAGGAGCTGCTAGAGTTGACTCTCGCGAGATTCGGAGCATTGCCGCATTGGTAAGCGCAGCAACGCTCCGAGCTTAGAAGAGCGAGAAGAGAACCCGGCAGAGCTGCAGGTTAGAGTTCCCCTGGGTCCTCTCTCCCTTCCTCCCCTGCCGGCTGCCAGCATTACACTAATAGCAGGCCGGTGAGGGAGATCTCTGATCTCCCCTGCGGTCCTGCAGAGCCGGCAGGGGAGAGGGAGGCAGGGTTCCCAGTGCTTTGATCATAAGATCATAGCACCAGGGAAATATTTTGCGGCAACTTTTTGCCGGTCCGAGAAAGCTTTCACCCGACGGCAGTGGCATTACTGGGGGGGGGGGGGGGCATGGGGGGCCATGACCCCCCTACATCAAGCTGTGCACCCCCTTGGACCCCTCCAAATGCTGGCAACTTGCTGGCCATGTGTTTAAATTATATTCCCTCGGACTGTAACAGTGTGTTACAGCCCGAGGGAATGCAGTGCTGGGTGTGGTCTGTGGCCGGAAGGAGCACTGACAGGCTCCCCGGCACAGGCCCTGCCCCCAAACTAAGTCCCACCTCCCGCACATAAGCCCCACCCCGCCATTAAGCAGCAGACCGTGCTGCTGCTGGAAAGGCCAGAAGATGGCTGTCTGACTCCACAGCAACAGCCTCCAGTGACAGGTAGGCTTGGTGTGTGTGTGTGTGTGTGTCTGCCAGTGTGTGTGTGTGTGTGTGTGTGTGAACTCAGCAGTCTGTGTCTGTGTGTGTGTGTGTGTGGACTCAGCAGTCTGTGTGTGTGTGTTTGTATGGACTCAGCCGTCTGTGTGTGTTTGGACTCAGCAGTCTGTGTGTGTATGGACTCAGCAGTCTGTGGGTGTGTGTGTATGGACTTAGCAGTCTGTGTGTGTGTGTATGGAATCAGCAGTCTGTGTGTCTGTGTGTGTTGTGTGTGTATGTACTCAGCAGTCTGTGTGTGTGTGTGTGTGTGGACTCAGCAGTCTTTGTGTGTATGGAATCAGCAATATATGTGTCTGTGTGTGTATGGACTCAGCAGTCTGTGTTTATGTATGGATTCAGCAGTCTGTGTGTATGTGTGTGTGTGTGGAATCAGCAGTCAGTGTGTCTGTGTGTGTGTATGGACTCAGCAGTCTGTGTGTCTGTGTGTGTCTGTGTGTATTGACTCAGCAGTCTGTGTATGTGTGTGTGTGTGTGTATGGACTCATCAGTATGTGTGTGTGTGTATGGACTCAGCAGTCTGTGTGTGTGTGTATGGATTCAGCAGTCTGTGTGTGTTTATGGACTCAGCAGTCTGTGTGTGTGTCTGTGTGTGTATATGGACTCAGCAGTCTGTGTGTGTTTCTGTGGGTGTATATGGACTCAGCAATCTGTGTGTGTGTGTGTGTGTTTGTGTGTGTGTATGGACTCAGCAGTCTGTATGTCTGTCTGTGTGTGTGTGTATGGACTCAGCAGTCTGTGTGTACATGTATAAATCAGCCTGTGTGCATTCAGGAGTCTGTGTGATTCAGAAATCTGTGTGTGTGTGTGTGTGTATTCAGCATTCTCTCGGTGTTCGTATTCAGTGTACAGTTGTGTATGTACTCAGCAGTCTATCAATAATTAAAAAATGTATTCCTATGAGTTGTTGTGTAGGAAGGGCCCCAGTGCACTGCTTTGCCTGAGGGACCTTAACGCTGTTAAGATGGTACTGCTTGTGTGTGTCAGTGAGCTTCTATTTAGTGTGCATGTGTGTGTCAGTGAGCTTGTCTTTAGTGAGCTTGTGTGTGTCCCTGGACTTCTTTGTAGTGAGCCTTGTGTTTATACAAGTGAGTTTGTCTGTAGTAAGCGTGTGTGTGTCCGAGAGATTTGTCTGTCAGTGAGCCTATTTGTGCATGTCAGTGAGCTTGTATATATTGACTTGTAGAAATGGCATACATTTTTTTCCAGGGCTGCTTTGGATTCCCAGTTTGGCTCTGCTAGCGAGTGCGCTTTACCGCTGAATCATCTGTGTGAGCTGCCGTACACTTTAGCCCTGTTACATGCGTCTGGGAGCTGCTGTTCACCGGTACTAGTAGTCTAGAGATTGGGACACGGGGTATATGCTCAACTATCTGTATAATACTATAGTGCTGTTCTCTGTATAATACAGATCTGTGTGTGTATAATATCCCGAGATAGTCAGTGCTTCCTGTATAGTGCTGCTCTTTGTATAATACAGGTCTGTGTCTCTATAATATCCTGGGACAGTCAGTGTTCCCTGTATAGTGCTGCTCGCTGTCTTGGGATATTATATACAAACAGACCTGTATTATACAGAGAGCAGCACTATACAAGGAGCACTGACTGTCCCGGGATATTATACACACATCCATGTATTATACAGAGAGCGACACTATACAGGGTGCACTGACTGTCCCAATTTATTATACACACACCCCTGTATTATACAGAGAGCACTGACTGTCCAGGGATATTATACACAGACAGTAGTTGACAGCTGTGCTGCAAAATGTCTTTGGAAATTTTTTTCGAATGTTGCCAACTATGGTACTATATCAAGAGAAATGTGTTTGTTTTTTTAATAATCCCTGGTGGAAAATAATGAATCCTCCACCAAGGATTATTAAAAAAAAAACAACACATTGTGTTTGGGCGGGGCTTAACATGCGGAAGAGGTGGGGTCAAACTGTGGCGATTGTGGGGTTAAATGTGCCCCCCTACTTTTGTCCCTAGCCCACCATGTGCACCCCCGTAAAAATGAATCCTAGAGACGCCACTGCCCGACGGTATAGCCAGGTGAAAGCTTTCGCGGACCGGCAATACATTCTTGTGGCCAGGCGCCGTTTCACTGACCAGTGGTAATAGACCAATGCTTTAAAAGACAGAATATCATACTGTGATGAAGAGATATATCCTGATTTCAGCATGGTCAGTGTTATGTTATATGACTCTTGATAGCAAGACATTAAATATAATGGGGTCGAATAGATCCCAAATTGAGTTTCAAAATAGCATCTAGTCACATCCCTCTCAACACAATTTAGAAACAGGCTCAATATTTAATAAGATCAATACAATGATATGATATACATAGTAAATAGAACTGGGCTACAACAAGACACAGAGGAAACTCTCAAGCATGAAACTGTATGGGATGTAACCACCACAGAAATGTAACGCTATGGGAAATAGCTGGGTTAAGAATACCTGCTCAAACTATAGACCATCTCTGATTACATATCTTTTGGTATGAAACAGTATGCAAGAGTACAGAATCAATAGCTGAAGGCAGACAGCAGAGAGAAAGTAATCACTTTCTACATTAGCATGTGTGGTTATCAGAATCCCAGCTATTATAGAACTAAATGTCTCATAATGCCTCCCCCAGCCTTTTGACCTGGGAAGGGACACAGGAAGAGAAAGGTGGGAGAGGGCTTCACAAATATTGGAGATGAGAGAGAGAGACACAGGAAGGGAAGGGTTGGTTGGATGATGGATTTACAAATAGTGGAGATGGGAGAGAAACACTAAAAGGGAGAGATAGACACAATGGCCTTACAAAGGTGGGATAGAAGATAAACACAAGTGGGACAAAATAGGCAGAGGAGAGAGACACAAGTGGGACTGAAGTGAGGAGGGTGACACAAGTGGCAAAACAAGATGGGGTGACACAACAGGTGTGTTAGGATGGGAAGAGCCTTAAGTAAGGGAGATATTCAGGGGTGCTGGGATGGGAGTGAGATACATGTCTGGATGAAGTGGAAACAATACACTCACAATCATACATACATAACCATTCCAAACAAAATCACACCAGTATTCATGCACATACACACAACCTTGTTACATTAATATATAGACACTCCACAGAAATCAGAGAGTCTCTATGCCAAAAGGGTTAATGAAACTTGGCCAATTCTAGCTATACACTGTACAAATATTATAGGCAGATATTGAGTGAGTGGTGCATCATTCCTAAACATTACAGTCTGAAATATTTTACAAATTTGACCTTATATATAGTATGAGATTTGTCACAATTTTATTCCAGTTCTGTTTTATGAGAAGTATGGCATTTTTTTTTTTAGTTTTGCACTGATGTTTTCATGCATTGGATGAAATATTAAAATAATTGCATCTCATGCATTTCTTACACAAATTATCTAGGAAATGCAGGGGATGAGGCAACCCTTGCTCTCTAGCGGATTATAGAGTAAAGCATAATCACAATTCTAAACACCATTCAGCTGGCTGGTGGTGATTGGAGTTTACTATTCATATCATTTTCTTTTTCTTTTTTTTACAATTGTAATCATAAAAAAAGGGAAAAGGTAGCATTTTCCTTCCTGGGCTTTATGGAATAAATCTGCCATCACCCTTACTTTAATGGCTGCCTAGATGTGTTGGGAGTTAAAATCAACTCATGTATATTGTAAGGTTGTCATTTTCCATAATTTAAACATGACAACATATATTTGAATAGACCAAATCATCAGTAAAAATAAACCCTGTTTATTAATTCCAATTACCAGTCAGCAAACCCTTTAATACAAACCTCAAGGTGATGAAGAAATCACCTGCTGGGTAGCCTTTTTTTTTTTTTTTTTTTTTTTTTTTACAAATGATTGCTGGAAAAGGAAGGAAGACTCTGCATGTTCCATATGAGAACTAATAGTTATATGAGAGAAATTAATTACATTGCTATTTGGTGTACCATATTCAGGATTAGGTTTGATGATGTCCATTACTGCAGAACAGCCAGATTGTATTATAACTGTTGTGCTGACTATAATAATGTGTAGCTGCTAAGATACAGTTATAGATGCATCCTGTTTGCCTTGCTAAATGATTGTGTTTAATGTAAAGTCATAAACATTAAAAAAAATGTAAATAACAAAGAGAACATGTAAGGTTTTTTTTTACTAAGTGCTTGGCTTTGTGAGATATTTATTGTCATGGCATTTACATACTGTGTCAGAAGGGAATATTTCTAATACTCAGTAGGATTATTATTTAGTACAGTAAATCCAGTGGAAATGTATCTAGAACAGTTCTCGTTTTGATTTTGTATCTTAACATAAAGATGGGAAAAACATTTCCCACTAACGCTAAAAGATGTCAAACAGAACCATGTTTTAGACATCAAAGGGCGATGTGTATTTTTTTTTTTTTTTAATTAAATGGCATAAATGTAAGTTTGTCACACATCCAAATGTTTTAGATAAAGCACTTTGAAACAGATATACACAGTTAAAAGATCACAAAACATGTTTATTCCCCTTTTAAAATAAACTGTAACTGTTCTTTCATTTACCTGCTGACATTTATTAAATTATTTGTACCTGTGTGTGTGTGTGTACGTGTGTACATATAGTATATACGTTGTGCTTGCACTCCTTAATAAATCCAGCTATTGCCCGGTGCTGGTCAGGCAGCAAAGTACAAAAATCCAAAGTATGACCAAGGACTTGATTGAAAATGTTAAAATATAACCTTTAATTCATAATATTCAAGAACAAATCAACATTTTAGCTCCCATCTGGAGCTTTCATGTGATCCTGATGAAAACTCCAGGTGGGAGCTGAAACATCGATTTGTTCATATGTTGGATTTATATATATAGGTCTTGATAAAAGTCCGTTTGGACTGAAACGTTGACTTGATCCGCATATTTTGTATATATTTGCTGAATAAAAGCACTTATTTGAAATTTACACAAGTCCTTTGAGTGCACTCTTTGGGAATATATATATATATACACACATATGCACACACACAGATACTTTAATAAATGTCAGCATGTATATATGTATAGTATATATATATATATATATATATATATATATGAATACACATATATATATATGAATATATATATATATATATATATATATATATATATATATATATATATATATATATATATATATATATATATATATATATATATAAAACAAACCTAAAATAAAAGGACTACAAATGTTCCCTAAAATAAAGTATTAATGTAAACAATCTTAGTTCAGTATATAATATCGGCAGGTGTATAGAATAAGTGTTCTAACTGTTCGGTCTCCAAACAAAATATACTAATAACTATAAAAGTAGTTTGTGATGTAATAAATTATAATTATCAAGCTTGCACCCATTATATTTAACACCTTATTCCTCCTCTGATATGCAAAAATGTATGTTTCTAATGTATCATTAAGAGAATATGTGACATTTATTTGAGGATAAATAAATAAAAATATGAGCAAATAGTATATATGATATTCCCTTTACTGCAGTATTTTATATATATATATATATATATATTGAACAAATATATATATATATATATATATATATATATATGTAAAATTATATTACACACACACATATATATATACATATATGTAAATAATCACATGTAGATGTAATATATATGTATGCAATTTAAATTAATGTTTAATTTATTTCATGAAACACAGCAACATAATTTTATATTTCTAGTAAAATAAAGAGCAATTTGATAACATTTTAATTACAATTCCATATGTTAAGATAGATTATAAATGTTTAGCATGCACTTTATCTCTTTCCCTTATTTTTCTTTATTTTTGTTTTCCTATGTTATTATTAATGTTATTATTGTTTGTTAAAATGTTAAAAAAGTCTTAATAAAAACTATTTGAAGAAAATATAGTTAATTACTCTAATATTTATCTTTATTTTGTCATATATCACTAAATTCTTTTATGAAGCAACAATTTCAGTAGCAAATAAAAATATGAAACAGGGTTTTATTTCATTAAAATTACATCAAAAACTGCATAAAATACTACCAAATTTCAGTATTTTATTTAAATATTTTACTAACTCTGTTTATAACAAATAACTACTCAATTTAAAAATGTAACAAATGTTTTTGATAACAATTTGTAATTATTGTCTTAGAGCTAAGGAAAAATGAAAAGTGTAGTTTATAGCATTTATATTGAATACTAATTACAAGCAATATAATTAATTGAAATCTATTGACTTATGATAGCTTGTGATATTCTATATCTGTGTAAAAAAAATAATGTTTTGTCTATTTACATAAATGAATGTGCAGATATCTATACTATCTATACATGTGCAGATGTTACATATAAATATATGTATCTTTGCATATATGTTAAAGGAGATAGATTGCTCTCACTGTCTTTAAAGTTCCATGCTTTATTGAAGAAATATTAAAATCTGGGTCTACATATATTATAGATATATATCTATGTATTCATCTATCTATCTATCTATCGTAACTCATTTTAGATAAAATAAATGTGTATCCTACAAATAGAAATTTCTTTTAAATCTCTTTTAAAATTTAGAAAATCCTTTCAAATGTAATTTAAATATAGTAATTTAGTTAATTTGTAACATCAACTAATCTATAATGTCAAACAACTAGAAATGTAATTTGGCATGAAATATTCTAATTTTAATATTTTTTTATTTAAAAACGAATAACACATACATTACTACAACACTATACAACACAATGATTGTATAGCAATTAAATATATATTTGGCCATTCTATCCCTAAATATCCACCAATACTGAAATGATCTTAATCTAAATTATTATATTTCTCACTCAAGGCATTTATTGTTTTTGTAAATATCTTTATAAAGCAGTAATAAAAAGAAAAACAAAAATTAAAGTAGT
This sequence comes from Pelobates fuscus, assembly GCF_036172605.1. Classification (NCBI taxonomy): domain Eukaryota; kingdom Metazoa; phylum Chordata; class Amphibia; order Anura; family Pelobatidae; genus Pelobates; species Pelobates fuscus. The sequence continues at coordinate 62,874,302 of NC_086325.1, read as the reverse complement.
ATTTAAAAGAAAAATACTAAAAGCTGAACAATTATTATTTCACCGAGCTGTGATTAGAATTTTTAAAAATTAGCTATTGTTGTTTAAATTTGCAATTCGGCTTTCAATTGGCTATAATATTATATTTAGTGAGTAAACCCCAAAGTCTTTATATGTGAAATTCATTAATTAACAAATACATTTGAAGTTTTAAGTTGAAAATACAAAAGAAATGTTCAATACAGTGACACCTAAATACTATTGTATCAAGATTCTATCCTATTTTCATGAGTTCATTAACTGATTACTCCATCAATACATCAGTTTAAAATAGGGACACCTTGTGATAAATTGAGCAGCGTATGCTAAATCATGCAACTGGTAAACTATACTCATTAGATTTGATGCTTCCAAAGTTTCTACAGAAACAATACCAACATGTTAATCAAGAAGTTAGATTCTGGTATCTCTCATGCAAATATAATGGAAATGTGTTTATTCTGCTAAAGAATCCTGTTAAATATTTATTTATATCATTCTTCTACTAATTGCATCCCAATACAAACTACTATGCAGCTATGCATTGAGTTCACTGTATTTTATTTCAGTAAACAAAGCTTGTCATTATACCTTTCCTTAAATGTACAATAAAGTAATAAATGAAACAGACAGCGCTTTACACATATACAAAATGCATCTGGCAGTTTTTCAGCTTTCATAAGAAAAGCTTGTGTTTTTAAATATTTTAGTAATATATTTAAATTGCAGTCTTACATTCGATTTATTTATTTAACTATAAATCAGATTTTTTTAATAATAGCTTGATAAAGGAAGTAAAAATACATTAGTGTAATATGACTAGGAACATAGCATATGTAATAATCTACAGTTAGCAATATTAAACAGTAGGGGACATGTGTTGTCTGTCTGTGTTCTGTTTATCTGTGTTCTACTATAGGTACACATAGGTATATTCTTAAATATAATATAAAAGTTTATAGTGTACGGCTAAACAATATTGCACTGATAAATGCAAGTGAAAAAAAACACCTTTTTTCTGAATCTCTCTCTCTCTCTCTCTCTCTCTCTATGTATATATATATATATATAGAGAGAGAGAGAGGGAGAGAGAGAGAGAGAGAGATTGGCACATTTCATAATTATTTGTATCATTCTACCAGAATAATTGCCATAAAATATCCATTAATTACAAATTATTTTTTACTGCTCTAACATTTAACAAATTACCATTTGGAACCAAAACTAATATATACTGTTTTGATTACATGGTATTTTAATATCATTGATGCCCCTGTCACTGATTGTGTTGTGTAGTGGATTGTTGCTAGTGCATAAGAATTTCAATATTTATTATAAACCTTTCTTTTGCAGCAATATGTTCACCATAAAATGTTCACCGTAAAAAGAACTGCATAGACGTGTATATTAACACAGGTAAGAAAGGGTTAACAATTAGAAGTAGTCCTGAGCTCTAACCTTAGCGAACGGTCATTGTTCATGTTCTTTAATCCCTCAAACTTTGCCTTCTTGGTCTGGCAGTTTTTTAAGGGGAACTTGTAAGGCTTTGATCTTAAGGGCAAGTTTAATTAGACATGGTTTATGTCTTACGTGTTGGTATATAAAAGTACAGATTTAAAAAAAAAAGATAAAAAAAAAATATGAAATGTGGGAGATACAGTTGAGCATTACACATATATTTAAAATTTTACATCACTAAGTAAAAATTAGCAGACACTAACAATATACACTATAATACACTATAAGGTGAAATATTACATATGTAGGTGAGATGGTTTTAAATCATCTTGCATGGGATCTATCACAAACCTTCCTTAATATGAAATTAGATTTCATATTAGAAAGATAGCTGTTCTGTTCTTGGACTACAAGTCTCAAACCTCTCAGCCATTCACTTTCAAAAGCTGACCATGAATTATTGGAGTTATGAATGTTTGGGGGCCACATTTGGGCAGCCTTAAAGTAAATGTGGCTGGTGCTGTATTTATGGTGCAGGTTAACATTTCCTATTGTCTAGTCTGGTGATAAATACAATTTACTCCTCTATGTGCGAAAACCATTTCATTAGAATAACGTGATCCGCAATATTAAAACTTTTAAACCTCTAGAGTTTTCAACCTGAACTGACCCAATGCAATTTACATGGTTAACGTTTTATTATAATATTAATAATATGCACATATTGTAACAGTGTACCATCTATTCTTTCAGTGCAAAAATACATTTGCTATAGGTGCTGAATCTACTAAATCAATTTGCATACTTGTTCTTTTGCACTTCAGGGGTATATTCAGAACATTCTATGCATAAGATGGTCTATAGGTATACATTTTTTGGTATCATATATTACCCTTTCTGACATCTTTGAGGCCAGTGTTGGCTGAAATTGGTACTGCAGGCATTTGTAGACTAAGTTGCCCATGATGCTCAGCTGTCCTGAAGTGTAGGTACTCCATGAACATCTATCATGTCAAGGCTAGCCATTGCTGCTCCTCACAGCAACAGGCTGTCTGGGCTACTCAGTAAATTTTGAACTGTAGCGAATTCAGATCTGGATTGTAAAATAAGGACTAAAATAGCCAAACGTTGTCTAAAGCTAAGTTGGAGAATTTCGGAAGCTCATCTATGTTTGCCTAAAAGTTGCCATTCAGATTTCAATTCACTACAATTCTGAGTTTGAGCAATAATTCTGTGTATACGCGAGATAAGAGATGCCACTTTCCTGGTCATTAAGTAAATTAAGACATAATTTAAAGTGATCATTTCTGCTACACAACAGCTCATATATGTGTTCTATGTTATTATCATTATGGCTAACACATCATTACTTGGTAATCACTTTAAAAAAAAAAAAAATTCTATCTTCCTTTCAGTTCTTTCACTGTCCTGAATGCTGTATATGTGGTTTATCAAACTAATAGTTTCTCTTAAAATTGCTCTGCCCCTGATATGGTGCCAGGCTGCGAAGCTGAAAGGAGATATACTCACCTGAAGCATTACCTCGCAGGTATATTCTTTCATCAGCTCCTAGCATTCGTTACAGCTGTAATCCTGCACATGCGCAAGATTTGAATACTGAGGTCTATGGAGGATGCCACAAGACTGTGGTATTATCCATAACAGTGGTATTACGGGCATTCAATGATGCCCATTTTCCCACAACTGGAAAACAAGTTGGAAGAATCCTGCCCTTTATCAGGTTTTGTTCGACCTTCAATTTTCCATAAAACACAGTAGTCTCTACAATATCTTTATTATATCTATTGATTGGGTTTGAATTTCATTGAAGCTCCAATGTTCCAATGCAGTCAATATGAGCATTCCATAAAGATTTTCTCTTTATGAAATACTCAGAAGTGATATTTCCACGACAGAGTCACTATAAGATCTAAAAATAACATTTTGTTGCTAGACATAAAAAAAAAGAATCAAAAGGGAGATAAGACCTAGATCTTTGTGATCTAACATATAGTTAGATAGGTGCTTTGATTGGCAAGGAAGACAGTTTAACGCTTTGTGCGCCAGTGGAATGTAGAACATAATGCTATGCACAGCATTCCTGTAATAATTCCATTGCAGAGAATTCATATTAAATTTTGAATAACTTTTGCTATTAAAAATGCTACAAAGATACCAAACATGCACAAAGCATATGATTATCTTCTAAAATCTTTAACATTGCAGCCTACTTACTTTTATCTCTAAAAAAAAATGTGTATAAAACTTTAATCTGTATGTGAGCATATCATATTCCTTAAAAAAGGCAGTAATTTTGTGATTTGGTCTATTATTTTGTACATTGATGGTCTTCTATGATAACCCAGTGTTTTTTTTTTGTAGGAAATCCATGTTAACGTCTTTGTAACAGATTTCTCAATAATGAATTAATCTCACTTGCTTTTTTCTGGCAATTAAAAGGTTAAACTAAAAAGAATGCTGTATAAAATTGTCATTATAATAAATCAATGTTAGTATTTGGAGCATTTTTTCTGTATGGAATGACTCCTATGATGACCCAGTGATTTGTCAAATTTACATCAGATTCTGATGATAAAAATGTTTACACTACTATGTTTTATATAAGTTAAAAAAAACGAATCAACAGTTTATGGGGCAGATTAAAAAATAATGAATGAGCCTTACTTGATTTTTCTCTGGCAATGTAAGGGTTAAAAGGCAAGAAAAGGAGAAGAAAAAAAAAAACGCTCATTCTTTTCAGGGTAATGTGTACCAAGCCCCCCCAAGGTTGAAACTGGTTAGATCCTGAAGAAGCAGAATCTGACCAAGTTAAAGTAGAGACACACAGACACATACTGTTTAGCTTCTTTGTCCTATAATTTTGTATGAGAAGGAAGGGCAGATTTGGAAAGGACAAGCTTGGGGTCTGTCAAACTGATTGATGAATTTGCAGAGGCGTGCATCCCCAGCCCCTGTATGACAGTAGCAGGATGCGCACACCATCCCTCTGCTTCTCTCTCAGTTTAGAAATGGAAGGTTTGAGAACTTGGAATGTGTGAGTTAAGGCTTCATTCTGTCATTGCTGGCAAATCTCCTATTATGGCCACCAAAGTAAAACTCAGATTGCCTCCCCACCCTCTTGCTGTAGAAGCCAAAACGCTCACAAAACAACACGTGATGCGATCGAATATTTAAGAAGGACTATAACAACATGGTAGCAGGAGATAGCAGGCAATTTCAAAGATCAATAGAAGCTATTATATTACAGATTATATTTCATAAATGTACTACTAAACTTTGTTTGTTAGTGATATCTGTCTACAGTACTGACAGGTATATTAATAAAAAAAAATCAGAAAAATGTTGGGGGGAATACATTATGGTAAGATTTTATAGTTGACATTGTGCACTCAGGTTTTATAATATGTGTATTTTTCATGAAATCCAGTTGATAACTATGATACACTCTTGATCCAACAAAGAGATAAGTGACAATTCTAAGGAGCCTTGATTGTAAAATTTTACCATTCATCTTGTAAGGCTGACTGTAAGCAAAAAAATAAATAATATAGACCAAAACTTGATTAAAGGGAATGTATCATAATGTTTATTATTGTTTAAAACTAAACATGCATAGAATACAACCTTGGCGTGTATTATTTTGGATTGCATACATATAAGTAAATACATTTTATCAGTGCAAATCCTAACTCCTAACTTGCATTGTGAGGGCAGCCATCTATAAGTAATGATTGGGCAGATGCAGGGCTTATCCGATTAAATATTGCACAGGTAATCAAGAGCTAATGTATGTTCATGATTCCTGGCATGTGCAAGCACCAGACATCTCACAAATGCATCCCTGACTGATTTCAGATCACCAAATTGTGTATAGTCTTACCACAAGTGGTACTTCCAACCAAAGAGTGATATCAATGGCTGCCCCAGTATAAGTGAAATACAATGTAAACAGTTAGTAACAGTAATATATTGATAACAAAATAATGCTCTACAAGTCTCTATTGAACTTTGAAATAACAGAGGACTCAAAAGATAGGAACCCACATCACATCCATACAATATTATGAGTCAACTGAGACTCATGACCAATAGAGGATTTTAGCTAACCACCATTGTTATTTTTTTTTTTTTTTTGTACATTCAATCCATGGTTTTTAGGTTGATATAGTTCATATAGTATTAAAACATTGCAGATAGAGGGCCTGTTCACCAAACAGATTCTGGGAGCAAAAAAAAAAGGATTGGTTTAATATGTATATGATCAGGGTAACCTAGAAAGGCACATATAACATATAACCAGCAAGCACTTAATAAATGCACAATGTAATAAATGACTAAAGAGTGATAGGAAGGCGAATTACTATGTACACTTATAATGGTGCTCAGTATTTGATTATCCTAATTCTCACACCTTTGTGGGTTTTGAGTTCATTATAAAGAGTAGTTGGCCTTGTGTCTCCCCCATGCCTTGCCCAATGTCCTGTGTTATGGGAGTTAATTAAATGAGTTAATTAAATATATGTGAGTTCCCTATCTACAGCTTCATCAACAGTAAATTTCTTCTATTTGAGTTTGGGTTTCTCATCGATGTATAAGTGGGGAAGATCTGTGAGATATCTCCTATCATCTCCCTCCATGAGAGATTGGTTGGGAGTGAGTACTTGGAGCTATGTAAATGGTGTGAAACTGCAAAATCATTTGTGGGATTTTCATTTACCTGGCTTATAAATGTGTATTATCTACCAAACATCCTGATTCTCCAATACACAGAGCCATGCTGCAAAAACTAATAGTGCCAATCCAAGCCTTCTATCATGGTGTTGAATATGAACCTAGCCTTTATTGAACTTGTCATAGACCTTGTCTCTCAACATACAGTACCAGGAGTCTCCCACAGACATTAATAGCATACATACCATGCTTCTCAAGATACAGTAACAATGATGGGCCAAAAATACAAATGATGGTTGCTTATCACACAGTATCGAGTAATTAGAACATTTTTGCAGGGTTGGGCACTCTATATTGGGAGAAAGCTAGTATGGCCAATAGGGGATCCCCAATAGGGGAAGATGTACATTTTTATGGGCCCAGGGCATTAAGAACTTCTTAAAAGACAGGATCCCAGCAGACACGAGAGAAGCTAAAGGATCCATGCTCCATGTTTTTAATCACTCAGCCTTCTGCTCATAAATTGAGTGTATAGGTGAACCTAGGGTTCCCTCCTGTTTAACAGTGTGACTGGAGGACTCCTATATATTTTAATACCAGAAAATGGAGTAAGATACCAGGAAATTGAGTTTGAAGTGGACTTCATAAATAGGGTCCCACCTCATTTTCTGTACATAACACCCTAAAGGCAGTATGGGAATAGGAGGTAAACAATTAAGTGGCTTCTATCTGTTTAATAAACAGTTGGTTCTTGAACCCAATATATATTTGTCTTTGTCTTCCTACCATTAAATATTGCATAGAAGATTGGAAGTTAATTTCCAGACTTCTTTTCATAATTTTAGTATGTATTTCAGTAACGATAGCCCATATGTGTTTGTTTGTTTATTTATTTATTTGTTTATTTATTTATGCCCGCTGGCTGAGAAATGTACATTATTATAGGGAAGTTCAGATTGGGATAATAAATGCAACCTTATATACCCAACTTGAGCAACTGACTGAATTAGTTTCAGAAATTGATTACAAACTAGTTCATTTTAAAAAGCCAACTTGCTGTAGTACCACTAATAACCTAGTCAATGTTTGTCAAATAAAATAGGTGGCTTTGCAACTGACTTGCTTATTGTAGTGAGCAGCCAACCGGCAACTTGTCTCCAAGATACCAATTACCCCCAATCTTATAGATCTATTTTATTTACTAAACACCTTTTATTTTGATCACTGATCCAGACTTTTAATTGCAATGTTTCTTGATATTTGGAACCACTTGAAATTTTATATTAATACATACAGCATTTTTTTTATCCTTCTTATCTGTTATGTAATATTATATATAATATATGCACTTAATAAATAAATAACTGCCTAGCCAAATAAGTTGCCTACTTACTTTGGTAAACGAACAATGTGAAGGAGATCTCTTTATCAATCAAGGTGTTGTGATTAGTTATTATATTTGGCAATTATAAAGCGCTAACTTATTCCACAGTGCCTTGCAATATTTTAAAAAGAGGGTAAATGTAACAATAAATGAGGCAATTACAAAATGTTACAGGAACAATAGGTTGATGAGGACCCTGCTAAAATGAGCTTACAGTCTAAAGGTGACAATAATTTTCCATATTTAGACCAAAAAAGCAATTTTTGATAAAAAAAAAGAAAAAAATATTTTTTTTTCCCTTTAATTTTGTATTTTTTTTTTTTTGTGCTCAATTTTAGGAGCTTGATTTCATCACATACCAATTAAATTTTAACAAATAAACTCATACGTGCATAAATACGCAACATATAGGTAAACATTTTTTTTTCTGTTTTTATTTGCTTACTTGTAAGTTGTTTAAAATAGAGTTAGTATATTAAAGGCAGATGAAGAAACCTTTGTTTTTTGCAGTAAGGGAAACACAAGCAATATTTGTGCAAGAAGACATTTTGGAGAGCACTATGCAGTATTATGCTCTCTTAATTCACAGCCCTAAAAGTGATAGCAAATATGCATCAAAACATTCTGCAGTGTAATATATAAAAGCACAGCAGGATTATGTGCTTTCAAAAAAGAGACATGGTGATTGGTTAGAGGCTGGCTTGATTGACAAGAGCTTAGTTTAGAGGAAAGGAGACACGCAAACCTTCACAGCTTGATTTCTTTTCTAAAATATATCACACTACCCTTTGAAAAGTGCCGCACGATCCCAGAAAATAACGTTTCACGGCCTGCTTTATGTTTTTTTTGACATTCCTTAAATTACAACCAAAATGAAATAGAAACTAAGAAAAATAAAATAAAATAATTGATTAAAAGTATACTAATTAGAAATATCGACCAACCACTCCTTTCAAAATATAGCAAAAAAAACCCCACAATTTTAAATGTTAAAAAGCAATAACATAAAATAAATTAAAAACAAAACAAAACAAAAACAGATAATATCTGTGCAAAAGCAAAATATCCGTGCATGATCTCCACATATTGCTGAAAGACATCAGATTGAAACTTTTGAAGCTATTTAAGAGCAATAATGTTTCATGTTGAATAATCTAAAATGTGATTTATTTATTTTTTTGACAAACTACATTATACTTACTTTGAAAGGGGAAGAGAGCAGGGTGGCTTTAATTATTAAGTTTTGTACCAGTGCTATATTTCATTATATGTGTCAAAAACATGTGCAGGTTTTTTTTTTTCCGCTATGAAAGAAAATATGATTTAAAGACACGTCAAAATATACCATCTCTCTTTAAAATAAAATTGATAATCATGTGTCACATGACAGACAATTTTTGTAGTTTATCTCCAGGTTCTAGATATTACTGCTTTGAGTCAGGTAAGAAGAATCTACATTTTTACAAAACTAATGCTGGCTGATTTCTATACAATGCATTTTAATTGTTATGGAGCGTCACATGCTTACAATAATTATTCTACTGTTACTATGTACATACATACACACACACACACAGAAAAAATTCACGATCAAGTGCCACATGGACCAACAAGCATAGAAATCTGAGATGTGCTATCTTGTTTTCCAATATGTCTCGCTATCTCTTTAAAGGGGTCAACAGGTCAAGGCGAAGGTCACAGTGTCTTAGGTGTTGAAAGAAAATAGGTTTTATGATCTGGGCTACATTTAAACAACTAATAATAGAACTAACAGGATTAAAGCCAGACAAATACTAATTGACCACTGTTGTCATTGTGACCTGTAACTAATTAAAAGCTTTTTTAGTTTTATATTTATGTAGTAAGGGTTGTTTATTAACTTGAGCCAAAAGGTGCAAAAGAGATAAAAGCAAAACTTAGTTTTCTCTTTAAAGCCATAACAAAACGTTCTACTTCTCTTTTATTTATTTACTTAATACATTTAATCCCATGTACAGGAACATTTGGTGATGGCTTTTTTAAGATGTCAAATATTTTTTGGGAGGGAGGATTTTTTTTTTTACAAATATCATGAGATTTTCAGTTTACATTGATACAAAACTAATGTTAATTATTTGAAATGTTTAAAAAAAAAAAGAAAAGAAAATAATATATATTCAACCTCAGTATTTAGCTGCAACCTGTTCATATACACACATACAGACCTGATATGTAATTGGCAATTAATTGGTTAAAGTCAGTCAATTACTTAACATAAAACCATTAAGAATCAAGCTACAGACATTAGAAAATATCAGCGAATGACAGATTTTTTGGGTAAATATTTTATCATTATCCCAAGAAATTCCACCACTCGTAAAAATGTTTTTTGTTTTTATAAAGATAAGAATAGGAAATTATTGATGTTTTCCATTGATTATTAGATATGTTTTGCTCTTTTATTAATATCCATTTCTATCCTATACACAATTTATAACTATAAATGTACAAGTTGTTTAGCGCTGTAACCATGCTTCAAAAACTTTTATAACCCCTTAGGTTTCTATAGATGACAACAATGCCTTTAAGATATAAAAATATCATTATAGGGAAGGTGCTACCCTGTGGATACATGCCCTTGTCTGCTTCCTGTTATGTATGTATCTATATATCTATACATCAATAGATAGATAGACAGACAGATAGATAGAGAGATAGATAGATAGATAGATAGATAGATAGAATATGCTAAATTTACCCATATCATCTGCAATATTTAAATGCAACTATGGTAAATGAATAATGTTATAGTATATTTAGGTGTCTTGGCTAAACTGCTTCATTGTTACTCAAACATGGCTCATCTGTCACTTTGTTCATATAAATTCCTAACTACCGTTCATAACTTGTTTTTTAACATTATGAAACTTAAAAAATATATATTATATGCAAATATGAGGAAAATTCATTTTTCTGTACATAACGTTTTTTGCAGGATGCATGTTTGGGTTTTCTTTTCTTATTGGCATATAGTCTAAGAGCATTACATTTTTCCATTTTTGGGATTAAAAATTTTGAAACACAAAAAATAATAGAATATTTTAGTATATTGTAATAGCTGAGACTTGAGAAAAAAGTTTAACTCTAAATATTTGGTCATTCCAAAATATGAAAACTGTAGCCAACAGTAGCGAAATTAAAATTTCTCTTTTGTCAACTACTTCTTAATATTGTTTGCTATCAGGGGGTGCAGTATAGAGTAGAATTTTACATTCCTCAGTTACTCAGCCTTGTGACATTGTAAGACTTAATGGTAAAAAAGTTTGATGTGCAGAAATATATATTATATTAATAGGTGAATGGCTTCCTAAAATTGGAGAAGTTTTTAGCCGACAATGAACCTATGAAATCTTTACACCCATGAAAGAGCAGTAAAGATTTCACTAGCACAAAAGCCTTGATTCTGGCACAAGTCTTGTACTTATCTTGATGGAAAGACTTAGCCTATTTTCCTGGGGGAATTCAACCTTTCATGCGCACAATCAGACGGCTTACCACATGGTCCAAAGGAGACCTCAATTGCTCATGGGACCCAAGAAATTGCCCATGTATAAGACTATAATTTTCTACCAGAAACCATTCATATGGAGTAGATAATATGAAGTATAACACCTAAAAAAATATGATCTAACCTGACATATTTGGGTTTGAACATGACTATGTTTAGGAAACACACCAGTGTTAATAGTTTGGTAACCAGACCAGAACCTTTGAAAAACGCCAAAAAAACAAACATATTTTGATTACAATGAATGAGCTCAATTAAGCCTTATGATAAACCATCTTATATGCTTTAGTTGGAGCAAAAACTTGCCATCTGGGATCTTCAGCATCAATGGAGAAGTATTTAACAAAATTCAGATAATTTTCTCTGACGCTTGAGTAATTTCTGAGCAATAGACATTATGCACATCAAATAAATCAAGACAAGGCTCTTAACAAGTCTCCTTATATAGCAAAAAGCACATTCTGAAGTGTTTATTTGCATTAATGTTAGCAACAAATGGATGCTCTTGATAAAATGTAAACAGCAGCAAGCAAACCCCATTGTCTTTGATTTTCTGCTATCTAACAGTTTAGGAACTGGCTGTGAATCTAGACCCTAATCAATTATCATGAAGTTCAGATAGTTTACATATATGTTAACCTTAACTGGATTATATTATGCATACACTACCATGACAATGCTATTTTGCATTTTTTTTGCAACCTGTGTAATAATGGTGCAAAACTTGCGCTAAAATATTTTATTATTGCTATTTTTTCTTACTCAAATAAAAAAAAGTGCTTAGCAAACTGTTTGATCATGAGTAGGTCAAGTTAAATGCTAAAAAACATAAACTCATCTATTTTTTTTTTAATATATACTTAATCATTTATTGATTTTGTAGTTTCAGATGTGACATTATAGAGCAAACTGGAACCTTAATATTTATTATGGAGTTCATTAAAAAAAACAACAACAAAAAAAAACACAAAAGGTGAACAAAACCTATGTACACAGTGTAACATTCACGAAATGAAAAAAAATTAGAAGAGACCAGTGCATTTATGTAAACTTAACTACATAAACTTAAATGCATAAATGCTAGTTCAACATTATTTCAGATAACATAATAGTATATATGTTTTTGTACGTATGTGCGTGCTTTATATAGATAATCTAGTCACTCCCAGTCAGGTGAGTTACCTAATGCAATTTATATAATCTTTATAACATATTTATGAACATTTTATATTGCGTTTAATATTAATATACCTATTGTAGTAATCCTTTGTAAATTCTTCTAGGGTTAATAAATGGTAGCACAACAGACTTATTAAGCAAAATAAAGCCTTAACAATATATAACTAGACATTAAATTAGATTTTTGCGGCAAACACAATTCTAGAAAATAGTTTAACTTAGAAACACTCGACAAAACGTAGAATAGGTTTTCTGTTACACTTTTCAATTTCTACCGGTAGCAATGGTCTTTTTCTGTCTACAGCAAATAGAACCGCCATTTTCGGAGTTTCTCTATACACATTATCTACAAACACAGATAACTACAGATAGGTACAGTTACAGTCTACATCTATACATAGGCTCAGTCTCTCTGTGTTTTATTTTGCATATCTTTAAGCAAGTTATATATCTTTAACTTTAACTTTCACTGTCTGCCTATTTACCTGATACATGGAGACTGAAGTATTACATTTCTTATGTTAATTAATTTGAAGGAATCACATAGATTGACTTAATTTGTCACTAGATTCCTTTGTTGACAGTGTGAATGATGATATCAGTTTACTTACAATGGATCTTTAGTAATAGCACTCATTAATTAAACCAAATAAAGTAAAGGACTATCTGTAAATTGACTAGCAAGGACCGTGAGACAGAGAACGCAAATAAAGGCTGTGGGTACTTGGTGCGTAAGTAAGTGCCAACACTTGCTAGTGTAGGTATACAGAGATGGGAGGCACAGCTCTGATATCTTCAAGTGGTTTGGTGCTTGTGGTTTCCCCTCAGGGCGTAGTCACGCTGAAAGGGTCAATAAACTGTGTGTCCCCCGCAAAGGAAAGAGCACAATAAACCCACCATCTAGGTCAAAGGTCACTTCGTCACTGATTGAGATATTCTCAACTTTCTTTTACTCTTCAGATAAATTTACCACACACAAGAATCGTCTAAACAAGAAAGGAGAAGCTTTTGAGCTGGCTGTTTACAAGTGGCAGTCAATGTGGAAGCTATATCAATATATCAATCCCTGTATAATAATAAACAGGCCCTGTAGACGTATAATGTATGGTATATATTTATATATATGCTTTAAAGAGAGAACGAGAGACACACGGGCGCATAGACATGTTGGAAAAGGAAAAGACACAACATTCAGAACTTCTTTTTGCAAATCATTTTTTTTTTTTTTAGCTAACTTTGACATGCCAGTCATATCACTAATATTTCTCATTTGAATGATAGGGCGATTTTTATATAAAACTAATAGTGACTCAGTCTGTGACTCTGGAATGTCTGTCTGGAACACAAAGCACATTAGGTGGATTTAAACTGTTTAGCACGTAGTAACATAAGCCTTTAATATTTAAGCTAATATGACAATGACAGCAACTCTACAACTCAGTATTACGGTAACTACCTCATTGCTTTTGTGCAGGACGTTCATGATATGGGAGGGACTATCATTTTAGTCATAATGCTTTTCTTATTTAATACCGTGTTTTAATCATTCAAAAGCTATGATAGATTTGCGCTATGTGAAGGTTCTAAAACAGGGATTTCTAACCTTGACATTGTTGGAACTTCACTCCCATGATGCTCAGCCAGGCTCGAGTTGCTTTAGAATGACTAAGCATCATGGGATATGTAGTCCACCAACAGCTGGGTGCCAAGGCAAGTTATCGCTCTCAGAGGACCTCGAAAATGTAAGCAATGTTTTATATGACCTAGTAAAACATGATGTACAGATGTATTTATTATTCACAATGTATAACTATTATGAGATGGATGATATTTATTTATCAAACAAATTAATTCATTCCTACTAGCGATATGGAACACGCCAGGGTGTTTTTCTCATACTCTGTTGCTTTTATGTGGCATTTCATATAACAAATGTATATTTTTATCTTGACCTTTACACGTCAATTTAATGTCAGTGACCCTCGTACCTAAGTCTCAATCACATTGGACTATGAGACTTGTACATCTATCATTGTCTAGTGTTTTTCTAGTAGAAGATAATCTTTACGTGGTCATTTGTAACTCTTCCCCTGTTGTAGGAAGCTTATCGTATGGTTGGTTAATACCCCCTTACCCATTTCTCTTTCTTTAAGCAGAGATAGAGGGTTCCAAAGAAATTGAATGAGTGTTAGCTATAGAGAATAAGTGTCTACATTCTCTAAGGAAGCCCCTGATTTCTTTGAAAGACATAGTTTCGTCAACTAAGAAGTCAATATAGTCCCTTTCTTTTCAGATTCAAGGCCTTGTTTACTTCAATACATCCCTCCGAAGTTCAAGTGTACATGTGATTATACCACATTGATTGACAAAATGAAAATGTCTCATTTGACCTCGCTTTGCCTTTAATTATCTCTCTACTACATTGTGTTTATGAACACAGAAGCTATAAAGAAAAAACAAAAAAACAACATCTTGCTTTTATGGCGAATTTTCATCAATTGTCAATTCATCTTTATATTTGGTAACGTTCATGTTATAAATATTATCCAAGGAGTTGAACAATGTTTTCTGATGTATAAAGAAATCAAATTAGAGCAGCTTTAAACATATATTATCTGCATTTATTTCATCACAATATAACACAGCACAAGAGATGTATGATTGCAATTTCTTGGAATAATACCTATATTATATATATATTAGTTACCATAGCAGGTTAATGATACACATTGGCCATAGTTTGAATTGTTTAAAGATAAATCTACTGTCTACGAGCTATTAGCATTCCAGGTGGTATATGTGTGTATTTATATATATATATATAAATTTATATATATAAATTTATATATATATAAATTTATATATATAAATCATCCAAGATATATTTATAATATACATAATATCATCAAAGATAGGAAAAATAGACTGCGTATATTACATTTGTTTTCTGAAAATATTTTGTGTTAAATATAATACAAAAAACATTTGATTAAGTATAATAGTTATAAAGGTTAACCTTTATTTTATTTTAGATAGCACATATAAAGAACCAATGAGATAGTTATTATGGTGCTTGTGTAACATATTGGCAAAATATTCTTTAAACACCTTGTCGTAATTTTCAGGAACGCAAACCCAGTGAATGTAAATACTAGTTAACTGGATGCACTTGAGATTGAAGGTATGTATTCTGATATATCAGAAATATATGTGAACTCAACAAGCCATTAGTAAACCTGTGCTGGTCCATAAAATATTTTCTTTTTGACCTCAAATAAAATTTGCTCTGTGTTAATTTATTTTTTTATTTTTTTTGTCGTGCAATTTATAGAAAAAGTCCACAGTACACATGAGAACATTGTTTTTTTTCTAGGATAATCTATAGTTCAAATCCACTTATGACTATTAAAACTCAGTTAAATGCATAAGATAGTTTGTACATGTTATACGTCCATCAAAAGATTACACTGTGGTATTACATTTTATTTCCTTAACAGTTTTTTTTGTTTTTTAAAGGCACAAACTTCACACTTTGGTATAGATTTACCTTCCAGAAAAGATACAATCTGTTACAAAATATATAATTGTTTGTGTATATATGTGTACATGTATATACGTGTGTATATAAATATATATATGTCTGCTAATGTTTCCGTGTCCATATATGTGTGTGCGTAAATGTGCAGGTATTATGTTTACTTAACATTTTTCCAAAATTTATACTCAATATATGGAAACAAACCACAATTTGGAGCCAGTGCGGAGGCCTCAGGAAAGGGTCATTTTTTTTTTCTCCATACTGCCTTCAGAACGGCAGCTTCACAGCCATTTCACAACCCATTCTCAGTTGATGGTCTAATTAAATTATGTCTTTTCTGACACAGAAACAAGGGAACATATGCCTTAGCTAATGAATTATCTTATTGGAACCATATAGAGTGTGTACACAGCCACATAAACAGGTAACCAAGAACACAGCAATTTGCTAGGAACAGGCCAATAAAACACTGAAAGGGAAGATGTTTGGAGAAAGAAAAACTTTGCTGACACCTATGAAAGAAAAACACCATAAAAAAAACCTTTGCTGCTTTCCCTGTGACTAGGAGGGCATTTGAAATGTACTGCATTCACCAAGGAACATCAAAGCCAAATACTGCACTGGGATAAGCTATGCATCCATCAAATCAATCTACCAAGTTTCCCATGCATACCAGCAAAAAAATCAAGCTCTCTTGCACTCTGCAACATAAGATCACAGATCACCACTTTCACGAGCATTTGGAGAACTGTGCAACGGTGCAAACATATAGCAAGCAAGGCTTAAGCTACACAATCTCTAAGATGCAATTATTTAAGACAAGAGGGACTCACCTTTCAACTTTTACTGTGTATCCTTGGTAGATGTGTAGCATGAATTTTGATTGGTTTTGATGGAAGATGGTATTGCTACTAAGGCTGATTTTATAGGGGTGGAGTTTTTTTCTTTCTTTCTTTTTTTTTTTTTTGCAAAACTCTAAAATAAAGAATGTAAAGTCTTTCCTGGGGCTGATTGGGGGGAAGGATGTGAAAAGACTGCCGTTATAAAGCTCTGCTTGAAGCAGTCTCTCAATGCGTCTCTGAACTTGATCAGATTTTATGTTTCCTGCAGGGAGACAGCAACAATCCTGTGAATGTAGCTCAATAGACAGACTTTTGGGCTCTGCAAATCTCAGGATATTACAATTACGGCTATCTTTTTCTTTCTCTTTTATTCCCAATCTTGCTCCCTATAGTTCTTTGCAAAAGCTTTCCCATACAGAAAAGAACTGGATTTATAGAGCTGTCTAAAGCAAGTAATCATTGTTAGACAAATGCTGTATTTCCAAAAAAAAAAAGAAAAAAAAAGAAAAAAAAATCCTTTTTCTGTGCATGAGTGCAGCTATCTATGTAAGGCTATATGACGAATGTATTGTGTGCATAGATGCATTTTTTTTTTTCATATGTCCGCTCTGTGAAGTTTAAAATCCTAACTCAGAAAACAAACACAACAGGGATTCCCCCTGCACATTCTTTTTAAGCATACCAATCAATTTAACTATTTCTTTGCTTTGAAAAAAAAAAAAAAGAAAAGAAACAGTTGAGGCTTTGAGAGAGCTGCATCTGGTGTGCCAAATTTCATAAAGATTAGCCGATCTGAAAAATAACCTTTTTATTTAGATTTTTTTTTTAACGTATACAAAATAATTTTTTATAAATTGTGCTTTTACATTTTAGTGAAATATGAATTTAAAAAAAATAATAATTTTTTAATATTTTTTTAGAAATCGCATTCACGTAGGCCTTATAAGATTTTGACGGCAGAGAAACAATGAAGCACAGAAAAATATTTTTCGTCAACAAAAAAACAGGTATTGAAAAGATATATTGAAAGATACATACATTTTGCAATAAACATTTTTTTATATAACGCTCATAACTCTTTATGATTCACATTCATTTCAATATGTATAGTATAAAAAAAATATATAAGAAAATAAGGCAAAATAGAATGCAGTGGCAGAGGTAGGATTTCATAGGCTCGTAAACTGAAAGAATTCCAGTTTGCTTTTGTTTTGAAAGCATTTAGAGCTACAGATTTGTGTAGGATCACTGAAAGATAACGGTTTTGCCTTTTTAAGACTCATCTCAGGTTTGTGAGGTTTTTGAAGATGGCTAATGGGATCTACAGCTTTGAGATATAGCTGACAAATATTTCGGCTCTGTAGAATCTATTAACACATGCAGAACAGGAGGGGGTGCTGAAATCTCTCTCGTTTTCAAAGTTTCCCAGGCACTTACAGCACTGAAAGGGTTAACCTTACCTGCAAATACTAAACCTGAGTAGACCAATCACTGCACAGATACAGTGAATCTGCTACAGTCAATGCTATACTCTGTCAATCAAGGATTCACAGGCAAATGGGTGCCTGGGGCAGGGCTCAGAGGACACTCCCCCAGATGAGTTTCTATTGGTGCAATTCAGACTGCCTCCTGAGTTGGTTTATGTGTGAGGAGTGAGTGATTGACTTTATCAGTCCAAGGACATTACTCAGTTGGAGAGGGTGAACTGTTTCCTGGATTTTCTCAAGCAAAAGGAATTAAAAGAAAAGTTTTTTTTTGTGTGTGTGGCTACTGCTCCTGCATGAGCTGCATCCTTTGCTGACCATTGAGTAGGTCTGCACTGCTCAGATTCACTCATGACGATGCTATTAGATGGAGGACCACAATTTCCCACCCTGGGAGTTGGTGGGTTTGGGACAACTCGCCATCATGAAATGTCCAACCGAGATGCTGGCATGGGGCTTAATCCGTTTGCTGAACCTCCACATTCTGCAGCTTTTAAACTTAGTCCAGGCAATCATGATCTCTCCTCGAGCCAGAACTCTGCTTTTACCCCGCAGGCATCTGGATATGCCAATGCGCTTGGACACCATGCTGGGCAGGTGCCATCTTATGGTGGTGCAGCTTTTAACTCTACTCGAGATTTCCTTTTCCGAAATCGAAACTCTGGAATTGGAGATGCCGCCTCCCCAGGTGGTCAACATGGACTTTTCACCAGCCATGGCCCCCCTGGAATAGCTGACCCTTCAGGGCACCTGATTTTCCCAGGGCTACATGAGCAAAGCTCTACTCATTCTTCACCCAATGGACATGTAGTCAACGGTCAAATGCATTTGGGTCTTCGGGGAGATATTTTTGGACGCCCAGATCCTTACAGAGCTGTTCCAAGCCCAAGGACTGACCATTATGCTGCAGCTCAGTTCCACAATTACAATCACATGAATATGAGTATGAATGTAGCAGCACACCATGGCCCAGGGGCATTTTTTAGATATATGAGGCAACCCATCAAACAAGAGTTATCATGCAAGTGGATGGAGGAATCACCGATAAACCGTCCCCAGAAAACCTGTGACAGGACATTTAGCAGCATGCATGAGCTTGTTACACATATGACAATGGAACATGTTGGGGGACCAGAGCAAACTAACCATATTTGCTACTGGGAGGAATGTCCGAGGGGAGGCAAATCCTTTAAAGCAAAATACAAACTGGTCAATCACATAAGAGTGCATACAGGAGAAAAGCCCTTTCCATGTCCTTTTCCAGGGTGTGGGAAAATTTTTGCACGGTCTGAAAATCTAAAGATTCACAAAAGAACTCATACAGGTAAGAAGATAAGATGTTTTTACAAAGAAACAATTGCTGCAAGTATACGAAAAGTTTGTGAAATCATAGATTTGTTTTTGCATATACTTGGCTAACGATACTTATTTGTATTTTTTTTCAATCAGTTTTATTACTTTTTTGACATTTTTGCTTTCAATCAAACGTGAAAATAATATTAATATAATTGAGGGTAGGGCAAGTAAATATTTTATAAGTTTATATATATATATTTTTATTTTTTTTCAACTGTGAACGGATAAAGGTTTGATCGAGGATTTGTTTTCAGCTAGTTTGATTCCCTACTTAGTTGCTGCAAGCAATACAAATGCTAATTTAATCTAAGTTTCACTGACTTCCACTTTTTTCTCTTTTTTTTTTTTTTACTCTTGATTGATATACCTCCTATTCAGAGCAACTATACATTTTGGCATACTATTGTATTTATTTATTAGTTTTACTTCAATTAAACAATGTGCAAAGAATGTGAATTCATAAAACCAAAAAGGAAAAATAAAAAAACAAAACAATTGATTTTATACTGTACATTAACACATACACACCCTGTTACTGAGCATTCTAATTTACATAATTAATTTCTACAATTGTGTGCTGCATTACCTTTTTTGTTAGGACAAGTGTGTTTAAAAGTTACAAATTCTGAGTAACAATGAGCAAATTTATTTACATTACAAGACAACAATGGTCAGACTATTTGACCTAGTTTTACAGGATTAGTGTAGGTGTCCCTTTGTATATTTTTTTTCAATTAAAGATTTTTATTGAGTTTTCTTGAACCTTTAAATGGGGTGGGGTTGGGGTACAGAAAAGAGAAGGGGGGGGGGGGGAATATGCAGCCTCAGGGTCGCCCCTTCGGTATATAGACATTTTTTCCATAGGTGACCAGCATGTACAGTACATTTTATTGCATCACATTCATTTAGTCCCTTTGTATTTTAAGTGTCAAATTAGCTTGTTAAATATTTCAACATGAAATGGAGATATCGTATGGGAAATATATAGGCAGGAAATCAAGTCTGAGCCAACAATGTGAATTTCATTAAGTAAAATAAGTAGGGCTGAAACCGTTAAATAAAACTGAATTATGACCGAAAAAAAACAACATCTTGAAGTTTCAAATCTTTAACACGAAGCATGTACTTTTTCCCAGGTGAAAAACCATTTAAGTGTGAATTTGAAGGATGCGATAGGCGGTTTGCCAACAGCAGTGACAGAAAAAAACATATGCATGTACACACATCGGATAAACCATACATCTGCAAGGTGTGTGATAAATCCTACACACACCCCAGCTCTCTGAGAAAACATATGAAGGTAAGATTTTAATATTATTCTTCATGTTCTTGAAAATATAAAAAAAAATACAAAAATTCTGAAATGTGTGCTTGTTTAAATTGCAAAGTAAGACTAGAATGAAAACTAAAGACAAGACTAGAAAATATAAAAAATTACAACACTGTTTATAGTATTAAGTTAAGGAAACACTGCTTTAATTTTTAAATGCCTGTTTTACTATTTAAAAGTGGTGTTTTATTTTTTTTTAAATATAATATGAGCCTCTTTTATTTGTGTGTTGATAATGATCCCGTGACACACATTAGCACACACATATACAATATGAAAGATTTATACCTTTTGATTGGTACTAAGTTGTCAGTGCTTAATTCTTAAATGGGTCTGTTCTTAGAAATTATATTTTTATTTTACTCTTTATAGCCCTTAAACAGAATTACATGTGTTAATAACATTTTGTTTATAAAGAATTATGTCTATAATATATTTTCTTTTATCTTGCAGGTTCATGAATCTCAAGGGTCTGAATCGTCCCCTGCTGCAAGTTCAGGTTATGAATCTGCCACACCACCAGCTATGGTTTCTGTCAGTAGTGAAGAATCTTCTAAACCAACTTCAGCACCAATTCAGACTAATAGTAACATCCACAATGCAGGACTACTTCCACCCAATTTTAATGAATGGTATGTCTGACAAAAATATACAAAGGCACTATCTGGCTCAATAAGTGGATCGAATGAAACAAAACACAGAAACCAAGTGGGCTCATCAACAAAGGTGGAAAAGGAGTTTATAATACAAGCAACAGCATAGGGCTTTATCCTTTTAACTGAAGTCACCATGGAATGTTTTTCCCACTTTTTTTATTTTTATTTTTTTAAGAATAATGGCTCTGGACTAACTGTGCCCTTTTCTCAGGATCCAAAATATATTTTGGCATTTACATTCTACCCCTTCCACTCTCTCTGAATTTTATATTTTCTTTCACTTTAATATTTTCTTGATTTTCAAAAGAAATTAGGTTATTTTTTTTTTTATTTTTTTTATTTTTTTTTTTAGCTTGCTTATTTAATTGATATTAAAATCCCTTCACCTCTGGTGATTGTTAAACTCTCACATTCTTAAACCGTGCCAAAGTCTTGTTGCGTCTTGAACTTTCTTAAAGCATTACACATGTGAATGTATTTCTTGTCTATAGGGTCAAAGCTGTTGTTCGGTATTTTTTTTTTTTTTTTGCAAGATGGGGATGTAATCTTAATACACAGATTGTGACCGTTTAGTATACAGTTGCCTTTTGTAAGAACTTTTGTAAATACATATCCATGATGCCATATTTATCGTTTGTAATTTAATTATTGATACAAGTGCCGGGAACTGAACAATATTTATGAAAAAAAAAGTTTTCTAACAAAAACTCTGTATAGCTTTTGGTTATAACTGCTTTAGCATTAAAATTTATTGTTTTGAAAAATTTTAAATTTAAATCGTCTAACCCATGAGTTCCTTCACTTTACATAGCAATGTAAAAAATATATTGCAGTATGAGCTTGCAGAGCTCTTCAGAACAATGTAATCATTTATGTTATCCTTTGGTCTACACAGATAAATATTGAAGCATCTTTAAGATGAAACACTGTTTTTATTAAGCTTAAAGTAAAATTAAATTACATTTCAGTGTCTGGCATGCTTACCAGATAATTCTAAGCAGTTCACTTAAGTGCCATGACATCTCTATCATGCAAATAATAATAATAATAATAATAACAAAGTATTTAACCAGGAAAGGTACATTCAGATTACTCTGGTTTCCAAGTACGTCCTGGGGATGTTACCTTAGCCCAACATCCAGGGGTTGTTACTATCAAACAAAACATATCTATTCATGGCTGTAGGGATTCTATTGACTAAACTGTGCATTGCAGTGAGTTAACATTGAAGCATCAAAATGTAGGCCAAAATATTCAGGTCAAATTTAGCTTTTTTTGGGCATTTTGTAATGTGTTTTTAACTCACCTCATCTCACTTTTTAGTGAATAGACCCCCTAGCTTATGCAATCCAAACGGTAGGTTTCAAATCACTACATAGTGACCTGACAACTTGTTTGAAAAATTATGACTCCAATCTTCATTTATGTTGAGTGAGAGATGTTGTTACCAAATTAAATGTTCAACTTTACTTGGCATATTGATTTTTCAACTCACCACAGATAAAAGTTTAGTGAAAAGCTGTGTTTGTGTTTATATTGCATATATTTTGAAGCAAATGCATCTAATATAGAAATAAGTACACAATACATTAATACATATATCTATATAAATATAGATTTTAAATCAAATACATATATTATAGGCATGTGCACATTTGAGTTACCTAATTTAATGTGAAGTGTAGGCCCAATAATATTAAAATTTATTTTTACAAGTTAAAAGTCTTATTAGTGTTATAAATGTGTACGTGCAGAGCCTCTAGGAAATCTAAAAAAAAAATCTCTCAATTTAAACTTGTATAAAAATTAAATATTTTTTTTTCTAATTTATGTTTCTCAGATCAAAGATAATCATAGCAATATTATATATTTTAGGAGAAGTATTTGTAGCTGTATAAAAATGAGCAAAGGTGTGCTGTAAACTTGTGACTTATATTTTATTCAGAATAGCATATTTTTAATTAAAGTGCTAGCTACACGAAAAAGCTTATTTGGGATGCAGATAAGACCATCAGCACTGGACCTTCACATCCTCCATGTTTGTGAAGTACATGATGTTTGCTGGCTTGGGTTCATGGCAAGTGTAGTTCATATCATTACCAGTCACGTCATCACTGCTCGACTTATTCACTAAATTGGAAATTGTGTGGAACCGAGAAGGGAATTGTATATTTTAGGCTCAAAAAGAAAAACTGTAAAATTAACTGAGCTGGAGAGGTTTTTAAAATTCAGCATTTTGGCCTAAAATTTTAAATTCCAAGGTCAAGTTTTCTAAATCTTCAGTTTAGGAAGTAACCCTGTTGGTATATTGGGTTTCCATTTGTGGTAAGAATTTACAATTTTGTCGTTGTATATGATTATATGGAAGTGTAACTATACCATGTAATAACATTGTTATTGTACAATGTATTATTTTAAATAGTTTCTGATTAGTTATAGAATTAACAGTTTAATTTCCAAGGTGATTTGCAATGATTTGCAATACAATATGCTGCTCATTCTTCTAGCACTCAGATGATTCATTGACATTTTGCTAATTAGCCCTCCTCACGTATCATTAGCTTGAAATTTTAAATAAACAAGCAAAATACATATGCCATTTTTCCATGTTGTCTAAACAACACAGAAGTAAAAATAATATCGTATTAAATCGATCAGATTCTCCCATGCTTTAAATAAAAGAGTGCTATTCTTTACATGCTCATACATTTTAACCTTTTGCATTATCTAAATAAGCAGCAAAGCATTTAAAAGAAATAATAATTTTGAATCTCTTCTAACACATGGTGGAACAATCGTACAGCAACACCAAACATATCATAAGACATCTCTGTTATACCAGTAACCAGATTCTACCATCTATATTTCATAATTCAGCTTAGAAAACATGATTGTATATTAGGGAAGACAATTTCAATATAATAAGACAGAAAACCAGGAGTTAACAGACAATTCCTTGTTGATGTAATAAAATACCATTTGTAATAAAAATGCCATGAAAGTAACAAAAAAAAAAAGAAGACAAGACAAGTAACAGTATGTAGGTGGCTGGGCTTAATAATTTTATTATTAATATAATATATAGTTTATTTTCAAACAATAAAATTGTTAATACTTGGGATAGGTGACAAATTTTACACCAAAACTTACATAATATATGTCCAAAAAATTAATCGAATGTAATATATAAAATGTGTTCTATAATTTCATCTATACTCTCAATATCAATTTTACCATTGTTTGACAACATTCTGTTTAACCCCTGCAGAACTATATCAACATATACAGCAAAATAAAACTCACATTTGCACTAAAAATTTAGATTTTAATTCACTAACTCATAGAAACCAGTGAGTTGTCAGTTGTTTGGGTAGTGAAAATGTTAATATTTTTCTTTTAATATGTGTATGTAGGAAGTTAAAAGATATATAATGATTTGTAAGAATATATTTTAAATGGTTTACACTCAAAACATAGAGGACCTTCTATGTACAGTTTAAATCAAAACAACACTTTCTAAACAGCCAAAAATGTGCAATGTCATTAGTTTTCTTTACCTTCATAGATTTTAAAGAATTTAGCCGTAATGATAATATAATTACTACAACCCAAACTGATGAACCTAAAAGATGTAACTGAAAAAAAATAAAATAAACTCACACACAGTGCTATGTGCACCAATAGAATCTGTGCTGGAACCTTAATAAACAATATGTCATTTTTAGAATTAAAGATCTACGGTATGATGTTTTTATAGGATACGTCGTGATAAGAATTCTTACTAAATTCAATGATAATATGACAGATATTGAATTATAATCTGCCTGTCAAATAATTCATCAAAGTACTTGAAAAAAGCATTTGTCCCGTCCCCAATGTACATAAAAAATGTGGGACAAAATAAGATAGATAGGTAAAATCTCCCTGTCATTGGTCAGTTTTATCAAAGTTTTGTGATTTACTGTTACCACAATGTTTATCACTGTTCAGTGAATAGACCCTATTTTGTAGATATCTGCTTTCTATTGAGATATGATATATAAATACACACACACACACACACAACCCCACGCAAACACATAATATTGCAAACATGCACAATGCACACAGCAATTGATGATATGATTTTAATCTGAACTTCATATTTTAACTAGCTTTTTCTTCACTTGGGCATTTCCTAGAAAACTAGCAAATTTATTTTCAAATAATGGTTATTAAATGTTTGACATTTTTTTTAATATAAGGAAATAACAACCAGGGGAAAGATTAAACGACAGGAAATGGCACTAACATGTTTCTGTTGATAAGGCATCAAAACTTCTTCTATGGTGTGCTTTGTATTGTCAAGCAACATCCACTATAATGCAACAAATATACACCTAGGTTTACTTGTGTTTTCATTGCAAACTGGAGCAGTGTTTTGTCACAGTACAGAAGCTACGAGGCTTTGGTACAAAACATCCAAGTGTCCTTGTAAGCCAACATTTTAGCTTTCAGCTGCTGTCATTCACTAGGTTTACTCACGCCCTGTTGCTGCGTCTTGTGATGATTCATAGAAACTCTAAGCTTCTCTCCTCCCCGTTCCTCAATACGCTTTACATGTGTACAAGGGTTTCATCCCCAGAACACCGGAAGAAAAACATTA
This sequence comes from Pelobates fuscus, assembly GCF_036172605.1. Classification (NCBI taxonomy): domain Eukaryota; kingdom Metazoa; phylum Chordata; class Amphibia; order Anura; family Pelobatidae; genus Pelobates; species Pelobates fuscus. Next base: position 62,848,173 of record NC_086325.1, on the reverse strand, counting down.
AAGGGTTTATTTACTAAACAGTGAGTTGTGATTAACTGAGAAAACAATAGAAGAATACAGTCAAGCTGTGATGATAACTGACTTGGATGATTTCACATCAAAACTCTTGTGTTTGGAATTTTGCAATTTTATTTTTAATTCACTATAGTTCACTGTTTATTGAATAAGACCATCATGACTCATATTTAGTTTTCCCTGTGCATCATTTTACAGAGTGATTCGGATATTGTCTGTTACATTAAATTGTACGTATCTATGTAATGCACTCAGAAATCCTTTTATATGGTCAGTTTAAATACGACAAAAAAATAGAATTGCATGACTGCTATACAACACTGATGTTACAGAACGATTCTGGCCCAATATTTTGCCTGCAAAGCTAGAAAAAAAGTTGGCAGCTAAAATGTCAGGGGAAAAAATGTGTAGAAAGGATGATGATTTGATGCTGTTGGAGCTGTCTTGAAGTGCGTGACTATGTGCTACAGGGGAATTCTGGGAGCTGACAACAGTTTATGGCGTCATTGCAATCTGGATTACAAAAATGGAACATCGATGTTTGCATAGGAGGGTTAAAATACCTGATTTACTTTTACGATTTTACCTCTATAACAGTTTTCTTTAAATACTGCTTGATGTATTATTCATGGATGGCAATAACAATTTGCAAGTATACATGCATTTTATCTTTTCACCCATGGTGTCCAGCGTCATTTTAGGCTTAACAGAAACCCTTGATGTTACTAATCTGTTCCGTACCAGAGAGCTTCATAATGTGAGACTTCATTATGGATCTCAGTGGGTTAAAACAGGAAAGAGAGAAATAAGAAGCTAATAGACAATTTAATACATACAATTAATATACGTACCAGGCTCATAAATCCAGTTTGGTCTATTTCCATATAATATGTAATGGGCTACTTTTTTATTTCTATAATTTATATATTCTTCTAGTTCATGAATATCAAATTATAGTTAAAAAAGAAAAGCATTATATTTAACTCATGAAGTGCCAGAACACCATCCAGTGCTATAAGTTATGTTTATGTTTAGTTTCAAATGTTGTTACTATAGGAGTAGCTTTTAATTTAAGATTTGAGGAAATGTCATGCTTTTTTAGATGTGCCCCTCTGCGACAGCGACAGTTCCTGTTTAGTCATGTCAAAACACACACACACACACACACACACACAATGAATGAGGTAGATTTTTCAGGGTTAACTATGCTGCATTTACATAATAATTCTGTGTTCTATGTGCAATTTTAAAAAACAAACATAACAACACATGACCATAATTTACAGCAATTAATTAAAAAACAGAAAAAGCCAAGATTTAAAAATCCAGACACATCCCTTGTCTAGTCACATCCCTTGTCAAGTCTGTTTAATATTTTGTATTTACAAAAGAAAACCAGTGTATCCTAAAATTATATTCTGCATTTATTTTCTCGTTTTTTTTTCTTCTTTTTTTTGTGTGATTTCAACATACCCCCGGCTGTGAGGATTTATCTCTGACTCAAAGTATGGGTCGAATAGGAGCCTACCACCTCCTGCTGAAATTCTTCCAGCTGATTAAAATTCCCAGGCTACATTTGAAACACTTTAATTAAAAATAAATATATTTTTATAGCATTCTAATTTTTAGTATTATTGGCACTGACATTCTATTACTTTATGTTGCATTTTTTTTCTGATACACATGACGCATTATTGTTATTATTGTTTTCTAGAACACACTTCTGTTATTTTCAAATTGAGGTATTCTTGATTAATAAGAGCCATTACAAAAAAATTATGTCAAATCAGCTTTAGCCTGAATTGAGCAACACATGGAAATGAGAATTTGCCTTTTTTCTTTACTTGAAGATTGAAAGATTAAATGTAAAAATGCTGATGTCTCCTTTCTGTCTGCCTCTATCTATACATACAAACATGGGCCACTAAAGAGGCAGATGGTTCTTGCTATTTATCGGTCTGTCTGTCTGCCTGACTGTCTATTTGTACCTAGTCTTGGCAAACAAATTAAATAGACTTAACTGCTGGATTATGCGAGTTAGAAGAAATTATTGATTAAAGTTTTAGCTTCCTTTATCAAGCCTTTATCATATATTTTATATAGAATGGAAACAATGAACCTTATTAAAAAAAAAAAAAAAAATGGGGTTGATTGCTTTCCTCATCATCTTTTGTGAAGTTCAAAGTAGAGAAAAAACAAAACCATACAAAAAGCCCAGCATGTGATTGTGAATTCGAGTGATCCTAGGATCCAGATTTACAGTATGTTCCCGACTAAAAGAAAATAAAATCTATTACATGTTGAGATCTATCCCGAATTCTATGTTCCAGATGTATATTTATATTTTTAAGATCATTTCTGTCTGTCTCCATGATAAAATAAATGAACATTGAAAAAAGGTTTTGGTCTTAGATTTAGGACTATTTTTATTGTACTTAGAGAACCCTTTTGTGCCTGACCAGTTTCTAGAACTTCTCCTACAGCTATTTATGTCTATTTTGGCAAATAAACATGGCCACTGTAGAATCTAGAGCATGGGTTATACATGCAGACTTATTTATTAAACTAGCAAATGTGGGACAATTGAAAGGAAATTGCACATTTAGGCCTAAATAACTGACCTAAAAATGAGCTATTCATGGTTATTTGTGCCTAAAATGTCAATTGCCATCACAGTTTACAGCATTCCAGATTGAAGGAGTAACTCTTTTTGTTCTAGGGTTGATGGGACAACAAAGACACCTTATTACAAGTTAATAAAGCTTTTAATTAATATTGATAGTGGGTGTCAGGTATGGTTGAAAAAGAACTGAATCATTGAACCTTTTTCTTATTGTATTATTATATCAAATTATTATTATTATTATTATTATCATTTGATCCATCTACATGCAATGTTTATCTATATTTATTTTGCTGATGATATGGACTATGGATTAGCCCAAGACCATAAGTCTTGAAATATTAATTGACGAATGAAGACTAATGTATTTGAGCTTATGTACACATCTTGATAGACATAAAAGTGCTAGTCATTTATCTATGGTATATCTGTCTTGTCGTCCATTCGTCTGTCTAAGTGGTAATTCAGAGCTATATAAGAGTTTAAAAGGTCAAACAATGATATTCATATGGTTTTGATATTTTATTTATCTATTCAAATATTGACCATTCAAGGAATGCATATTTTTGTATAACTATACAATGTTTTGTAGTTTGTGCTTTTATTTACTTGGTGTTGGTTTTTTAGCCTTTGTTTATTGTTTCTTTCACCTTTCAGGAGCATCTGTTTTCCCCTTTATTTCTTTTCTTTAGCGTAAAAAATAAACCCTGCCAAGATGAAGCTGTTGCAGACTCCAGCTGACTACCAATTTGTATCAAATATAAGAAGTTTGGTTAAAAACGGTTGATGCTGGATCTCGCAGTTTGATTACAATTTCCCCACCAGAAGTTGGGCATTTTTGCAATATTTCTTCAGCGGGGTATAGATTCCAATACAATATTTCTGTTCTTGGATTTAAATATTTAAATAGAAATAAGCAAATCTTCAATTTAAGTTCTTTTGCCATGGTTCACTACCAACGCTGAAACGAAACTGTGATTGTTCTGAAATACAAAAACAAAACAAAAAGTAGTTAACGGTCTTATATCCCTCAGGCATATCCACTTTTATTTGAGTTACTGCTAGTGTGACACTAGTTTGGTCAGTTTTTTTTTACATGTGATTTAGCCAGTGCTTTGTCTTAGGAAGTATTCTAATCTACTTGTTTCATTCTATTCACCTTAAAAAGCTAATTTCAGGTTTTAACTGCCCTAGGCTCTATCTCTCTGATTCTGGGGACAATATATTATGTACTATTTCCTAGAACAGCATAGTACATTTTTGCTGGGATAATGGTATCCGTTATAGTAATTAGTTCTTATTGAATAGCAGTAAATATGAATAGAAGACAACTTTATGTAAGTAAGGAAAGATTTCAAAGTAGGCCTTGCCCCTGCACTCCTCTTTGAACCATATGTAAGACTCGAGGAGGTACATCTAAGCAGACCAGGGTCATTTCAAATTTTTATTTATTTTACCATGTCTCTAAACTGGAAGAAATTAATCCCATGTGACAAATTTTCCGAGTCTGTGTTAGAAGTCTAAAAGCTAAACATGTAGGACAATGCATATATACACTAATGTGCAGGCCACCATCTATGTATGTTTTCATCTTACTCCTGTAAAATAGCTGGTATTTTGAAGAATTTACTCATGAAGCTTGCGTTGAGGTGAGATAGAGCTTACGAATATTTACTAAAATAAGAGAAAGAAAAAAAAAAAGTCTCCAACTTGATTTAGATCTTCTTGAATTCAGCTGATCATCACTGTTTATCATACTAAGAGTACTTTTAATGGTCTATTGACTACATAGCAAGGGGTGGCACATTGAGAATATGTCCCAGAAATTTAGGCAAATTTAGATGAGCTGATAAAATGCGTTTCGCTCAGTTGATTTCAAGTCTTTTTTATTAAAGTTTAACTCAGTTGTTAACTTTCCAATTCTCATAGGATTATTTACTAAAAAGTACATTATTGGGAATATAATTTGAATCAAAAGTTAATTTTAAATTATAGGACAAAATGGTTGAACTAGAAAATAATCTCCAATTCCATTTTTTTTTTCAATATGGCTTTTTGGCCTGAAATATCGAACTCCCTATTAACTATAATTTGAATTCTCACTTTAGTGAATAACAATATCAGTGTTTAATAAAGCCTCACATTATAATATTCTCTTTTTCTTACTTGGCTTTAATTTTCCTCAAGACTATCTAGCAGTTCATTTCTTACTGAACACCAAACTTCTGAAGGCAACAATTAGGCTTGATTTTATAGTTCTAGCTCCTCTCAACCTACGCTTGTTAAGAGTACAAGAGCCACTTTGAATTGCAAGGTATCTGGCCCTTTTTTGAATGAATCAGTGTAAATGTCAATGTTTGATTGAACAAGATGTGAATATTACTTATCTTCTTTGAAATATGGAATGCTATGCTGACATGCTTAAGTAACATTTCAATTTTTTTTTTTTTTTTTAAAACAGCTCTCTTTAATATGATGTTTCTCCTTTTCTTCCATTGGTAGATATTTTTGTTTAATAATGCAGTTCAATAGGTTAAGAATACAGAGAAAAAAAAGATATACACCCCTGCATTACTCTGGCATATTATTCGCTGATTTATTAGCATTTTCTTCACATCCTAACAATAAGCTACAAGTCTTTTATATCCCTTATAACACTTTTGTAACTCACATTTTCCTAAAAGCCATGCATTGCGTTCATGCTTATTGCTATATCAGTATACATCTTAAATTGCAGGCTTGTAGTTTTTTTGTACTTATTGAGATTTCAAATCTGACTTTTTAACTTGTGTGAGAGTAAGAAGAGAAAATTGTTCGTAATACAATATGTCCTCTATACAGGTATACATTGAACTATCTATCATATTATTAACAATTATATTTCATTTATTTATTACTCTCATTATTATGAAGATACAATGGCTTTTACTCATGTTTGGCTGAGGAAGCAAAGATGAGTTATATAAGGTATAATAGTACAGAAAATATTGACCTTTTCCATTATGACAACAATTCTGATATCACATATTTACCATGCCATGATAATGAATTCTGGGAACTGTGCAACTTTATTGACTGCATTCTAAAGACAAACATTTTCATGACTTATAATGGTCATATTGTCAAAAGACGCAACATGCATTTTATCGCACAGGATAATAGAACTGGTACCAGCAACATAATTCAGTCTTATTTTCAATAAGTTACACTTGTAAAATACTTCTTTTTTTTTTTAATAATCTTTATTGCGTCATACATCCCACTTGTAGTCCTATCCTTAATCTTTTCGTATCACCCAAAAAAGCAGCAGGTTTTTAACATCAAAGGTATGAAACCTATTGTATTCATTCCCTATCGTCTTTATGTTAACTTTATTTTGTAAATGTATTTGTAAATGCGTATAAATGTAAATAAAACATATTATAATAAAATGAAAGTAAACAAGTTAACACATTGACAGTGCATATGCTTAGTGTTAAATATTTATTTTTATGTACATTTTTAAAGCACAAAAGCTTTTCATTGCACTGTAAAAAGGTTGAAGGAAACAAACAAGTAAATACTAAAAAACAAATATGGCCAAAAAAAGAGCAAGAGTTGGCAAAAAAAACCCTGCTTAAATTAGCTTACAATGTAGAGGGCGATACCCAGTATAAGTTTAAGATTTGTAATGTGTAGAATATGTAAAATGTGGTAACGTATTGTATGATAAGTAAGTGTTAGACTTTTAGGAAAACAACTTGTATGTAAATCCATTATTCATTGTCTCACAAATTTTCAATTTTCATTTGATGCAATTGGGTGTCTATTGAAAAACTAGGCATATTTCCATGAAATGCAAAGAAGTCCATCTATTAACAGCTGAAATTAAATCAAATGCACATCGGTTTCTGAAATTGTTGTCAGATGTATGGCTTTTACTAAACTACATCAGTGTCTTTTTGAACTAAACCATGAATTACTGAATTAATAAAGAATGAATACATAATATACATACATATACATCCATAAAAATAATCTAATCAGGGTCATCAGTGGTGGTCTCTTTTATTCACGCTGCATTAGAGAAGATTAGTAATTGCAGAGTTCTCTAACTCTCCAACTTAAGGCATAAAATAAGTTAATGTTGGAAACCCATACTAGTTGGGTAATTGGCTATCATAGTAGCCTCATATAGTTCTTTAATCCATGTGTTGAAAGTTGAACATTAATAATATTAAAGGGTTATTCTGTTTTTAGAACTAGTCATGGTGGTAAGAGCTGGTAAAATGCAGAATTCTGCTTCAAACACTGCACATACAGAAATATTAGCACTTAAGTGCCCTGGGCTAGTTGCACCCCCAGCATAAGTTACTTAGGTGGCCGAGAAATCTGTTCCGGGCTGCCAAATTCTCTGCATAAAAATGCATCTGTGCACGTAGAAACTGCAAGGGGAAGCTTCCATGTGCCCCCTCTTTTGCTGCCTTAGTTTCGTATTGTTCCATTTTCAAAGTTTTTTTTTTTTCAAACTCTTTCCTCTGTCCACTCTCCAAAATGTGCAATCAAATCTTTCTCTATGAGAATCATTTGATTGGATCTCGTGATGGAGGCCATCGTCTCTATAACATTAAAGTGGGCATGGAAACCAGCATAGGGAGCTTCGCCCAGCACTGTCTAGGTGTATTTATTTTTTTCTAAGTGCTAATGGCCTATTAAGCATACTAAATAAAAAAATAAAAAACATTTTAACTACAAAGCTTTGGAGTAACTACTTAAGCATTTAGGCCTGGACTTCCTCTCTTTGTGGTATATGATATCAAACAAAGCAGGTGAGCAGCAATATGCCAGTTCTGTATGAGATAGTGTGTGAACTTGCTCCTATGGCTGGTAGAGCAGTTCGTATATCACTGCCTTAGAACTGTGAAACCTAGGTTCAAATTATAATATGACTGACTACCTTACCAGTAAGTGTTCTTGGGCAGACATCAAATTATATATATCCACCTACCTTAAATTCTTATAGATTGTATAAACATTGTATGTTTATAATAATAGTAACATACAATATATATAATATATGAGGATATAAGTTGGTGCTATACCATTTCTCTTTAGAGTTCTGAAAGCATACCAAGTTTTCTCAGTATCCCAACTGAACAGAACTAGGAACTGTCTATATTCAGCACTGCTGGTGTTGATGTGACTGAGTTGAGTACTACTGTCCAAGATCATATTCCCAATCTCCAAACCAGAGCTTACTCGTTATCTATTAAACATTGAGTGAGTAGTTAGGTGTAACTAGTCATGAGGCTGGGACATCTTCATTGATATTATGGAGTCTAGAGGACATCTGCATTTATTACAAAATTTACTTATAATAAAGCATTGGATCAGAGAAGGAGCAGTAACGTGGCTATATGCACAGCAGCTATATATGCTGCCCTTCTGCTAACAGTAATCCTGGAATGTTTCCATGACTTTTCACTTTCATACACCTGTAATAAACAGAGTATGGGAGAGTGCCGCAATTGTAACTCTGTCTTGAAGCAGAAGGCTTGATATCCAGGGACCCCATCTTTTTTAAATCCCTCCCTTCTTGCCCACAAAACGAGGAGAAAATCAACCATTGTATTCTAGTTATTATGGAGTCCTTTTATAATACTGTACCTGCTCACACAACCAGAAGACCTGTCCACATTTGATCATGAATATTCATGATTTACAGTGTTTGGTTACTTTTGAAACTCGGTTATGTATTTTATATGTTTGGCCCAGCTGATTTCTGGTTCATTTCTTTGTTATTTGTTTTATTTATGCATTTGTTTGATTTAGTGGTTGTCTCCTAAACATCAAGCTTCTCTGTTTTTGGTGCCACAAATGGAACACCGGATCATGAAAACAAACAAACCTATTTAGCCATTTTCTGTGTCATTTTGTTTGTTATATGTCCATATGGAGCTTCAGAGTTACAGAATGTAGATTGTCCACTCATCGGACAAAATTTGAATGGATTGCAGTTAGTTTGAAACCAAAGGCACATGTCTACTATTTGGTCTCTAGCCAAGTTACTTTGTGCTATCCTGGGGAAACTTTAGGTTCTAAATTAATTTAGTAGTTTTACTAAAATGTATTTAGTTATTTAGTTACATTTATTTAGTTCTTAGTTCTGCTGTTAATATAGTAAATTTAAACTGAAACAAAGTAACAAAATCACAGTTTTCTCCTTCGATAGCTGCAATTTGTACCGTTTGAGACTGGGTATTTATTTTCTCAGACCAGCAAAGTTATTGAACTTGTGGTGAAAATGACCATTTAAATAAACACCTATTAACAGTCTTCAAAGGATTGTGAAACTTGATCTGTCTCAGCTATGTCACACACTGTCTCTGCAAGCAAACCTCCCCCTTCTTTGCATTTTAAATGAGGCAAGTGAAGTCCAAAGGTGATTAACATTTTTGTTAATTACTTACTGATAACAACAAACTTGCCAAAAGGATATCATTCTCACAACAGAGACCTCTATCAAGGTTCAAACAGGCATTGTAGATAATTATCTTCTGCCAAACCGCATGTGTTTAGGATATCTTTAAAGTTCCTCTACATTGAAGGGTTTCTTCCTCCTAAAACCTTTATTTTCTATTATCCTTAAATCTCTAGATATCATCTCCTCCTGTCCAACTATCTCTATCTTGTCTATCTTGGTGGGGAAGGGTGGAATTAGATAAATCGACTTGTATAATATAAAATATATGAAGATATATATTAAAAAACAAAATTGAAATGCTACATAAAAGATGCTTTAACGATGGAGGATGTCTATCGAAATGTGACGCTAAGTTGACAGTTTCAAGAAAGATAATGTTTTAAAGAACAAACAAATATGTAGTATATAGTTTTCATCACTATTCTGTAATACCAACACGACAAGCGGCATGATGGATCATAAAAAAACAGCTGCCAAATAAAAAGAAGAGATAAACTTACTGAGAATACTCTTCTCACTGTTTCCAAGGTTAAGGTACATGGGATATTAAGGACATTTGAAGGCTCTGCACATTATTCTAGATTGTAAAGCTTCTCATTTTCTTCAGATGTCAATGCATGGCACCTTACAAAATGTTCTTTGATACATTTGTAAATCTAGTGCATGTTTATGAGGAGTTCACAGTGATTAAAATGATGTGCATTTTCTTAAATTCTTTTTCTTTACCAGTTTTTTAATGATCTTGTGTCATCTGTATGTATCATACCTAAAGTTTGGAAAATTTATAGATGACAGATCCATTTTAAGAAAGACCATTTTTTAATAAGGAGCAAGGAAGACCCAACCAAGGCATTACGTCAACGTAGTTTTAAACAGTAAGTGAATGGACAATAAAGGACAATATTAATTGTAAACCTCAACAAACTAGTGTACTAATAAAGAGCAAAACATACCAGGACCATAACAGATTATTGTAATTTAGATTTAAGGGAACACTCCAAGCACCATAATCACTACAACCTTCTGTTGTGACTGTGGTGCCAGGTATACCCTGGTGTCATGGTCTGCTGACTACTGGTTTCCTCCTCCCGTAGTGCCAGAAGCTCCTGCAAAAAGTTTCCATTGGTTCCACTGCAGGGATGGTTCCTTGGCTGGGAGTGTCAACTGAACACTGCTATGGAGCATCTCCCTGCACAGGGGCTAGTTTAGTGAAGGAGCTTCCAACTTCAAAGAAGGTGACAGCGGCACCCAATTCTTTTAACATGCTATTTAATGCAAGTTATAGTTATTCTGCACATATTCACTAGCTATAACAAGTAAGGACATTATAGAACTGAGCAGATATAGTCACAATTTTAATATGTTGACTGAACTAAGATGAATCCAATTACACACCAAATAATTTGTAAAAAACTTGTGTTTTTGTGTGTATGTGTTTTGGAAAGTAGATTAAGCTTCATGTCTGTATGCACAGATTTATTATTTTTTTTTTTTTTAGATTTCTTAGCAAAAAAAGGGAGGGATCCGCACTCTCATCATATGTAGACCTCGGTGCACTGTATCTAGAGCTAGCAAACTCCTAATCCATATAGTAACATCAAAGTAATCCAGGCATAGGACAGATAACTCAACGTTTCAATCCTTTCAGGGATCTTTATCAAGCTTGATAAAGATCCCTGAAGGGTTCGAAACGTTGCTGTATCTGTCCTTTTTTTTTTTTTTTTTTCAATAAATCTGCTGATGTATGAAGACCTTGAGTGCTTGGACTACTTTGTTGTTATTATTTTTTACCCCAAACATTTTGTTAGGATTAACTAGCATAAAAGAGCATAATGGTGCCAGGGTTACAAAACCAAGCCCTTCAAATAGTCATAGTCATCTTAAAAAACATTTCAAATAAATAGAAAATATAACAGTAATCCAACAAAACAATCATTAAGTCTGTATTTGAAATGGTCAGTTCTGTATAAAAATGATAGAGTACCTTTGCTCATAAAACAATAAATGAAAGGGTAAAACAGTCTCCAGGTCATTGCATCGAATAAACGAATAAGAGTTTTATTATACGTGTCTAAAGATTGTATGCATGGCTCCCAATATGTAAAGAATTGAGAGACCTTTTGCTCCTTATATTGGGAGGCTACAACCCAGCCCAGTTTGAACCTCAGTGTCAGGCTTGGCTTATCAGAAAAAATTCAGGTTATTAAACAAAAATCTCTAATGGAATGATTATATTAAAGATCAGCAAACAATATATTGAACTGATAATGTTTATTGATGTGTTACATTTTGACATCTTAATGAGATCCTAATGTGTAATACCGTCCCCTTTATATGGTACATTCCCTCCTTAAAATACAAAATCCTTGTACATATTCTATATTAAACCAAATGATAATCCAATACCTGACTGACTACATATTGTGGCAATTCCCATATTATCAAACTGCCTCAGTATATATTGTCCGATATACCGTCACATTGCCCAGTGTCAGCACTGTGTGATTTTCAAAATTATTTTTTCAATTGTGTCTGGCTGCTTTATAGGCAATCTATTCTCATCTAGTTTGGTACTTTGAATGTTGAGCAACTGAGAACTACAGTGTAAAGAATTTACAAATTAAGGATTAGAAAAAATACATTCAGGTTTTGCAAAAACTCACAACATATGTTTAATTACTAAGTCAGCTTTGCCAAAACTTGAAAAATATACAATACACTATGTCAGAGTATACCAAAATAGAGCATGCTAACTATTTTAAAGTAAACAGGAAAACGTCAGGACATGTCAATGCTCCCATTTGTTGTTGAGTTGTTTACAACATTCCAGTAAATAATAAATATATGAACATCACCCTGTCCTTTATATCTGATTTTATGTATAACGTTGTCCAATAATCATTGTGATAAGCTCACCCACATGAGATAAATCATTATTTATTGCTTTGGAACCTCTTTCCACAAACACAGTTTTTAAGATTGGAGACATAGATTGGGGTTATCAGAGTCAAAAAAAGTTTTTGCAGACATTTATCTGCTCTGCTTACTTCTGGGAAAGCTTCTATATGTGTGTCACTATGTGTGTATATGTTTTTGTGTGGCAGTATGTGTGTGTGTGTGTATCTTTGTGTGGTGGTATATTTGTGTCAGTATGTGTGTATATGTTTTTGTGTGGCAGTATGTGTGTGTGTGTGTCTTTGTGTGGTGGTATATTTGTGTCACTATGTGTGTATATGTTTTTGTGTGGCAGTATGTGTGTGTGTGTATCTTTGTGTGGTGGTATATGTGTGTATATGTTTTTGTGTGGCAGTATGTGTGTGTGTGTATCTTTGTGTGGTGGTATATTTGTGTCAGTATGTGTCTGTCTGTGTGAATGTGTGGCAGTGAATGGGTAAATGTGCATACAACTGAGAATTCAAACACCAACAGTACACACCAACTGCAACACTACATACAAATACACTACTGCCATCAAAGGGCAACAGCACACACAAACACACCCCTACATTCAAATATTAATGCTACATACAAATACACCCCTGCATTTAAACGCCAAAACTGCGTACAAACGCAAACTGCATAAAAACGCCAACACTACACACAAATACAAACCAACATTCACACATACCTACTCCACACAAAATGCTTATATTAAAACACCTAAACATTTCTCACAAATACAGCCCGGCAAGGATGGGCAAATGGTAGATCCTCATCTGGCAAAGTATCCTAGGAATTGTACAAGATTTAAGGACCTAACTTTTTGGCAACCCTTGCACTGCAAAATCCCTTGAAACCAGGGCCCTCACTATATTAGTTCCACCACTGAGGTACCCTATGAACATGTACAGATCTTTTAGTACTAAGTTAGATTTATAAAGGGGTGATGTCTAATTACTATTGTGGATGTCTCCTTTTATCATGCTTTATGATGCATGGTATACTTTGGTAACATTGTATACAATAAAGGAAAACTAACATACTTAATGGAGCACTCAAAGGGTTAAAACTAGTACTGGCTGTTACAGTGGTTATGGTGCTAGAAATACCTGGTGTCCTCCCAGAGTAAGTATTTATTATTTGGGAAAGGTTTGACAACTTACCCAGAATGCTCGCTGCAACCACCTCTAACCACCCCGGAAGCTCCCTGCTCTGAGCTAAACCTAGTGTTGCAGGGAAATAAGAATTGGCTGAGAGCACTCAGTTAACACTCTCAGCCACTCTCAATGTGCGAGCCATGCACAGCAGGGTTTAGCTCAGTGTAGCTAACAGAAGGTCATTGCAGGAGCTTCTGACTTTAGATCAGCGGCGACTGATGCCCAGGGGATCCTAGGTAAGTAGTGAAACCACTGTAGTGGACTATAGTGTTTTTTGTTTATAATGACAGACAAATGTAACTATTAACCCCTTAAGGACCAAACGTCTGGAATAAAAGGGAATCATGACATGTCACACATGTCATGTGTCCTTAAGGGGTTAAAGCACCCTTGGGGCAGGTATGCTTTAACACTGGTAGGTTGCCTCCAAAGTTTTTTCTGGGAGTTGTAGTTCAATTGTCAACTTTCCAAAGGAGAGAAGGAGAAATAGACAAGATGAAACTAATTAGTACTATAAAAAAATAAACAAAATAAATTAAAGGAAATTTAGAAAAATCCTACTCACCATAACTAGCTGTAAGTTAATGTATATATTGCAACAAACATGCATAGATGCATAGTGTGCCCCTCTATGGAACAATTGTACATTGCATCAGAATACGAAAGCTGCTCTAAATGTTCAACCTGATACAGTCCTGCCAAATAAAAAACCCAATAATGACATCATAAAGCAAGGAAACTTCATATAACAAATTGGTTCTTTTATGTTTTGGAAAAACGATTTAATTTTGAGAACTCTTTTGTGGTACCATGGATGTACTGTTTTAGTTTTGTAAGTAAATAAATGAAAATGTTATTAAATGTCTGTTTTTCATTAGATTAGTTAGAAGTTTATTATTTGCGTGCATACATGGCTTCAAAACGCCACTCCAGGAAAAGAGATACATTAAAAGCAAAGTGTTAAATGTATAGTTCTTTTTTGATGTTTCTAGGAAAGGCTAACATTTAATTTGATGAATGTTTCTCGTGTCTTGTAAAGTATTAGGCTGACATTTTCAGAATTTTTTTATGTTCCTTAACCATTTGTGTTCCATAGCGGTAGGCGTGATGCAACAAGTTGCTTTCTACTCTGGTGATCATTTTGATAAAATACTTATGATTTTTCTTTCCCAATACAAAATACAACGTTTTTATTTACTAAACTCCAAACTGTAGTGAGTTGAAATTGCAAATGTTAGGCATATATAAACAAACGCTATAACTGTAAATCGGATAATTATTCCAAATAACCGCCTTTGACTAAATTTGTAATTTTAATGAATACATTCCAGCATTTCAAAGATAATGATGATAAATGTAATATTCATAGAATGGGGATAATTGACAGAAAGTTAGTTGACAACAAGTAGTTGACATACAAAAAATTACCAGACAATTGGAGATATTATTATTAATGTAGAGTCACCAGGACCCCTTTTAGCCAGGGTTGTCCTTTCTGTATGCCTCCCCTTCCCACATCCCATGTATGGCTACATGTGGTAATATAATGGAACTATGAGCTGCAAGTTCTCCATTTCCTCAAGTTCTTGTCTCATCAAATGGTGCATCTTTCAGCCCTGAGAGATACATTCTATGTTATCCCTTCACACATAGTGTGACTATTAACCACAACGTGGTTTGCATGTGTATCTACCTGTAAATCAATTCATGGGTGGCAAGTCCTGGGGCACCTTTAATCTCCACTTCAGACGGGGTACTGTGCCAGGTTATGGCCATCATTTTAACACATGAAGTGCCATGCCCCTTCTGTGCAAGGATGACCATCTTCCTGAAATAGAGAGTGCCTACACGATTCATAAGAATGTCACATAGTGAACAGTTAGCTAGCATTTGCAGTGCCAACCCCATAGTGCAGTGTGTCAGTGTTTTGGGGGATTTATCTGACAAATAATATAACAACAATTATTATTTTATGTTTTTTTTAACAATGTAATTAAGCTCAGTATTTTAATGCAAACCTAATAAAAGGGATGTTGTGCTTAGCACCCATGTCAAAGTAAACTTTATTGCCCTTTTTCTCCCACACTCAAAAACAATGAAAGAGGACTCCTGTCATAAACCTGTAATACACATTCCTACTTGGCTGTATGTTTCTGGTTGAAAAAAAAAACATACAAATTGGACTTATAGTAAAGTGCCAAGGCTTAAATAAATTCCTTTATTTAGAAATCATATTATGTTTGCAACAAACATAATGCTAAATTGAACAGATACAATTTTTTTTAAAGTATAAACAAAATGCATTTTTTTTTGTGAAAAACATGTTTTATGATTGTATTGGTGGTTAAATAATCTGACAAAAAAACTCCTAACAATCATTTACGAACAAAAAGATACAGTGCCCTCTACTGATACAGGCACCCTTGGTAAACATGAGCAAAGAAGGCTGTGATGAAGTATTTGAATATATAAATGCAATTTCCACCATGTTCTTAGATAGAATAAGGCAAATGGTGCACAGGACAAATTTAATTCAATAGATGCATGAGTTCTTGGATAGAATAAGACGCAAAAAGTGTGAAAACCGGATGGTCTACAGATAAGATAGAAATGAAATAGATGCAGAAGTTAATAATTTAGAGTATGTACATACAGATGGCAATGAGAAGCTGTAGGAGAAGCATGGTAGTCTGAAGTCACTATGAAAAAAGTCAATAACCAGTTGATCCATCCTGGGAGTAATCAATAGCAGTCAAATCAATAAGCAATATTAAAATGCAGTGCCAATTCCATTTGGTTAATTTTGGTCTATCTGAGAGAAACGTTGATCCAAGGCGTGATCAGTGAGAGGTGGTTGCTTGAACAATGCCTAGGTCAGGATGCGAGATGATTTTGAGTACAATAGGGTGGAAGGTGCAGAAGATGCTGTAAGAAACAATCAGAGAACAGTTCACCGAGACTCATTCATTAAGCCAAAATTAGTGTTGAAAACCTGTTTATATAGAAAAAGAAGGTTACATATTAAAGCAATATTGCAGGTAATTGTCCTTAACCCCTTAAGGACCAAACTTCTGGAATAAAAGGGAATCATGACATGTCACACATGTCATGTGTCCTTAAGGGGTTAAATGCACATGATATTAGTTTGGCCCTTAAAGAGATATATCAAAAATAGATAGATATTAAGACAGTATAGTAGAAAGAGTAATCTATAAATAAATCCATACTACAATATACTAATAAACAGCAATGTTCAATCTACCACTTGAAGAATATAAAAAAAATACATAATTCACACACCACATTGAAATGCCTCACCCGTTGACGCAATAGATTTTGGCTTTTTTGCACCTAAAATACCCCATGTTCTGCCTTAATAAATAAATCTCCTTCTAAGTATTTAACCCATAAAGAGGACACACTTGAAAAAAGTTGGCATTGTACATTTGATTTCTGTGCATGAAAGTGGTAAATCTTTGCCTGAGGTTATCTGTATACAGTGAATATTAAAGGTACACTATAGGGTCAGGAACACAAATGTATTCCTGACTGTATAGTGTTAAAACCACCATTTAGGTGGCTTGCCACCTCTAAATCCCCTTAGAAGGGGTTAAAACTTACCATATATATATATATATATATATATATATATATATATATATATATATATATATATATATTATTATTATTATTTTTTTGCATTAGTGATGCATTTATTTATTTGAAGCTATATAAAGCAAACATCTTGTTCAAGGTGTTAATTTAATCTTTCAATTAAACTGGAAAGAAAATTATCAGGGAAGCTCTCAATATAAATGCTTCATTGCCCTTACACTTTATCTGGGATGTATTACAGTTCCCTTTCCTTAATCAGAATATTCTGAGGAGATTCTGCAACAGAATTAAAGGTATAATTGTAGATTTTCTGTGTTCATTGACACATGCAGAATAATTGGTAAAGTAGTGCTAATAGAAGCAGCTTGACAAGCATGATGCGTTAAATTAAGCATTACAAATCTTGCTTACTTGTATCTATATATAGTAGTATACTATTTCACTAGCACCCCATGTTCACACATAACATATACAGTAGCAATAATGTAGAATTCTGCTGGTGGTAACTTCCTTAAATGCCTCTTTAAGAAGCTCATCTATATCATCCTACTCTGGAAGTGACCTTTGTTAGATGTTATGTACAGGCTAGGAGAAGCATTAGGAAAATGGGCATATCCAGATGCTTTGCAAAGCACCAAAAAAACAATGCTCAGTTTAAGTCCACGGGATCCAACTTCCAAGAATGTTCACACAGCCCCTCTCCAACTGCTTGTATGGCACTTCTTAATTCATAGCAAGGATCCACCCTTTCTGAAGTCTCCACCAATGCCAATGCATTTCACAAGTTAACTTCTCACTTTTTCAGGGCATATTTGTAGGGAGCTGCCACCTCTTAAAAGGCACCCAGACCACTTCAGCTCATTGAAGTAGTCTGGGTGCACTATCCCTGTCAGTTTAACCCTGCACTTGTAATTATTGCAGTTAATGATAAATTTCAATAATTACCATGCATGCTTATCTCTACCTCTAGACAGCCACTCGATGCGCTTCCGGCTGGTTATTCTACTTTTGGTTCCCTAACTGACGCTGGACATCATCACGCTCTGCATGTGGATATCCAGCATCAGCTTAAACCCCATAGGAAAACATTGATTCAAGGCTTCTTTTGGGGTAATCCTAATGCAATTTTACCAGATATAACATTTTGAACATCCCAGAAGCACAACTGATTATAAAACTGAGAGAAGTAGATTCCACACTTTAACAGTATGTAAAATAATTGCAAGTAAAATATTCTAAAACTACAAAAAATAAAAGAGGATACATCTATGTAAAATCAACAACAATAAGCGTGAACACTTGCATTATAGTTTTGCAAACTATGAAACAAATATATGTGTATATTTGTTTTACATTTCTCTAGACATTTTATACAAAGTATCTTACCTACCAGTCAAGAAGTAGTCTACATGTTTTTCTCTTATATTCTTCCCTATCTTGAATGACAACAGACCATCTATTGTCGGCCTTCTGCAATACTATACCTTTATTTTGTATGTTAACCCCTTAATGCTATTACGGCATTCTATGTCGTCCTACATTAAATGGACTTTAAAGCCATTGCGGTGGCATAGAATGCCGTAACAGCTTTAAGCCCTGGAGTCGTTGGGATACTCACCTTCCTGACGATCCGCTTCAGGAGGACTTCCTGACAGCCCAGGCAGCCCTCCCATGGCAAATCAGGCCCCTTGGGGCCATGTGATTGCACTCAAAGAGTGATCACATAGCCGCAATAGCTGTCTGTGGATCTGCCAGCAGGGGGACTGCTGGTCATACTATGGCTCACATTTTGTTATTCAGTGGCTTCAACCCTCCCCTGGGCATAAAATTTTTTTACGGTCGATCTCACACTACTTGTTTCTACCAGGTATTCAGGAAAGTTGTGGTCATAGTTATGTTCTCAAACAGGTTATTACCTAGGGCTCCCCTAAGCCGGCCTATTATGTTTCTGTTTTCCAGCTTTTTGATTCTCATCCTTTACAGTAGGCTCTGTTTAAATGGATTTATTCTGCTTCTGAGAGCACATCATATTCAGGTACATTTGGCCATCTATTTGTCCTGATGCCAAACCCTCTGCCAGGTTTTCTTGTGTCCATTTTAATCATGTAACCCTACCCTAGTCATGCCTAGGGTGTTTAACCATACAATATCCCCAAGATGGTTTATTGTAGACCCACTCACACGTTTATCTATACTTATTCTCACTGAAATACCTAGTATGACTGGAGTACCTCCCTGCCATGTTGTTAATTATTTTTATGTATACAAGGTATTAACTCTGATATATTGCTTTATACTTAGATCAGTCAACAGTATCCGTTAGTGGAAGAAATAAAACAGGAAACACAGTTCGTGACTTATCCTGTTTCTGCACCCTGTTAAGGTAAAACGAAATTATTTGTGATTTTCCTAATAACTAGTATAAGTACATGCTGTTAATTCCTTCCGCTTTGGAGAAGTTAGCAAGCATTTACCTTCATAGGTTAGGACGCTTATTACAACATCCGAGTCTATATGGTATTCACTAGTTCCTTGCACATATCACCCCACAAGTATACTTAGCTGCCCCGGACCAGTTATATCCTGACAGTTCTTACCTCATGAGCAGGTAAGTACAGCATATCCGCCCTTTCCAAACTTTGCCATATTCATTACCTTCCATAGTAGTCAGTTCATCCGAGGCATCAGCCATTTGAATGGTCTTCCCCACATCACCACGGAGGTTCAACCCCGGGCCACCTCATTGTCAGAGCCTCAATAAACTCAACTAGGAGTCATTAGAGAGGGCCTTAACCGACACGGCCATCCGTTTTGTAACTTTTACGTCACCGAGAGGTCTACTCCCGACCACTACATCGTAGTTCGTTCTGTGTCCCACTCATAGATAGCGCCTCTCAAATGCCACTTGGCAATTAGAAGGGCCTCACCCTCCCCTAATTAGGTAATTACTTCACCTTCGGGCATTAGGATAGCAAACCAGTTCCTACACTAGTTTATGTTGAGAAAGTTATTTCCCCCAAGTCATAGTATATTATTCTATTACAACCCATGTATCAGGCCTCTGACACTGGAGAAGATCTAGGTCTCCCAGAATCCCCACCTACGATGGGCACACCGGCCAGACCTACCTCCCCT
Source organism: Pelobates fuscus (assembly GCF_036172605.1). NCBI lineage: Eukaryota > Metazoa > Chordata > Amphibia > Anura > Pelobatidae > Pelobates > Pelobates fuscus. The sequence goes on along the minus strand of NC_086325.1, from coordinate 62,828,225 downwards.
ATGGAAATTCAAGACACGGCTACCCTGGGTTCACTTCGTTCTTGGACTATGCCAAAAATTTCAGCTGAGCTACATAGGCGAGGCATCTCTTTCTCAGCTACAGCCAGAAAGGCAAGCTGTATTGTTTATTGTCAGTTCAGCCAGGCACCCCAGGACCAAGTTCAATGCGCCCACGGAAACATTGCTGAGAACTTAGTAGAAATGCATTCCATGATGTCGTCCTTGGTGACGTCCATGCACTTGGTCAACCAGAGACTTGAGAAATCGGAAACCCCACTGCTGGTGCCCCTCCTACTGCTATTGTCTCCCCTGCTTTTAACATTATTACTCCTTCACACCTGTTGCCCATTCTTCACACCTAATGCTACAGGAAAGATGTTAGTGTCTCTGCTTATCTCTTCCAAAGACATAGTTGAGAACAAAGCATTTTGCTACGATGACAATTTGGTCATTCTCAAAGCCAGAGGTCCGAAGTTAAACAAAAAACGTTCCATCCCGGAGTTCGTATTAGCATTCGGTCTTTATAGGGACGTCATTTGTTCACAGCACCCTCACTGTAGAGAGGAGATGGATCTGTATCTACTCAAATTGGTGGATTTTGGGCACAAATACGGTGGTCATGCATTTAATGACTATCATAGATCTTTTTCTTCATTCGGACTGGAGCTGGTAAGACACCGGACTATTCTGGCGAACCTCTGTCTTGCGCCATTTGTGCTTCAATTTCACACTCAACCAATCTGTGTCCCGGTGAAGCCGACTCTCCTACCACTAGTCAGGTTTCATCTGGTAGCTCCAAACCGAAATTACGAGGTCTGAACGATAAAATTGGGCAGACCTATTGTGTTCCTCAGTAAGGCACAGATATGTAACAATTTCAATGCTGGAAGTTGTGCCTTCAGCGCTTGCCGTCTGTTGCACGTCTGTTCCTTGTGCTTCCGAGCTCACGCTAGGTCAATGTACCCAAATAGGTTATTCCCCAAAAAATGACGCACAGAGATTAATATTGACGGAGTGGAGTTCCTGATCATGGGGGTTTCACAGGGTTTTCACACCGGTACAATCACGCTGCCCACAGGATCATTGAAATGTCACAACTTGCAATCAGCACTTCTCAAACCCAACACCGTAGATCAGCTCTTGCAACAGGAAATCATGTAGGGTTTCATGCTTGGCCATTTTCCAATCCCTGCTTGCAAACTGACACACCAATCCAATTGGCATGGCTACTAGCAGATTCGCCGATAAAAAGAGATTGATTATTGACCTACCTGCTCAACAATCTTCTGTCATTCCCAGCATTAACTCTCGAATTCCTTCACTTGAATTTTCTCTCCATTACACTTCGGTAGATAACGCCATTCCAGCCATTCTGTGGATGGGCAGGGCAGCATGGCTCAGTAAGACAGACATGAAAAATGCATTCAAACTACTTCCCATTGTTCCATCAATATGGCATCTACATGGAGTGAATGGAGAGGTTATTACAAAGAACCCAATGTTCTTTGATGTCTTTGCGGACACTCTATGTTGGTTCCTTCTCAATATTGTCAAATGTCCGGTTGTGATCCATTACCTGGATGACTTCTTGAACATTGAGGATGGGTCATTGGTTCTGCAAAGCCTGGTCAAGTCACAGGCTTTGTTTTCCTGCCTAGAGTTCAACTTTCACAAGACAAAACCGCAGGACCCACCACTTGCCTGGTATTGCTGGGTATACAGTTAAACACAGTCCTCCTAGAGGCTAGCCTCCCTATTCACAAGCTCCTGAGAATCAAAAATGACGTGCATGAATTAATGAGAACCGGAACTTTTTCACGGAAATAATTGCAATCTTTATTGGGCACTCTTAACTTTGCCATGTCGATCATTTATTTCTAGGCTATTGTGCCTCCTACCTTGTGCCCCAAATAGCCACCGCAGAATTACCCTGGATCTAAACGCTAGAGCCGATTTAATCATGTGGCAACAGTTCCTAGACAATTGGAATGGCAGATCTATGTTTGTTAACCCATTGTCCAATGATTCACCGGTTATTTGGACCGATGCGGTTGTACACACAGGCTTCGCTGCCATTTTTGGTGACAGATGGTTAAGAGACATTTGACCTGCGGAGGCCATTAACTTACCATCATTTCAGGAGACATCCGCTCTCTTTGAAATCTATCCAATCGGGGCAGCCGCATTTACGAGGGGAGCTTTATGGCAAGGGCAGTCTTTTTTTCTCGGATAATGTGGCGGCTTGTAATATTATTAACAAAGGCTGTTCCTCATCACTCATTATCATGAAGCAGATCAGACGATTGACATGGTTGGCGGCTACAAAACAATTCTTCCTGATGTGCGAGCACATTCCGGGTTGACGCTTTATCCTGCTCTCAATTGCAGGCTTTCTTCAACCTTCACCCTACAGCCAGGCCTCTTCCTTGCAACACTCCAGCATTCTCAGACCTGATTCTGGACTAGGACACATAGTGGAGCACAGCTGGTGGCTGGCTCGGGCGGCACTGTCTCATAACATGCAAAGAATTTACGCCAGAGCTATGACACTGTTCACTAGATTCACCACTGCTTATCTGATTCTGACTTTATATGATGGTGGCATTCGCTACCTTTTGCCACCTTTCCCTTAATGTTTCATATAATACCATAAAACTAAACCTGGCAGGTATACAGCACAAATACCTAACTCTTTACCCAGACTACAAACCATTCATGTCGACTTGTCCTATTGAAAATATATTTAAGGGTATTCAGCGGGTAGGCCGGGTGTACACACCTAAATGACAACCTATTGATGGCCCCAGGTTTAGAGCCTTATCCGACATGCTGGACAGAAACATAGAAACATAGAATGTGACGGCAGATAAGAACCATTCGGCCCATCTAGTCTGCCCAGTTTTCTAAATACTTTCATTAGTCCCTGGCCTTATCTTATAGTTAGGATAGCCTTATGCCTATCCCACGCATGCTTAAACTCCTTTACTGTGTTAACCTCTACCACTTCAGCTGGAAGGCTATTCCATGCATCCACTACCCTCTCAGTAAAGTAATACTTCCTGATATTATTTTTAAACCTTTGTCCCTCTAATTTAAGACTATGTCCTCTTGTTGTGGTAGTTTTTCTTCTTTTAAATATAGTCTCCTCCTTTACTGTGTTGATTCCCTTTATGTATTTAAATGTTTCTATCATATCCCCCCTGTCTCGTCTTTCCTCCGTGCTATACATGTTAAGATCCTTTAACCTTTCCTGGTAAGTTTTATCCTGCAATCCATGAACCAGTTTAGTAGCCCTTCTTTGAACTCTCTCTAAGGTATCAATATCCTTCTGAAGATAGGGTCTCCAGTACTGTGTACAGTACTCCAAGTGAGGTCTCACCAGTGTTCTGTACAATGGCATGAGCACTTCCCTCTTTCTACTGCTAATACCTCTCCCTATACAACCAAGCATTCTGCTAGCATTTCCTGCTGCTCTATTACATTGTCTGCCTACCTTTAAGTCATCAGAAATAATCACCCCTAAATCCCTTTCCTCAGATGTTGAGGTTAGGACTCTATCAAATATTCTGTACTCTGCCCTTGGGTTTTTACGTCCAAGATGCATTATCTTGCACTTATCCACATTAAATGTCAGTTGCCACAACTCTGACCATTTTTCTAGTCTACCTAAATCCTTTTCCATTTGGCTTATCCCTCCTGGAACATCAACCCTGTTACATATCTTAGTATCATCCGCAAAAAGACACACCTTACCATCAAGACCTTCTGCAATATCACTAATAAAAATATTAAAGAGAATGGGTCCAAGTACAGATCCCTGAGGTACCCCACTGGTGACAAGCCCAAGCTTCGAATATACTCCATTGACTACAACCCTCTGTTGCCAGTCACTCAGCCACTGCCTTACCCATTCAACAATATTGGAATCCAAACTCAAAGATTGTAGTTTGTTGATAAGCCTTCTATGTGCAACAGTGTCAAAAGCCTTACTGAAATCGAGGTAAGCAATGTCTACTGCACCACCCTGATCTATAATTTTAGTTACCCAATCAAAAAAATCAATAAGATTAGTTTGGCATGATCTCCCTGAAGTAAACCCATGTTGTCTCTGATCTTGAAATCCATGTGTTTTTAGATGTTCAACAATCCTATCCTTTAACATGGTTTCCATCACTTTCCCCACTACTGAAGTTAGGCTTACTGGCCTATAGTTGCCCGACTCCTCCCTATTACCTTTCTTGTGAATGGGCACAACATTCGCTAACTTCCAATCTTCTGGGACTACTCCTGTTATCAATGATTGGTTAAATAAATCTGTTAATGGTTTTGCTAGTACACCACTAAGCTCTTTTAATAGCTTTGGGTGTATTCCATCAGGTCCCATTGACTTATTTGTCTTTACTTTTGACAGTTGAAATAGAACCTCTTCCTCTGTAAACTCACGTGTAATAAATGACTCATTTATCCTTTTTCTTAACTGAGGTCCCTTTCCTTCATTTTCATCTGTAAATACCGAACAAAAATATTCATTGAGGCAGTCAGCTAGACCTTTATCCTCATCTACATACCTTCCTTCTTTTGTTTTTAATCTAACTAATCCTTGTTTTACTTTTCTTTTCTCATTTATGTATCTAAAAAAGGTTTTGTCCCCCTTTTTTACTGACTGTGCTATTTTCTCTTCTGTGTGTGATTTGGAAGCTCTTATAACTTGCTTAGCCTCTTTCTGCCTAATCTTATAGGTCATTCTGTCTTCCTCACTCTGGGTTTTTTTATAATTACTAAATGCTAACTTTTTGTTTTTTACTATTTTGGCTACATCTGTGGAGTACCACAGTGGTTTCTTGAATTTTTTGCTTTTACTGACAAGCCTAATGCAATTTTCTGTTGCCTTCAGTAGTGCAACTTTTAAATAATCCCATTTCTTTTGGACACCATTTAAATTGCTCCAGTCTGATATTGACTCCTTTACACATATTCTAATTTTGGAAAAGTCTGTTTTTCTAAAGTCTAAAACTTTAGTTTTTGTGTGGTGTGACTCAGTCACTGTTCTTATATTAAACCACACTGACTGATGATCACTGGATCCTAAACTTTCACCTACAGTAATATCTGATACCAAATCTCCATTTGTTAACACTAAATCTAGTATGGCCTCTTTACGAGTTGGCTCCTCAACGACTTGTTTTAGAGACAATCCCAGTAGGGAGTTTAGAATATGTGTGCTCCTGGCACAAGTAGCTATTTTTGTTTTCCAATTTATATCAGGAAGATTAAAGTCACCCATGATGATAACTTCCCCCTTCATTGTCATTTTAGCTATTTCTTCAACTAGTAGATTATCTAACTCTTCAATTTGTCCTGGGGGCCTATAAATCACACCTACACGAGTTACTGTGTGATTACCAAATTCTAACGTAACCCAAACTGACTCTATGTTCGCCTCACTAACCTTTATTAGGCTAGATTTTATGCTATTCTTTACATACAGGGCCACCCCTCCCCCTTTCTTGCCTTCCCTGTCTTTTCTATATAAAGAGTACCCTGGTATTGCTATGTCCCAGTCATTTTTCTCATTATACCATGTCTCAGTAACAGCGACTAAATCTACACTATCAGTTGCCATTATTGCCACAAGTTCATGGATCTTATTCCCTAAACTGCGAGCATTTGTAGACATGACTCTAAGCTTATCATTTTTTAACACACTTGCTACAGGCACCTTCTGTCCTTGTTTTGGGGGACAATTGGATTGATGTTTTATCACCCTTTTGCCCCCCCCTCCTAGTTTAAATACATCCTAGCAAAACCTCTGAACTGCTCACTGAGAACATTTGTTCCCTTTTGAGAAAGATGCAAACCATCTTTTTTGTACAGTTTATTTCCATTCCAAACAGAGCTACCATGAGCAATAAAGCCAAATCCTTGCTCCCGACACCATTCACCAAGCCACAAGTTAAAGTCCCTAATACGCATCCGCCTGTCATTCTGAGTGTTATGCACAGGCAGAACTTCAGAGAATGACAATGTGGAAGCAACCTGCCGTATATCATTGGCAAAAACACTAAAAACTTCCTTAACCTCTGAAACCTCATTGCAAGCCAAGTCATTTGTCCCTAAATGGACAAGTACATCCAATTCCCCTTCCTGCTTTGCTTGCTTAACAATATTACCGATACGTCTCCTGTCTCTGTGAGCAGTAGCTCCGGGAAGACACCTCACAAGACCACCATTGTCCATCTCCACACCTCTTATGATGGAATCCCCCACCAACAACTGCTTTCTATTAGGCCTCACCAAGCCTCTCTGCACAACACCACTAGCCTCAGTGCCTCTCTGCACAACACCACTAGCCTCAATGCCTCTCTTCACAACACCACTAGCCTCAGTGCCTCTCTTCACAACACCACTAGCCTCAGTGCCTCTCTTCACAACACCACTAGCCTCAGTGCCTCTCTGCACAACACCACTAGCCTCAGTGCCTCTCTGCACAACACCACTAGCCTCAGTGCCTCTCTGCACAACACCACTAGCCTCAGTGCCTCTCTGCACAACACCACTAGCCTCAGTGCCTCTCTGCACAACACCACTAGCCTCAGTGCCTCTCTGCACAACACCACTAGCCTCAGTGCCTCTCTGCACAACACCACTAGCCTCAGTGCCTCTCTGCACAACACCACTAGCCTCAGTGCCTCTCTGCACAACACCACTAGCCTCAGTGCCTCTCTGCACAACACCACTAGCCTCAGTGCCTCTCTCCACGACACCACTACACTCTGAAAGTGCAGAAAATGAATTATGTAGAGCAACAGACTGTGCAATATGCCTTTTATCCACAACTCCAAGTCTACCAGATCCTACAGTAATCCATCTGCCATTCCTAGTATGTCTCTGCGGCAGTGGCTTTGCAGCAGTTCCAGCCTGAGTTTGTTTACCAGATAATTTACAAATCTCAGACTTCAAAAATACAATCTCCTGCCGCAAAATAGAGAACTGTCTACAGATTAGACAACAACCAAACCTCCAAAAAGTGGAACGTGAAACAAATGCAAAGCAACTATTACACTGAACTAAGTCTGCCATTCCAATGAGGTGAATGACAGCAAACCATTTGACTCTCAAGCCAATTCTGTTATTAAAGGAGTTATCTACATTGCCTATTATGGTTTCTTACGCCACGCAAATTTACCATAGGTTCCTCAGTGGAGGCACCACAATGTTTGAAATTCAGAGAACAGGAGATCATTACAATATTGTCATCAAACACAGCAAAACTAACCAAAACTAACCCGATGGCAGTAGAAATTCCATTTTACTCCACAGGAAACAAATGGTGCCCTGTATCAGTCCTAAACAAATATAATCAGACTTTCAGAGCTTATTCATGCAATACACTATGACTACCCTTACACGAGCAACCCCTAACTACAACCAAATTCATGTTGTACGTTAGGACCCTATTCCTGGAATTAGGTTTAGACCCTACAACATTTTCAGGGCATTTGTTTAGGATAGGAGCGGCTTCAGCCGAATATAAGCAAGAATGTACCTGTTCACATAATCGAAAAACTAGGAAGATGGAAATCCTCTGTATATGTTAGGTTTATCCCACAACCAGAATTAGAATTAAGGCAACCATTTAAAAGTTTGGTATCATAATATGTTGTATAAATGCAATAAAGCGTGGCTTTTCATTGAAACCTTTTTTCCCTCTTTATTTATACAGGCTTACCTAAACGTTGGTTTTGGCATGACACAACTAACTAATTTCATTCTCGGCCTTTGTCCCCGACTACAAATATTAAGGCTAATAGCCTGTATTTGTGGGAGGGGTTACCTAGCTTAAATACCCAGCTGGCCCTCACTTCAGAGCTGTCTTTACTCAATTACACCCCACCCCACTTCACCCATTAACAAATATCTATTTGGCAAGCCCTCTTTATTTATACAGGTTTACCCAAATGTCGGTTTTGGCATGTCACAACCGACCTATTTCATTCTCGGCCTTTGTCCCCGACTACAAAAATAATTATATGCACATATATATATTATATATAATATATATCTTAAATATTATATATATATAATTACATATATTAATATTAAAATACACTTAGAAGTTACATCTATATATATATATATATATATATATATATATATATATATATATATATATATATATATATATATATATATATATGATATATATACATTATATTTATATAATTACAATAATAAATAAATAAGATAATTAAATAAATAATTAACATTATTTCAAAAAAATTTAAATAAATTAAATATAGATATGTAATTTCATTCTAACTGTATTTGTATTTTAATATATATATATATATATATATATATATATATATATATATATATATATATATATATATGGTAACAAAATACACTAAGAATGACATTCTATATATATATATATCTATCTATATATAAATGATTACAAATAATTGCAAATATATATACCGGTAATTGAACAAATGATAACATAAGTATACATGTAGAATTTAAATAATATGAATATTAAAATACCATGTGTATATTTATGTAGTTTTTATAACATAATTATGTGATTTTATTAAATACAATTTGAGGGACGTGCCTGACAGAGAATTTAATTCACGAGCACTATATTTAACCCTGTAACTTTCCAAGACACGATAAAACCTCTACATGGGGGTAATGTTTTACTCGGGAGACTGTGCTGAATACAAATATTAGTGTTTCAAAATGGTAAATTGTATTACAACAATTATATTGTTAGTGAAATTAACCTTTTTTTTGCATTTTCACACACAAATGGCACTTTCACTAACGATATTATTGTTGTAATAAGTTTTACTGTTTTGAAACACAAATGTTTGTGTACAGGGAAGTCTCCTGAGTATAACAGTACCCCCTATGTGCAGGTTTTATGGTGTTTTGGAAAGTTAGAGAAAAATATAAGGCTTGCATTTCAGTTTTTTCACATTGAAATTTGCCAGATTGGTTATGTTGCCTTCAAGACCATATGGTCGCCCAGGAATGAGAATTACCCCCATGATGGCATACCATTTGCAAAAGTAACCCAAGGTATTGCAAGTGGGGTATGTCCTGTCTTTTTTCGTAGCCACTTAGTCACAAACACTGACCAAAGTTAGCATTCATATTTGTATTTTGCATTTTTCACTCAAAAACAAATATGAACACTAGCTGTTGCCAGTGTTTGTGACTAGTGTTGTCGCGAACCCGAAATTGACTTCAATGGGCAGGCGAATTTTAAAAACAACAGGGACTCTTTCTGGCCACAATAGTGATGGAAAAGTTGTTTCAAGGGGACTAACACCTGGACTGTGGCATGCCAGAGGGGGATCCATGGCAAAACTCCCATGGAAAATTGCACAGTTGATGCAGAGTCTGCTTTTAATCCATAAAGGGCAGAAATCACCTAACATTGACACCTGTCCTCAAAGCCCAGCCCTGATACACACTGACACAGAGCAGAATAGAGACTGTTCCCCCTACATAGGGTCACTTGGCAGATATGGATTGACACCTGTCCTCAAAACCCCTGATACACACTGACACAGAGCAGAATAGGGACTGTTCCCCCTACATAGGGTCACTTGGCAGATATGGATTGACACCTGTCCTCAAAACCCCTGATACACACTGACACAGAGCAGAATAGGGACTGTTCCCCCTACATAGGGTCACTTGGCAGATATGGATTGACACCTGTCCTCAAAACCCCTGATACACACTGACACAGAGCAGAATAGAGACTGTTCACCGTCCACAGAGACCATGATACACACTGACACAGAGCAGAATAGAGACTGTCCCCCCTACATAGGGTCACTTGGCAGGTATGGATTGACACCTGTCCTCAAAGCCCATGATACACACTGGGGGGGAGCTACTGTCCTCCCCAACCCCTGCGCGGTGGGTGGGTGCCATAAATCACAATGGGGGGACCTACTATCCTCCTCCCTCGGCCCCCACCCCTGCGCGGTGGGTGGGGGCCATAAATCACCCCACAGTGTTTGGTTCTAATGAGTGCAACGTAAATGGCTGCACAGGAGCTGGCCAACTGGAGAATTCAAAAGAGAAAACATGCACTGGAACTAATCGAGAAAGAGGAAAGACAGCCATACCAGATTCAGATGACAAAGCTGACACACAAGGGGTTAATTGAAATTGATACCGTGCCCGATCAGAACTTGACCTTAGAGGATCTGTCTGATTCTGTGTGGCAGCCTCAGGATTCTCAGCAGGATTGCATCTCAGAGAAAAGGGACACAACATCCCAACACAAGAGCCACCTTTTAGATCAGGACTGCCTTATATGCAAAGGGCTGATAAACCCCCCAGGTGATGCTGACTTAAGCCAATGGGTAATTACCAAGAAACCATGAATATGCTCCAAAATTTGAGCAATGGCCTTCAGTTCCCAGGAGAATTCTCTGTAATTATAGGAGAGAGTCAGGGTGCTAATATTATGCCACCTCTCCATGTGCCAAATACTGTTCCAGCAGTTCTCCCATATCCATCTTTTCCATTGTATCCAGAAGCAGCCTACCCTGGCTGGCATGGTATGTTGCCCCCTACTCATGCAGTAAATCCATTGTCCATTGACCCAGCCAATCTCTTCTCTTACCCGCTTTCACAAATAATACCACCTAACTTCTTATCTGATCAACATTTTACTGCAGGACCTCAACCTTTTGCATAAATGTAGTTTTGTTATATTTACGTTTTTTGTTTTTTTTTAACTGTTATGTTTAGCGAAATATTGAAAAAAATACATGTAATGTGCTGAACATCAAAGCTGAAATTTTAATTTGTCTCAGTAAGTTGAAAGCCATACTTTCTATGGGAGTTTCAAATGTTCAATAATTGTTTTCTGAAGAAAGCATAACTGTCTGTTTTTAGCAAGCAACAACCCCATATTAAGCTGTTTATTCACTGAACATCTATTTGTACTGAATTGAAAACTGAATGACAAAATGTAGGCAGAAAACGAATGATTTGAATATATTCTTCAAATACCAGAATTTTTTAATATGTTTTTTAGTTAACTACTATTCTGTGTTTAGTAATGTATAAGTGTGCCAGATGTGACAAGTTTACATAGGTTAATTATAGCCACTGTTATATCTGGGCTACAAATACATGCATTTTGGCAAACACCTCAAAGCCCATGTAAGCTTTGTGTTGTTGAATTTCAGTGATTTCTTTTATGTTGCATGTGTACAGTTGTAGTGTAAAATGGGTAAAGCATGGGATATGTTTTTACATTTGTATACTAAAAATTTTAATATACGTTGAAAAAAAAAAAAAAAAAAAAAAAAGGACGCATGAGCCTACAGGCATTGCGCATGAGCGTCCAGTAACGTGGCAAAAAAATTCCCAGCTCCCCAGAGGCTGTCCTAGCACCCCGGTCATACAAATATTCATTAACAGCTTTTTCTTGTTGGAGCAGGCGGTCGAACATTAGGAGTGTTGAATTCCAACATGTAGGGCTGTCGCAAATCAAGCGCCTCACTGGCATGTTGTTTCGCCGCTGGATATCGGCAAAGTGAGCCATGGCCGTGTAGGAACGCCTGAAATGGCCACACAGCTTCCTGGCCTGCTTCAGGACGTCCTGTAAGCCTGTGTACTTATGCACAAAGCGTTGTACGATCAGATTACACATATGTGCCATGCACGGCACATGTGTCAACTTGCCCAACTTCAATGCCGCTATCAAATTTTTTCCGTTGTCACACACCACTTTGCCGATATCCAGTTGCTGCGGAGTCAGCCACTTTTCCACCTGTGCGTTCAGGGCGGACAGGAGTGCTTGTCCGGTGTGACTCTCTGCTTTCAAGCAAGTCAAACCCAAGACGGTGTGACACTGCCGTATCCGGGATGTGGAATAGTACCTGGGGAGCTGGGGGGGTGCCGTTGATGTGGAGCAAGAAGCAGCGGGACAAGAGGACTCAGCCGAGGAGGTTATGGAAGAGGATGGAGTAGGAGGAGTAGAGGAGGTGGCAGCAGGATCGCCTGCAATTCGTGGCGGTGTCACCAACTCCTCTGCAATGCCACGCATTCCTTGCTTGTCAGCCGTCAGCAGGTTTACCCAATGCGCAGTGTAGGTGATATACCTGCCCTGACCATGCTTTGCAGACCAGGTATCAGTGGTCAGATGGACCCTTGCCCCAACACTGTGTGCCAGACATGCCATGACTTCCTTTTGCACAATCGAGTACAAGTTGGGGATTGCCTTTTGTGAAAAGAAATTCCGGCCGGGTACCTTCCACTGCGGTGTCCCAATAGCTGCAAATTTTTTGAACGCCTCAGACTCAACCAGATTGTATGGTAAAAGCTGGTGGGCTAATAGTTCGGACAAGCCAGCTGTCAGACGCTGGGCAAGGGGGTGACTTGGTGACATTGGCTTCTTACGCTCAAACATGTCCTTGACAGACACATGACTGTGGGCAGATGAGCGGGAACTGCTCAAGGCGGGAGACGGAGTGGCGGATGGTTGAGAGGGGGCAAGAAGGACAGCAGTGGTTGACGTGGCTGAAGATGCTGGACCAGGAGGAGGATGGCGGCTTAGAGTAGGCGTGCTGCTTGTACTCATGTGTTGATCCCATAGGCGTTTGTGATGTGAGATCATGTGCCTACGCAAAGCAGTTGTACCTAGGTGGGTGTTGGACCTCCCACGACTCAGTTTCCTTTGGCACAGGTTGCAAATGGCATCGCTGTTGTCAGAGGCAGACACACAAAAAAAATGCCACACTGCTGAGCTCTGCAATGACGGCATTCTGGTGGTGGACACAGCATGCGTTGATTGGCGTGCTGTCGGCTGACCCCGGGTGCCGATGCATGCTGTCTGACTGTGCCACTAGCTCCTTGCGACGACCCCCCCCTGCTTCCAACTCGTCTCCTCCTCCTCTCTGTCTCCCCATCTGAACTTTCGCCCTGTTCTTCTTCTTGCCGAGCGGGCACCCACGTGACATCCATGGACGCATCGTCATCATCAACCGCTTCGCTTGTATCTGACAACTCAGAAAAGGAAGCAGCAGCGGGTACAACATCATCATCATCACACCGTACCTCCATGTGTTTAATGCTGCCTGCCTGAGACATATCCCTGTTATCTACATCCTCTAGCAATAATGGTTGCGCATCACTCATTTCTTCAAACGGGTGTGTGAATAACTCCTCTGACATACCAAGTAAAGCGGCTGTGGTGCTAGTTTTGGTGGTGGCGGCAGGCGGGTGAGTGCTATCTTGAGAGGTGCCTGAAGCTAAGCTGGAGGAGGATGGTGCGTCAAGGTTCCGAGCGGAGGCTGTACAAGATTGGGTGTCCTGTGTTAGCCAGTCAACTATGTCCTCAGAACTTTTCAAGTTCAGGGTACGTGGCTTCTGAAAACTGGGCATTATTCTAGGGCAAAAGGGAATCACAGCACCACGACCACGACGGCCCCTGCGGGGTGGCCTGCCTCTGCCTGTCATTTTTTTGGGGATTAGTGGTACTATGCGTGCAAGCTACTGTGAGACCAGATATGATTGGCAATGTGAACTGTAACAGTTCTGCAGAGCACACACTGTAGGCCTAAGACACCCGCTTTAAGACAAGTAACTGCTATTCAATCTATAACAGTGAAAAATAAATTTTGGTTTTAAAAGCACGCTATAGAGACACCAGATATGATTGGCAATGTGCACTGGAACAGTTCTGCAGAGCACACTCTGAAGGAAGGACTGACAGAGCCGCTTGAAGACAAGTAACTGCTATTCAATCTATAACAGTGAAAAACAAATTTTGATTTTAAAAGCACGCTATAGAGACACCAAATATGATTGGCAACTGTCAAAGCACGCTGGAACAGGTCTACAGAGCACACGCTGAAGTAGGCCTGACACCCAGACGCTTGCAGACAACTAACTGATCTTCTATTACAGTGAAAAAAAATGATTTCTTTAAAATCTAAAGCTTAAGCTATTGTTAAAACCGATATGAGTGGTGGCACTGACTGTGCAAATGGGCAAGGCATCCAACCTGACACAGAAGCTGGCAGGCAGGCAACTGCTCTTCTATTACAGTGAAAACAAATTATTTATTTTAAATCTAAAGCTTAACCAATTGTTAAAACAGATATGAGTGGTGGCACTGGGCAAGTGGGCACAGTATCCAATGTGAACCTCACACAGATGCTGGCAGGCAGGCAACTGCTCTTCTATTACAGTGAAAAAAAATATTTATTTTAAATGTAAAGCTTAACCAATTGTTAAAACAGATATGAGTGGTGGCACTGGGCAAGTGGGCACAGTATCCAATGTGAACCTCACACAGAAGCTGGCAGGCAGGCAACTGCTCTTCTATTACAGTGAAAAAAAATATTTATTTAAAATCTAAAGCTTAACCAATTGTTAAAACAGATATGAGTGGTGGCACTGACTGTGCAAATGGGCAAGGCATCCAACCTGACACAGAAGCTGGCAGGCAGGCAACTGCTCTTCTATTACAGTGAAAACAAATTATTTATTTTAAATCTAAAGCGTAACCAATTGTTAAAAGAGATATGAGTGGTGGCACTGGGCAAGTGGGCACAGTATCCAATGTGAACCTCACACAGAAGCTGGCAGGCAGGCAACTGCTCTTCTATTACAGTGAAAAAAAATATTTATTTTAAATGTAAAGCTTAACCAATTGTTAAAACAGATATGAGTGGTGGCACTGGGCAAGTAGGCACAGTATCCAATGTGAACCTCACACAGAAGCTGGCAGGCAGGCAACTGCTCTTCTATTACAGTGGAAACAAAATTTTGGTTGTAAAAGTACGCTATAGAGACACCAGATATGAGTGGCAACTGTCAAAGTACGCTGGCAGGGTTGTGCAGGGCACACGCTGAAGGAAGGCCTGACAGAGCCGCTTGAAGGACACTGACTGTCTGCTATTAGCTTACACTGGAAACCTTTTTTCTTTGTAAAAGCACGCTAAAGAGACACCAGATATGATTGGCAACTGTCAAAGCACGCTGGCACAGGTCTGCAGAGCACACGCTGAAGTAGGCCTGACACCCAGACGCTTGCAGACAACTAACTGATCTTCTATTACAGTGAAAAAAAATGATTTCTTTAAAATCTAAAGCTTAAGCTATTATTAAAACAGATATGAGTAGTGGCACTGACTGTGCAAATGGGCAAGGCATCCAACCTGACACAGAAGCTGCCAGGCAGGCAACTGCTCTTCTATTACAGTGAAAACAAATTATTTATTTTAAATCTAAAGCTTAACCAATTGTTAAAACAGATATGAGTGGTGGCACTGGGCAAGTGGGCACAGTATCCAATGTGAACCTCACACAGAAGCTGGCAGGCAGGCAACTGCTCTTCTATTACAGTGAAAAAAAATATTTATTTTAAATGTAAAGCTTAACCAATTGTTAAAACAGATATGAGTGGTGGCACTAGGCATGTAGGCACAGTATCCAATGTGAACCTCACACAGAAGCTGGCAGGCAGGCAACTGCTCTTCTATTACAGTGGAAACAAAATTTTGGTTGTAAAAGCACGCTATAGAGACACCAGATATGAGTGGCAACTGTCAAAGTACGCTGGCAGGGTTGTGCAGGGCACACGCTGAAGGAAGGCCTGACAGAGCCGCTTGAAGGACACTGACTGTCTGCTATTAGCTTACACTGGAAACCTTTTTTCTTTGTAAAAGCACGCTAAAGAGACACCAGATATGATTGGCAACTGTCAAAGCACGCTGGCACAGGTCTGCAGAGCACACGCTGAAGTAGGCCTGACATCCAGACGCTTGCAGACAACTAACTGATCTTCTATTACAGTGAAAAAAATGATTTCTTTAAAATCTAAAGCTTAAGCTATTGTTAAAACAGATATGAGTGGTGGCACTGACTGTGCAAATGGGCAAGGCATCCAACCTGACACAGAAGCTGGCAGGCAGGCAACTGCTCTTCTATTACAGTGAAAACAAATTATTTATTTTAAATCTAAAGCTTAACCAATTTTTAAAACAGATATGAGTGGTGGCACTGGGCAAGTGGGCACAGTATCCAATGTGAACCTCACACAGAAGCTGGCAGGCAGGCAACTGCTCTTCTATTACAGTGAAAAAAAATATTTATTTTAAATGTAAAGCTTAACCAATTGTTAAAACAGATATGAGTGGTGGCACTGGGCAAGAAGGCACAGTATCCAATGTGAACCTCACACAGAAGCTGGCAGGCAGGCAACTGCTCTTCTATTACAGTGTAAACTAAATTTTGGTTGTAAAAGAACGCTATAGAGACACCAGATATGAGTGGCAACTGTCAAAGTACGCTGGCAGGGTTTTGCAGGGCACACGCTGAAGGAAGGCCTGACAGAGCCGCTTGAAGGACACTGACTGTCTGCTATTAGCTTACACTGGAAACCTTTTTTCTTTGTAAAAGCACGCTAAAGAGACACCAGATATGATTGGCAACTGTCAAAGCACGCTGGCACAGGTCTGCAGAGCACACGCTGAAGTAGGCCTGACACCCAGACTTGCAGACAACTAACTGATCTTCTATTACAGTGAAAAAAAATGATTTCTTTAAAATCTAAAGCTTAAGCTATTGTTAAAACAGATATGAGTGGTGGCACTGACTGTGCAAATGGGCAAGGCATCCAACCTGACACAGAAGCTGGCAGGCAGGCAACTGCTCTTCTATTACAGTGAAAACAAATTATTTATTTTAAATCTAAAGCTTAACCAATTGTTAAAACAGATATGAGTGGTGGCACTGGGCAAGTGGGCACAGTATCCAATGTGAACCTCACACAGAAGCTGGCAGGCAGGCAACTGCTCTTCTATTACAGTGAAAAAAAAATATTTATTTTAAATGTAAAGCTTAACCTATTGTTAAAACAGATATGAGTGGTGGCACTGGGCAAGTAGGCACAGTATCCAATGTGAACCTCACACAGAAGCTGGCAGGCAGGCACCTGCAATTACATTACACAGGAAAAAAAAAAAAGCAGCCTGATGTTATAGCCCTAAAAAGGGCTTTTTGGGGTGCTGTCCTTACAGCAGAGATCAGATGAGTCCTTCAGGATTGTAGTGGACACTGAATACCCTAGCCTAGCTATCAATTTCCCTATCTAATCAGCAGCAGCTAAACTTTCCCTCCTCTCACTAAGCATGCATCTTCCGAATGAATCGAAAATGGATGCTGGGAGGGAGGTTGGAGGGTGTGGAAGGGAGGGAGTGCTGCTGATTGGCTGGAATGTGTCTGCTGACCGAGAGGCACAGGGTCAAAATTTGCCCAATGATGACGAATAGGGGGCGGATCGAACTGCGCATGTGTCCGCCCGCCGCGGCGAACGCGAACACGCTAATTTCGCCAGAAAACGGTTCGCCGGCGGACAGTTCGGTACATCACTATTTGTGACTAAATGGCTACTACAAAAGACTGGACATATCCCAAATTGAATACCCTGGGTTCTTTACTTTTGCTATCATGGGGGTAATTCGCATTCCTGGGCTACAAAACCGTCTCAAAGACAACATTACTAATCTGGCAAGTTTGAATAAAAATGATGTAAAATGTCCCCAACCATATCTAATAAGTACATATGAGCAGTATACAGTCTAGACCTACAGAACATTTAAGGAGAGGTTCAATGACCATCATAGTGGTATTCTACTGAATTCATATAATTATGAGGTTTCGGCCCACTTTGCTGCATGTCATAGGGGATACCCAAAGAGGTTTAACAATTAAGAGCTTTAAAAAGTACTAACCCTATATTAATATTATTATTATTGGTATATATATGGTGCCAACAAATTCAGCAGCGCTTTACAATATTAAGAAATATTGTAAATTATGGGATGTAATTGATTCATTACATTTAGACAAAGTAAGCATTATTAGGTTTTAACTTCTAAGTCTAGAAGCCTGTGCTTCATAATTCTTTATAATTAATATTAGTTTCCTGGTAGTTAAGGAGACGCATTTTTAATATATTGGTGTAAAGGAAGGTGTGCAGCAGTTCTCCAATTAAGAATGGTAGTATCAGTCGATTTATATTATATACAAATAAATAAAAAATGTATTTAAACATTTTAATGTCTTATACTTTGTAAACATATTATGTAAATGTTCAAGTTTATTGTTGATCCACATGGATTTATACGTTTATAATTTTCCTTCGACACAAAATTCACATGGGAATTATTCAATACTTTAAGTATTTATTGCTACCTCTTCTAATATGGCACTTACCAGATATCCAATTGAGTTATAACTCATCTTATTGTATCTACATCCCCCAAAACACTGAAGTGCAGTTGGTGTTAAGTTAAAGGGACACTATAGGCACTGCAGCTTCACTGTTTAATTCTCCTAAATGGTGCAAATAAATATAGATTTTTTTTTTACTGTTACTCCTGTTTTCTATTTAATGGTTACTTTTTCTCACTTGGTATGTGAACCAAGTGGTTGGAAAATCCTATCAGTGTACTGAAAAATCTAAACATAATATTTTATATAATACTATGCAGTTCTCTGATTTTACTTTTCTTTTGGTTAATATGATTTGTCTCTGAATCTCATTTTTGGTACCAAATTCTGTCGAGCTGAACTGACATATTGGGAAATTCAGGCATCACAAAAAGTTTCCTATGTTAAGAGAAATTTTCTTGCCGTGCATGTACAAATCTAGACTATATGTGTAAAAACTTTAGTACTGTTTTTGCTTGGTGTGACCATGAAATCTACATGTTTAATAGATAAACGATTGGCATTTTTTTTTTCATTTTTTTTTTATTATTTGTAAACTTTTTAAGTAACTAAAATTTGGATACAAATTGATCCCATATAAGCCAGTGAGTATTTCTTTATATCGTTTTTTTTTTTTTTTGAATGCACCTTATACTTGCTTTATGTAAATGCAGGACTTCTGGCAAGCCTGTGTAATGTTTAAATACATATCGGAACTTCTTTCAGTGTGTTATTTTTAATTAAAGCAATTTGTATTAGAGAATTAGTGACCAATTAAGGCGGATGAATCACTTAATTATCAAGACCATGGTACTAGGATGGCTAAATTGCTTAGCTAATACTTGGCAGCATAGCAAACATTTAATATATCTACAATTAACAACTCTTTTATGTAGTCAGATCACAAAACTCACTAACAAAATCATGATTTGATATATTTATAAAAATAGTAGAGAAAGAATAGACGTATCACTCAAGGTAAGAAACTATTGAAACATAGTTACCAGATTTGTCTTCATGGGGTGTGAATTTGGATCTTTATACCTTTTTTATAATCATGTTTTTTTAATAGGTTTTATTTCTCTAAGCTGAGAAAATGCACCTCTAAACTGAAGCCAATTTGAATCCTCTCAAAAGAGCGCAAATTAGTTAATCAGTCGTAGTTGGAGTTTGGAGTTTTACGCTACATGTTACTGCCAAAAGTCAATAATATAATAATTCTGAATTCTAATTACAATTCAGGTTTACTAAATACAACTTTAGTTCAAATTCACAAGGCCCCACATTACCAATGTGCACATATAGAGCGATTATCAATATATATATATATATATATATATATATGGGCCCCCCCTCCTCCCCCTGCCCCCCCCCCCCCCCCCCCCGCTGCATGTGTAGTGAAGAGGGGCACAGCAAACATGATCTTCAGCTTCTGGCATCTACTCTCTCCAACTCTCGCGAGCCATGGCCGTCAGAGCATTGCAGCGGGTTACCATGACAATGCTCGCAACCACACATGTCGTGCTCACAAGAGTTGGAGAGAGGAGCTGCTGGAAGTTGGCACTTGGAAGCCTGGCTGTCTGTATGATGCCATAAAACCACCAGGGAATGTAATGTCTTCCTTACCTGGCCACAGAGGCGGTTGTGGGGGTGGGGAGGGAATAAAATAACTAAATCAATAAAAAATCAATAAAAAATCTTTTTGCCCAGAGCATGCAGCTGCTTTTCTTCCCCACATATACAGTCACACTGCACCCACTGTATCCACTATGAACATTCACTCTGCCCCCACTACACATGCACTGTAACCACAACAGACATGTACTGCATCCACTACACAAACACACTGCATTCACTACACAAACAAAGTTTGCATCCACACTAAACACGCTGAATCCTTGTGGGTGGACTCAGGGTGGTTCCTGTGGCCCGAGGGGCCCAGACCTTAAGCTTTGTAAAGGTCCCCAAATTCAGTGTTTTTTCTACTTATTATGAATGATTGACACTATGCCTTGGACTGAATTTTGGAACAGGAAACAATCTCTAATCACTTTATGGAACAGCAATTCTGTCCTCAACTTCATCTAACTAACTTACTTCACACACAGTTCTTGCAACTGCCAGGGAGTGTTAAACATAACACCTTAATTTGTTTCTACTATTAAAGCTTGGAAACTTAGGAGACTCTAACTTAACTTTGACTGACAAGATTCCCAACATTCTTTTTAAACACTTATTTCCACAATCTCTTCCCCACCCAACTTCTTCAATCGTAGTACTAGATCTTCCTATCCTGCATAGGAAATGGTTGAGTTTGCTTTATTGCAACTACAGGAACATTTTAAAATTTTAATTTTACCACAAGTAGACAATATCACTCTCCTGCCTTACCTCCGATGACATTATTTAGATGCACCTGATTAGGCTCACCAACCAAATTTGACAGGCTCCTCCAAGAACCTGAACCTGAACTGTGATGAGTGTTACAAAGAAGTACAAACTTATCTTGAGCTCCTCTTATAATTTTCGGTCCCACTATACAATTTTTGTAATTTTTCGGGACTATGTCACGATATCCAAGATACGTTCAAATAGTCTTGGCAGATGCCAAGAAGAGGGTCCTTTACACCTTCATTGGATAAACGCACCCTGGCACTATGCCAAACTAAATTAGCTAATGTAAATTAGAAAGATTGCCCAATCACAGAAACCCTAGATTTACACCACAAAGATTCACAAAACTTTTCAGTGTGTTTCCTGGTATTCGATACGAATGCTCTGTGGGATACCTCCACCTTAATCTGATTGAACTTTTAAATTTTTTCTTTAAACGCTTGGTTTGAAAGTAACTAAGCATAATAATGTTGCCCAGTTTCCTGAAAATGAAAACATTTTTCAGAATTAACAAATTTTGTCCAGAAGGTGGTTCGGCAAAAAAAGATTCAGGAAAACAAATCAAATGAACTCAAAGACATGGAAATGGGCCAATCAGTGCACTGAAAATATATACATAATGTAAATATTCTATATTTTACAGTACACTGATAGGTGCCTTTTCCCGCAATTTGTTTCACATATCAAGTTTGAAACGGTAATAGAGGGAAAAAGAGGAGGACCAGTAAAAAATTCATCCCCTAGCCATCAATTTTTTTTTTGGTGCCTTGGGTGACATTCAGAATAACCAAAGAGCATTCCTGACCATTGTGATTTTACGAAGTTAGGGAATTCAAGTGAGCACCCCATGGGTTAAAATGTGGGCGGATTGCAGTTTGTAACAAAATGAATCTTCTAGTCTAATAATTATAGTGTGAATATTGTTTTGTTTATTTGTTGTTGATTGTGTTTTCCTATTATTACAGAGTAAATATTTATTAGGCTGTGCCCGTATTGTAACTCCAACGGCCACTATACTCTTCTATATATATTTAAGACAATAAAATGTTTGAGTAAAATAAAACCGAAATACTTGAGGCATGCACTGGACTTCATAAAGAACATTTTTTTTTCTAGAATGCTCTAGTATAGTGAAGAGAAAGTAGGAATGCTATTAAGGAATTTGCAATAAAACAGTTTAAGATGACCTTTGCTATATAAGCATTTCATTCTGCCAAGTCCCAAGACGACCTCCTGCTGCTGAAATTGTGTTTCCACTGCCCTCAAAGTATCCTCCACAACTTGAAGTCTGAAACAAAGTTTTGCTCTGCAGTCTTATGCTCTTTCTATCAATCACAAACAGGGAAAAGGATCTAAAACTTTGCCACTACATCCATCAGTTTTCTTATATAGCACAAACATTTTTAATTATGCTTAATGATTAATGCTTAGCAATCGTGTACAAAGGATAAGATCCGTTAAATTTTTTTATATATTTTTTACAATTTTGTTTAAAATTGACCAACATAAAAGGGCTGCCTTAACATTAAAGAGAGGCAATATCCACCAATGAAAACAACATTTTGCCAGAGTTTTCAATTTGCACTTTGTTGGCAAATCATCGCCATTATTCATCTCCAGCCATTTGCAAAACATTGACAAGAGGTGATATCTTTGAGAGTTTTATCTACTGTGTCTGCACTCCATGTTGGGTGTGTCCACATTTAAAGAAACACTATAGTGTAAGGAATACAAAGCTGTATTCCAAACACTATAGTGTCCCTCTGCCACTGCACGCCCCCCCCCCTCCCTCCGGTTATCGGTAATATAATAATTTCTAATACGTCTTTTAGGTGACACATTAGGATAAAGCAACAGTAAAAACAACCAACAACGAGAAAATAGATTTAAATGAACAGGAGAAGAAATGGAAACAGACAGTGAAATTCAAAGAAACTTGAAAACAGATATGATACCTTCAAACATCACAAGAATATGATAATGGCAGAACCGTGAAAAATAGAAGAAAACAAGCACAGACAGATGGATGCTGCAAATAATTAGTGAAGGGCGTTCAGAAGAATGTTACTCTGTTTCCAATCATACAAAATGTATTTGAAATTCCAAAAAATGAAGGAAATTCTAGAAGTATTCAATTTGGAAAGTACTTCGACCACTTCTCTCTCCAGCAGGGGTAAGAAACATATTTGTTAAAAATTTTGAGGCCTCAAGGCAAAAACAAGAAGATTCTCTACATTTTTTCAGCTGAAAGGCTAAACGAGTAATTTCGAAGAATAGTTAAAATATATCAAACAAGATATATATATATTATGAAACAGTGTCCCAGCACTCATTAAAATGATGCATACAAATTCTAATTATAATCTTGTTCTATGTTTTTCCTTCTAAAGATATTCAAGAAGCCTATACTTATTATTATAGTCTTTATATAGTTTCACGATTTTCTACAGCACTTTAGAATTAAATAGTGGGGTTATTTAACAACAAATAATTGGCAGACAAAAGTTATGTTGACATCCACATTAGAAGATAACGAGGTAACGAGCTGAATGTACATATGACCTCACAACTTTTTTTTTATTTTTTATTATTACTAAAAATAAAAGGTCATATCTAGTGATGTCGCGAACATAAAATTTTCGGTTCGCTCATTGTGAACGCGAACTTCTGCAAATGTTTGTGAACCGGCGAACCGGGCGAACCGCCATAGACTTCAATGGGCAGGCAAATTTTAAAACCCACAGGGACTCTTTCTGGCCACAATAGTGATGGAAAAGTTGTTTCAAGGGGACTAACACCTGGACTGTGGCATGCCGGAGGGGGATCCATGGCAAAACTCCCATGGAAAATTACACAGTTGATGCAGAGTCTGGTTTTAATCCATAATGGGCATAAATCACCTAACATTCCTAAATCACAATGGATATGGATTGACACCTGACATATGGCATATTGACACCTTGACATATGGATTGACACCTGTCCTCAGAGACCCTGATACACACTGACACAGAGCAGAATAGGTACTGTTTCCCCTACATAGGGTCACTTGGCAGATATGGATTGACACCTATCCTAAGGATCCCTGATACACACTGACACAGAGCAGAATAGGGAATGTTCCCCCAACATAGGGTAACTTGGCAGATATGGATTGACACCTATCCTAAGGATCCCTGATACACACTGACACAGAGCAGAATAGGGACTGTTCCCCTTACATAGGGTCACTTGGCAGATATGTATTGACACCTGTCCTCAGAGACCCTGATACACACTGACACAGAGCTGAATAGGGACTGTTCCCCCTACATAGGGTCACTTGGCAGACATGGATTGACACCTGTCCTCAGAGACCCTGATACACACTGACACAGAGCAGAATAGAGACTGTTCCTCCTACATAGGGTCACTTGGCAGATATGTATTGACACCTGTCTGCAGAGACCCTGATACACACTGACACAGAGCAGAATAGGGAATATTCACTAAATGCCAAACATTGTTATACAGGGGAATATTCAGTAAATATGGATAAGGGGGGGGGCTACTGTCCTCCCTCCCAGCCCCCACCCCTGCGGGTGGGGGCCATAAATCACAATGGGGGGACCTACTGTCCTCCCGCCCGCCCCCACCCGTGAGCGGTGGGTGGGGGCCATAAAAATAATGAGGGGGGGACCTACTGTATGATGTTGTATCGATCAGGTAGTGTCGATCAGGTACTGCAAACAACCGCAAACAGTCCATTTGCACAACCGCAAACTCCCCATTTGCACACGTTTGGATACCAAGCTAGCCATGTCCCGTTCCTTGTCCTCACTGATGTCATTGAAGGTCTCTTCCTCCACCCAGCCGCCTACAACACCAAGGGTCCCCGAAAGGTGACAACAAGCCCTCTGGGACGCCTGCTGTGTTTGGTCTTCCACCTCCTTAAAGCCACCTTCCTCCTCTGACTCCTCTTCTTCAGACTCCTCTCTCTGCGTTGCCTCTCTCTGCGTTATTATAAGGTGTGTTAAGTAGTACTATTCTTATCAGTTTAATCCCTGTTACGAGTAGAGGACTGTTTCCTTGTTTCGCCAAACCCCTTCAAAGATGGAAAAAGCGGTATGAGTGGAAGAAACAAGGAAATGTGGTCAGGTGGTGGTGCCAGCCCCACCGTGGGCTTGTACCCCGGTATGCTAATAAACTAAAAAAAATTAAAAATCTCCCAAGAAGGAGATCTAAAACTGGCATAAGAAAAGGTTAGACAACTATAATAAAGTGATACCTACAAATCCTAGTGAGCATATGTGTATAATAGAGGGAGAAAGGGAAAGCAGAGTAATGCTTCCTAATACCGTGGTTAGTACCCTTTGTTAAAGTAAATTGAGTAATGGACAAAAGTCTTTATTGTATCATTTATAAATAACAAAGGGATACTATACTCATTCCCCTATAGTGGCTAATTGTGTAATAATGGTAATACTATTACCTATTATATAATATTGCCAGGGGCAAGGAAATTCCCTCTAAATAGATGGGTATAGGCAGAGAGTATGGAGACCGGAGTGATGCTGTCATAAAAAGTGTCAATAAGGTGATATAAAGTTAAATGTATCACAGACACACAGCCACCCTTTCTCTTAGCTACTTTCCAGAAATGCTGGATAGGTAGAAGGGCTATAAAGACTCACATAGGTCTAAGAAGAATCCTCTAAACTAGCCCTAATCTCCTTAAACACCTTCAAGGGTGTTCTAAGCTAAAGCTCAATCTAAACGTTTAGATGACTGCCTGATTTCCCATCACAGATGCTGGCTAGGAATAACACTGTGCAAGACAAAGAGTGGGTCTAAGTGCCCATAGTGCAGTAAAGTGTCCCTAGTGAAGTGAAAAAGAGAATAACGAGCTGGCGCCCAAGAGAATAACGAGCTGGCACCCTATCAGGGGACGTGTATATGGCATCGATTTTAGGAACCGGGAGATGGAAAAAGATGCTTGGTCGGTCCTCCAAATTCAAATTTGGGGCACTGCGCGTGCAATCTAATGTGCCACCAGATAGGAGTGGTGTGTTAAGAAGTACTATTCCTATCAGTTTAATCCCTGTTATGTGCCTTTTTATTGGTTTGGTTTTTGAAGCCACAGTGCAGCACCAGAGGCCCGAAAAATTATCCATGTACACATGCCTGAAAAATTAGGTATTGTTGCAGCCGCTGCTGTAGCAGCGGCCAGAAAAAATGATGTTTGTTTCCCAGGCAGAAAGTGCCCTAAAACATTGCAGCTTGAACGTTGGTGGCGGATAAGTCACACAAGTTAACCGGCATTCAGAGCTAAAATACAGCAGCGTGTGGACAATTTTTAGCCCACGGCAGCTCATCTCATCAGGCCTTTTTTAGTCGAATGTATCGCCCACTGTCAGTCCCTTCGGGATCCATTCCTCATTCATCTTAATAAAGGTGAGGTAATTTAGACTTTTTTGACCTAGGCGACTTCTCTTCTCAGTGACAATACCTCCTTCTGCACTGAAGGTCCTTTCTGACAGGACACTTGAAGCGGGGCAGGCCAGAAGTTCTATCACAAATTGGGATAGCTCAGGCCACAGGTCAAGCCTGCACACCCAGTAGTGAAGGGGTACATCGCTCCTCAGAGTTTCGATATCTGCAGTTAAGGTGAGGTAGTCTGCTACCTGTCGGTCGAGTCGTTCTCTGAGGGTGGACACTGACTGCTATTATATTACAGTCAATTTTTTTTTTTAAACGCACGCTATTGTGACACCAGATATGAGTGGCAATGTGCACTGGCAGAGGTTGGCAGAGTACACGCTGTAGGCCTGACACACCCGCTTGAAGACAACTAACTGCTATTCAATCTATAACAGTGAAAAACGTTTTTGTGTTTAAATGCACGCTATTGTGACACCAGATATGAGTGGCACTGTGCACTGGCAGAGGTTGGCAGAGTAGACGCTGTAGGCCTGACACACCCGCTTGAAGACAACTAACTGCTATTCAATCTATAACAGTGAAAATGTGTTTTTTGTTTTTAAATGCACGCTATTGTGACACCAGATATGAGTGGCAATGTGCACTGGCAGAGGTTGGCAGAGTAGACGCTGTAGGCCTGACACACCCGCTTGAAGACAACTAACTGCTTTTCAATCTATAACAGTGAAAAAAGTTTTTTTGTTTTTAAATGCACGCTATTGTGAGACCAGATATGAGTGGCACTGTGCAGTGGCAGAGGTTGGCAGAGTACCGCTGTAGGCCTGACACACGCTTGAAGACAACTAACTGCTATTCAATCTAGAACAGTGTAGAACAAATGTTTGGTTTTAAATGCACACTATTGTGACACCAGATATGAGTGGCAATGTTCACTGGCAGAGGTTGGCAGAGTATACGTTGTAGGCCTGACACCCGCTTGAAGGACAGTGACTGCTAATAGATTACAGTCAAAAAGTTTTTTAGTTTTTAAATGCAAGCTATTGTGACACCAGATATGAGTGGCACTGTGCACTGGCAGAGGTTGGCAAGTACACGCTGTAGGCCTGACACCCGCTTGCAGACAAATAACTGCTATTCAATCTATAACAGTGAAAAAAGTTTTTGGTTTTTAAATGCAATATAATGCGACACCAGATAAGAGTGGCACTGTGCACTGGCAGAGGTTGGCAGAGTACACGCTGTAGGCCTGACACACACTTATGAAGGACACTGACTGCTATTATATTACAGTCAAAAACTTTTTTGTTTTTAAATGCAAGCTATTGTGACACCAAATATGAGTGACACTGTGCACTGGCAGAGGTTGGCAGAGTACACGCTGTAGGCCTGACACACCCGCTTGAAGGACACTGACTGCTATTAGATTACAGTCAAAAACTTTTTTTGTTTTTTTTTAAATGCAAGCTATTGTGACACCAGATATGAGTGGCACTGTGCACTGGCAGAGGTGGGCAGAGTACACGCTGTAGGCCTGACACACCCGCTTGAAGGACACTGACTGCTATTAGATTACAGTCAAAAATGATTTTTTTTGTTTTTAAATGCAAGCTATTGTGACACCAGATATGAGTGGCATTGTGCACTGGCAGAGGATGGAAGAGTACACACTGGAGGCCTGACACCCGCTTGAAGGATACTGACTGCTATTAGATTACAGTCAAAAAGGTTTTTTTGTTTTTAAATGCAAGCTATTGTGATACCAGATATGAGTGGCACTGTGAACTGGCAGAGGTTGGCAGAGTACATGCTTTAGGCATGACACACACTTATGAAGGACACTAACTGCTATTATATTACAGTCAAAAAGTTTTTTGTTTTTAAATGCAAGCTATTGTGACACCAGATATGAGTGGCACTGTGCACTGGCAGAGGTTGGCAGAGTACATGCTTTAGGCATGACACACACTTATGAAGGACACTAACTGCTATTATATTACAGTCAAAAAGTTTTTTGTTTTTAAATGCAAGCTATTGTGACACCAGATATGAGAGGACGGAGAGAACAGGGGCCATCGAAGGGACACGTACGTCCCGAGCGCGCAGCCCATTCAAACCCATCCAAAGGATTACCCGCCCATCCAAAGATTACCCAGTGACCTGCCTATCTGACCGGATCACACAGCAGTACATTCAAAGGAGTACCTAGTGACCTGACTGGCTGACCACTGATGCCGGAGTGATTACTGTGCATTGAGCAGGAAACTTTCAACACCTTTTTTCATCCCCTTTCAGGACATTACTATCTGCAATATACAGCATCCTCCTACCACGGACACCATACAGCTATTGACACATTGGTGAGATCCATCCATTATAAAGTGATACATATAGTGCACTATATTCTGGACTACTATCTTGTTAGGACTGCATTATTTTTTCTATTTTTTTCTCTATTTTGATTGTTTCATCAATTTTTCGTTTCATCACTACTTTTTTCTATTTTTTTCTACTTTTTAGGTTTTTTCTATTTTTTCATTTTTTCATTTTGTTTCTCCTTTTTTATTATTCATCATTTTCATCATTTTTTTCTTATCATTTTTTCTCAGTGTTTTTTTGGATCATTACCTATTGTACATTGACGTGTATATACTATGAACTTTATTACAGACGAAGGAGGGTCCTGTGTGTGTGTATATATATGTAAATAGTTTGAAATGAGTGTCACTATGAGGATATACTATTACCTTTATGAATTTATTTAAAACTTACACAATAAATATTTTGAATTAAAAGCGTGATTAGCAATAAGCTTTATTGCCCAAAGGTCTTTTTGAGTGCGGTATTCATATTTGTTTATGATGAGTGGCACTGTGCACTGGCAGAGGTTGGCAGAGTAAACGCTGTAGGCCTGACACCCGCTTGCAGACAACTGACTGCTATTCAATCTATAACAGTGAAAAATGTTTTTGGGTTTTTAAATGCAATCTATTGCGACACCAGATAAGAGTGGCAATCTGCACTTTCAGAGGTTGGCAGAGTACACGCTGTAGGCCTGACACACACTTAGGAAGGACACTGACTGCTATTTTATTACAGTCAAAAACTTTTTTGTTTTTAAATGCATGCTATTGTAACACCAGATATGAGTGGCACTGTGCACTGGCAGATGTTGGCAGAGTAGACGCTGTAGGCCTGACACACCCGCTTGAAGACAACTAACTGCTATTCAATCTATAACAGTGTAAACATTTTTTTTGTTTTTAAATGCACGCTATTGTGAGACCAGATATGAGTGGCACTGTGCACTGGCAGAGGTTGGCAGAGTACACACTGTTGGCCTGACACACAGACGCTTGCAGACAACTAACTGCTATTCATTCTACTACAGTGAAAAAAATAAATTTGTTTTTAAATGCACGCTATTGTGACACCAGATATGAGTGGCACTGTGTACTGGCAGAGGTTGGCAGAGTACATGCTGTAGGCCTGACACACACTTATGAAGGACACTGACTGCTATTTTATTACAGTCAAAAACGTTTTTTGTTTCTAAATGCATGCTATTGTGACACCAGATATGAGTGGCACTGTGCACTGGCAGAGGTTGGCAGAGTAGACGCTGTAGGCCTGACACACCCGCTTGAAGACAACTAACTGCTATTCAATCTATAATAGTGAAAAACATTTTTTTGTTTTTAAATGCATGCTATTGTGACACCAGATATAAGTGGCACTGTGCACTGGCAGAGGTTGGCAGAGTACAAACTGTTGGCCTGACACACAGACGCTTGCAGACAACTAACTGCTATTCATTCTATTACAGTGAAAAAAAAATTGTTTTTAAATGCACGCTATTGTGACACCAGATATGAGTGGCACTGTGCACTGGCAGAGGTTGGCAGAGTACACGCTGTAGGCCTGACACACACGCTTGAAGACAACTAACTGCTATTCAATCTATAACAGTGAAAAAACTTTTTTTGTTTTTAAATGCAAGCTATTGTGACACCAGATATGAGTGGTGGCACTGGGCAAGTGGACACAGTATCCACTGTGAGCCTGACACAGAAGCTGGCAGGCAGGCAACTGCAATTACATTACACAGGAAAGAAAAAGCAGACTGATGTTCTAGCCCTAAAAAGGGCTTTTTGGGGTGCTGTCCTTACAGTAGAGATCAGATGAGTCCTTCAGGACTGTAGTGGACACTGAATACACTAGCCTAGCTATCCATTTCCCTATCAAATCAGCAGCAGCTACATTTTCCCTCCTCTCACTAAGAATGCAGCTTCTAAAATGGATGCTGTACAGGAGGTGGGAGGGTCTGGAAGGGAGGGTCTGCTGCTGATTGGCTGGAATGTGTCTGCTGACTGTGAGGCACAGGGTCAAAGTTTACTCAATGATGACGAATAGGGGGCAGATCGAACCGCGCATATGTTCGCCCGCCGTGGCGAACGTGAACACGCTATGTTCGCCAGGAACTATTCGCCAGCAACTATTCGCCAGCGAACCGTTCGGTACATCACTAGTCATATCCAACATGGCATCATTGTGTATTATTTTCAGGAAAGGTAATAACCTTTTCTGCTTCTTTTTGTTTACCATTGCTCCACAGGGAAACACCACTTATCTGTTTAGACATTCACAGTTAGAATTCCATGAATAAGTCCAAGAGTGCATATTTGAGATGCCTGACCTAATTATTTGTAAATGCACTTAGATTTCATTACCTGTATTGGTCTGGCCTTCAAATCAAAGAGAACTTAACCCCTTAAGGACACATGACATGTGTGACATGTCATGATTCCCTTTTATTCCGGAAGTTTGGTCCTTAAGGGGTTAAAGATGGCATCCTCCATAAAGCAAAGGTAAGCCATGAAGTAACTCAAAAGAGGTATTGACTTATGTCAAGCCTTACAAAATAATATGCACAGAGGCAATGAGACACATAATATTTCATTTTAAAGTCTAACTTTAATAGTTATTACAATAATCCAGCCTTTTCAAACTTATATTTAAACCTAGGAGAATTTAAGAGTAGACTCTACTGATAATCAGACCTGTGAGGTTTTAGCAAGCCCTAGTGTTGTTGGTGAATTTGCTGAGGCATTTTGCTGGCCTAAAAAGAGACACCAACTGGAACATTTTCTGACATTAATGTGAACATCAACAGTTTACTAATAGTGCTTAGCTGTGTGGGTTTATTTTATTTTTTTACTCAACCAGTTGGTCTTTTTTGAGTGGGTCAAAAACCTGTGCTTTCATTTTACAGCTTTTTTGAAATTTTGGACTTCATTAGAGTTTTTGGTTAGTTGATAGTGAAAAATGTATTAGAAGAGATTTAGCCAGGTGATTGCTATACACCATGTTGAGTATCCTAAAATTTTTAATAAGGTTGCATATATATCAACTGGATCCTTAATGATACATGTGTATAGTAATAGGAATGTGACATTTATAGCTCATTTCCTGGATATCATTCAGTATGCAAATAATCACATACTAAGCAGTCACATTTAGATGTCAATTCACATGTTTGTGGATTTCTTTAGTGACATTTGCTATCTTCTGGTCCATAGCATGACTTTGAATCTACAACAAGCCTATCCAAAATTACTTTCTTGACCTTTATGGCACTCATTATTATAGTGCAAATTCTACTGGATGTCAACCTAAAGTTAATCTTTAATGTGTATGAACTGGTTGGATTTTCTAAATATTAAGCATTTGAACTGGTACTATTTGTTGAGGTACTTAACGTACAAATGTGCTGCTCAGAGTAATGCCTCCACATTAGTCTAGGTAATTATGAGCCTCACTGCGGAGAGTGCAACTGACCATTCTTAACCTATCACAGCCTCTTACTGTTGTTATGAATTGTTGTGGCTAAGGTGAAGCTTTACATTTGATTAGTCCCTGGGCTTATCTTCAGTCTAGGATAGCTTTATGCCTATCCCACACATGCTTAAACTCCCTCACTGTGTTACCTCCAGTGGAGGCTGGCTGTGGGCACTCAAGACCTCTTATTCAGTGTTAAACTATTTGAAAATGATTTAGCACTAGACAGAGTGAGGGATCTGGGACATGTCAGACATCATAATCACTTCAATGAAATAAAGTGGTTATGGTTATTAAAATGTCCCTTTAAGAAGTTTCTTGCCCCAGTACCTCTAAAGTATTAATCTGCAGACCCATTTTTTTCTTGGACCCAATTTATTTTTTATATGATTAACTGTGATTACACCTCCCTTTTAGGTAGTTATAAAGCATAGGCCTTAATGTAATATTTTAGGATAAGCTTATCAAATATTTTCATATTGTTGGATAAACTTTTAAATTGATTTAAAAATATGAAAAATATGAAAAATATGAAAAATATTTTGATCGTTTTTGATATACTGATATATATATATATATATATATATATATATATATATATATAATATTTTGTAATATTTTAAAAATATGTTTTAATAGTTTACCAAAAATAGGTCATAATTTGAAAAGCACTGCATCTTCATCTTTTGCTTGCGGAAATAGGTTAAATAAAAATATAAAGACACACACACACACACACACACACACACACAAAAACCAATAAAAATATAATGATGCAGAATGTAAAAAAACTAAATCTAAAATAGAAGCAGATAAATAATCTTGAAGAATAAAGGTTTCAACTTGTAAACATTTACATGCTCCTGTTAATTCTGGGTTTTGCCCTTCTGCACTGTTTTTGCACTTTATGGGATTGCAATATTACCAGTTACCATAAAGATGCCAACAACCACCTGGGAAAATATATCAACGTAGTGCCACGTTCTTATTATAAATATATTGTACTGTATTAGACATTCCTTTCTCTCTCCTCAAACCATGACTCCACTGTTTGCCTTCTGGTAACCTACACTTGAGCAATTCCTTTTCATCGACAGAAGGATCATCTGGGTGTTCAAAAATTTCGAGAGTCACTAGCATAAATGCCCATGCTCACATTGTCAGGTAGCAGTAATCATTACAACGCTAATACAAAAATAAAAAATGCAAACTGTGATTTAAAAAAATCTTTTTTTTCAATACTTGAGTTGAAAGTGGGCTGCATAACCAATCATAGCTCTAAATATCATATTTGAACTTATCTTTTCTAAATAGGACTTAGATATATATATATATAAATATATAAATGTAGCAATAAAAAAGTAGCGAAAATAAGGAAAATAAAGAAAGTCTACTCCGTCCTCCCCTGTGTAATTCTGCGTATATACAAATACTGTGTACTTGCTACCATGCAGAAGATTACACGGTTATTTGCTGAGGATTATACATTCATTAACTTTTGTTCATTTATATGTGGACCCAGTGGAGGCGAGATGCAACTCAGCCTATTTATCTTTAATCAAAAATCAGAATAATAATTACATAGTTTCCATTATAATGCGCTCTCTCGTTAGATGTAACAAGATGCAAAAGATTTTAGCATAATAACCATTTTTCCTGGAAAAAAAAATCTTTTTATTTGTCATTTACAGATGAGTTATGATGTGTTAGATAAACATTAATGGGCCTTATAAGTCATTCATTCACTTTAACAGATGCTAGGTATAGACTGTTTAACAATAAATCCATTATTTGGTGGGATCTTCTACCCTGTTGATTTTTATCAAGTATATAAACAGACATAGCAGAGAGACTGAGTTTCCAGTTATATCTATGAATCACACACTGAATCAGCAAAATCTATGATACTTTCTTAAAGAGGGAATATCACATTCATTTTGATAGTTTTACAATAATGTATTGATCTCAGCAATTAAGTGATATAGGGTTTTAGAGTTGAGCGGATTATGTTGGCGCTATAAAAATGGCAATAATAATAAAAACATGTTAAAGTGTACAAAATTAAACCTACTGCATTTTGCCATTTAACTAATTAACATTTACATTTTATCACTGCTAATGAAAAACATTTATTTTTCACATGGATCTATTTGATTTACCCTTTCTCTATACATTGAGTCAGTTTGGGGAGATAAGGCCACATCCCTAATGATTTACCCTTTTCTTGTACCTCATGCCAAGTTGGGGTGATGAAACCACATTTACTATAATTGTGAGTCTGTTTGAGAGTTTACACATTTTACTTGTACTTTATGATTGGAAATAAGACTTACATCTCAATATACAGTTGCAAGAAAAAGTATGTGAACACTCTGGAATGATATGGATTTCTGCACAAATTGGTCATAAAATGTGATCTGATCATCATCTAAGTCACAACAATAGACAATCACAGTCTGCTTAAACTAATAATACACAAAGAATGAAATGTTGCCATGTTTTTATTGAACACACCATGTAAACATTCACAGTGCAGGTGGAAAAGGTATGTGAACCCTTGGATTTAATAACTGGTTGAACCTCCTTTGGCAGCAATAACTTCAACCAAACGTTTCCTGTAGTTGCAGATCAGACGTGCACAACGGTCAGGAGTAATTCTTGACCATTCCTCTTTACAGAACTGTTTCAGTTCAGCAATATTCTTGGGATGTCTGGTGTGAATTGCTTTCTTGAGGTCATGCCACAGCATCTCAATCGGGTTGAGGTCAGGACTCTGACTGGGCCACTTCAGAAGGCGTATTTTCTTCTGTTTAAGCCATTCTGTTGTTGATTTACTTCTATGCTTTGGGTCATTGTCCTATTGCAACACCCATCTTCTGTTGAGCTTCAGCTGGTAGACAGATGGCCTTAAGTTCTCCTGCAAAATGTCTTGATAAACTTGGGAATTCATTTTTCCTTTGATGATAGCAATCCGTCCAGGCCCTGATACAGCAAAGCAGCCCCAAACCATGATGCCCCCACCACCATACTTCACAGTTGGGATGAGGTTTTGATGTTGGTGTGCTGTGCCTCTTTTTCGCCACACATAGTGTTGTGTGTTTCTTCCAAACAACTCAACTTTGGTTTCATCTGTTCACAGAATATTTTGCCAGTACTGCTGGGGAACATCCAGGTGCTCTTGTGCAAACTGTAAACGAGCAGCAATGTTTTGTTTGGACAGCAGTGGCTTCCTTTGTGGTATCCTCCCATGAAATCCATTCTTGTTTAGTGTTTTACGTATTGTAGATTCACTAACAGTGATGTTAGAATTTGCCAGTGACTTTTGTAAGTCTTTAGCTGACACTCTAGGATTCTTCTTCACGTCATTGAGCAGTCTGCGCTGTGCTCTTGCAGTCATCTTTACAGGACGGCCACTCCTAGGGAGAGTAGCAGCAGTGCTGAACTTTCTCCATTTATAGACAATTTGTCCTACCATGGACTGATGAACAGCAAGGCTTTTAGAGATACTTTTATAACCCTTTCTAGCTTTATGCAAGTCAACAATTCTTAATCGTAGGTCTTCTGAGAGCTCTTTTGTGCGGGGCATCATTCACATCAGGCAATGTTTCTTGTGAAAAGCAAACCCAGAACTAGTGTGTGTGTTTTTATAGGGCAGGGCAGCTGTAACCAACACCTCCAATCTCATCTCATTGATTGGACTCCAGTTGGCTGACATCTCACTCCAATTAGCTCTTGGAGATGTCATTAGTCTAGGGGTTCACATACTTTTTCCACCTGCACTGTGAATGTTTACATGGTGTGTTAATAATAAAAACATGGCAACATTTAATTATTTGTGTGTTATTAGTTTAAACAGACTGTGATTGTCTATTGTTGTGACTTAGATGATGATCAGATCACATTTTATGACCAATTTGTGCAGAAATCCATATCATTCCAAAGGGTTCACATACTTTTTCTTGCAACTAAAGGAACTAAAGGAATTGCAGAGAATATGTATTTGCTGTGGTTGTTACATTACTTAAAAATACTTTATACAAAGCTTCAAAAGTTTACAAAATGATACAAGGGGAATGGCTAAGAATGGCTACAAACATACAATGTTGAACAAAATAATACAATATGTTTAATAAAAAAGGTGTAGAATGTTTGCTGATTGATGGCAATATGTTTATTAACATTAGAATATAATTCACTCATTTTCACCTGATAATGATCACTTTAACCCCTTAAGGACCAAACTTCTGGAATAAAAGGGAATCATGACATGTCACACATGTCATGTGTCCTTAAGGGGTTAAAGGGTCTAAGCATCAAAACAAGCTTAATGAAGCTTCTTTGAAAAATAAAATGTTTTATTTTCAAACTTCTCTATAAATTGAACTTTAATTACACACTGAATGCTGTGGCAGGATATAATAGAGCTTAATAGAGATTAACAGAACTGGATATAAAACATTCTAAATTAAACAAACTGTACAATAAGTGAAGCTTAAGATTTTGACTGTTTTTCAGGAAATGTGTAGTAAGGCTGTGTGAGTGACAGCCAGGGGAAGGTTATGTAAACAAGGTGATTTAATTTCTAAATGGCAGAAAATTGAGCATTAAGACTGCAGGGACATGATCTATATACCAAAAACTGCTTCATTAAGGTAAATACTGCCATTGGCTGTCTGGCACCAGCATGCTCTGGCAGCTAAGGGGTTAATCTCTGTATGCATTTCAGGGTGTAACATTGTATATACAGACCCTAGGCACCACAATCACTTAAAATCATGTGGTCATGATGCTTGGAGTAAACTTTTAATCAAATATCCTGACTAATCTTGTGAATTTATTTTTCCTTTGGTCCCACCAGATGATATACTGTTCTGATTCCTCAGGACTATTCATGCACATTTTATGTAATTTGTTGAAGGGAGGGTTTGGTCAGGAAATTAATTATTTTTTTCCTTTTGTATTGGCCCACCTGTCTACTTACAGAGGGCAAGATAAAACCAAAGTGTAGCTACAGTAATGGTTGATGATATATTTCATACCCGTTCTATGTTAAATTTTGTATATATTGTGAATTAATATTGTTTTTGCATTTTATTGATCCCTATTGTATTAATGCAATGTTTTGTGGACCCAGGACAAAAATTGAAAATGAGAGAAATCTCCATGTAACTTTCCTGGTAAAATATTTTATAAATAAATAATATTAAATATATAAATATTTAGTGCTGCATTAAATATGCTCATATCTCAAATGTAACAGAACCACTTTAAAATTGATAAAAGAGGTGACGGGACATGAATTGCACATTTACCCACAATTGCGGGCTAATTCCAACAATATGAGAGAAAAAACACTGAATTGTCTTTGAATACATACTCGTGAGCAACCACGGCTAAACAATAGCACTTAATGCACATCTCAAACTTAAATATGATTATACAAAATTTGGATGATAGATTCTATTTAAGGTAGAAAACCAGAGAGAGGTT
Organism: Pelobates fuscus; assembly: GCF_036172605.1. Classification (NCBI taxonomy): domain Eukaryota; kingdom Metazoa; phylum Chordata; class Amphibia; order Anura; family Pelobatidae; genus Pelobates; species Pelobates fuscus. The sequence goes on along the minus strand of NC_086325.1, from coordinate 62,790,821 downwards.
CAGCAAACAAAGGAAAGAGGGAGAGCTAGAAGAATGAAGCTGGGGGATAGAAAACCAATTTTATGATAATGCAGACGAGAATGCACAAATTTACTCACAAACAAGAATTTCAATAACACTGTGAACAGCATCAATTTAGGCTAAGTTTTATATTTACATAATATTATGGCACTGTTCATTATGTTAACTTTGGAATGGATTTGTCACCTTCCTTAAAATACATATATATATATATATATATATATATATATATATACTTTTTTTTTTTTATAATCTAGGAATCACTAACCATTGCCTATTTGTCGTCCTAAGATTTGTAGCTTAACCCATTCAGGACCTAGTTTTATTAGATCTTAGATCCAGTTTAGAATTTGTGCAATGTTCCCCCTCTCATTTGGTTCACAAACATATTATACATTGTTGTGTAACTCTTTCATCACCAATCAGAGAATGCACAGGTTTGGTTTTACATCACTCTGCTCATTTGTTCGTCATGCGTGCACAGAGGACCTCCCACTATTACGGCTGTGAGCATCAACCAGCGATGCCAATTCCCTCCCTGATACCTTACCTGTCTGACCCACCCTATCTCTCCGGGTTTCATAGCAGCCAATGTCGGCAGGTATACACTCCTCCAAATGGCATGTTCCTGTAGGAGTCAGAAATAAATTAATTTACATTGAATGCCATTTTGTAATTATTTAGTATACTTACACATTCTCTTTACACATTCTTCTCACATTACTGTGGACCTCTGTAGGTCAACCCTTCCCTCATTGTATCCCTCTTCCCTAGTTCCCTTTCCAATTCTATGTACTTCTTCCCAAACTTCACTGTTCATGCCATTTTCATTTTTTATTGTTACTTGACCTCTTCTGGATGGGAATGGTCTGTGCCGATGGTAAAAGAACAGCTTACTTGCAGTCATCGCAGAGAAATATATCAGAACCTTTGATCACACAATGCTGTATGAGTAGGGCAGTCCTGCTAATATAATATGCATAGATTTATGCCATTGGCATCCATGTTTTTCCTATTAAAGGCCTTGCCAACTCATACTACTTTAAAAAAGGAACATTCTCTTTCTCTTGTGTGTATTATTAACACCAATGGTGTAACAATACAGACAGATCCCTAATACAGGTTTACAAAAGTCAAAACACAAAAAAAAAGGCTTGTGTAGTCAAAGGAAAATGGGATCGGGGAGTAGAATGTTTACATAGTTCAAGGCTTCTAGAAGGGTAAAGCTTCAAGGGGGTAAAGCTTGGAATGGAGACCCATTAGCCTTTAACAACACTAGTTTTAACAGGAAGAAATGGCTAGCATGTAATTCAATCTTAGAGTAATCATATTTGGAAATGTCTACCACCGAGTTAACAGTAAGAAATCCCTTTATCCAGTTTAGCAGGAGCAATGTTAAGGCATGATGTGAGGTGTGCCACAGATTAATGCATGACAGACCTTATATGCCAATGTTCCTGAAGGGGGATATAATCCTTTTTCAAAAAACATATGCTTTATCATTACCAGTTACTTGTACTTAGAACATATTGTTTATTCACCGGCACCTAAACATAATCTGTAGTGCTGAAATCAGTTGGGCGTATTGTATATTGTGCTCAAAAGTAGGCAGACTGGATGGTGTTAACGTTATCTAAAAAAACGGTTCTGATTAATGTAGGATCAAATACTCTCTAAGATAACACAAAGTTTTATGCGGAGACGTGATCACTTTAAGGCAACTGCTTGACTGGTTTTCCATGTTCCAAGTTTGTTACCTGGCTTTTAAATTCACTGTGATGCAGAAGAAAGATAATTTAAAAAAACAGTTTACAGACCAATAAGGAAAGTACTGTATTTCAAAATGCAGGTTATCTAAATCGTTCTAAGCATTATTCATCAGGCAGTTTATGAGATCACATAGTTTGTATTTTCTTAACATGTTCCTGCTTTGCACCAAAATGGTCTTCGGGGAGAGCTGCGGTTTGGTGTTACATGAAACGTCTGCATTTTTTTTTTACAATAGCAAGTTGATCTCTGTCCCAAAGTACACATATTAGACTTCACATAACAGACTGCTCTGAGTAGTACTGTTAACACATTTTCCAATATATATCGACATATGCAGACGGTTAAAGTTCTGTACTTCAAGTGTGTTTGATAAGACATGTGTTTCTTCTTACACATCCAGGACTAAAGCAGACTCCTGATGTTGTAACTCATTCTGTAGCTGTCACTATATTGAAGATAAGATCTAATTTTCATATATATTATGTTTATTCCTATGTAGCTCTCACAGTATCGTCAATGTTGGATATGTAAGATTGCAAGGCAAGGGTCGTTGAATGTTAAATTAGTGGCAGAAAACGGGATGCATCAAGTTCTGCTCTGTGATGTATTAAGCAAGAGTCAAAAGATCCTTCTATTAACCAATGCCTTTATTATGCTTTATATGACTTTATTATGCACATGTAGCCTTTTTTCCAATAAAATTTGATGTCTTTCCCATTTAATTGTTTAATGTTCCCATCTGCTCAAAATTCCATTTCTTCTTTTGCATTGAATTGACCTTACTTCTTCCAGTAAAAAAAAGAAAAAAAGGTTATAAACATGTTACATTACCATTTTTATTTTACTCAGAGACATTTCGGACTATTCTTTTTTTAGTTTCTCATTGGCTGTTGTTTTTGTAGTAGTTCTCTGGAGCTGAGACAACAATAATTATACACCACAGAAGAACTCTGAACTGAAAAAAATGTCTGATGGAAACAGAGAGATTGTCATATGACAATTCAATTCAGACCTCAGATCTTCAGGAAAGCAGTCTCCCTCATGGTACAGCTTCGTTTTGTAGTCACCCCCCTCTTCCCCCCCAAAAAAAAGAAAGAAAAAAAGAAAAAAAAAGGCATTGTTGGATCTCAAACGAGAATGGTCAGAATTTCAAAACACAGCAAAGCAACTATATTGAAGAAGTTTTAGCATAAAACATCCTTTCATCTTATGTCTTTTGTCCCATACATCGTAGGACTTACAGACCAAAAAATGCCTGATCTCTGGTATCTCATAACAATATCTATGTTCAAAGTTTCCTTAACTCAATATTTTGCATTGCACTGGTAACATCACATTTTTAACCCCATAACCAACAGTTAGAAATAGTTTGGAGTTGTGTTGCAGTTCATAAAAGATAAGGTAACTTTATTTAATATGTTTTGCAGGAACATTGGAACATTGCACATCTCTTGTAATAAATTTAACAATCTGTCTTCTTTTAATCTATGCCAACAATAAAAGGGTATGCATGGTACATTATCTTCTGTTTTCTATTTTATCATGGAAAGTTAATATTTAGTTATTGTACTAAGCAAATAAACTCTTTTTCTCTTTTTGTGTGAACACTTATCTAAATAGCCAAAACAGTTCATAAAATGTGCTTTTGCAGGAAACAGCTTACATATCACAATAGTTTTAATAAATCCAGAGATAATCAGTGTGATTCAAGTGGAATCACGCTTTAACGAAAGTTACACTATCATAACTTTCAAAGTGCATTGAAATATATTGTTTTATTTATTTATTATTTTGTTTGATCACTTGTGAAATCAGCACTAGAAAAAAAATCATATTGGGGCAAAGCAAAAAAGAAAAAAATAGTAGAAAAGACAAGAGTTATAAAAAGGGTGAGATAGAAGAAAAGCATTAAATTGGGGGTT